>NC_083335.1:7764416-8069305 GCF_963455315.2 Globicephala melas | reverse complement strand
TATCTCGACCCACAGTCCTCCAGCTTGCATCTCTCCCCCGTGGAGATCTCCGCAGCTGCTCTATGCATATCTGGAGATATATGTGAACACAGGAAGAATGATCTTGCTTTCTGTTATCTGATACTCTATCGGCAATTATTTTACCTTATTCATTTTATACATGTTCACGTTTTTTAGGGGGGAACAGGTAAATCATCATCAAGCTGTGGTTGAGATCTATGTGGCTCCCACAGCCTTCCCGACTTCGGGGAGGTTGACCACCTGCAGGCCCACGCCCATCGCCCATCCAGAGGCAGCACAACCGACACTCCAGTTGCACAGTACTCCACCTAGAAAGGCCCTGTTTACCCCTAGTCTAGTAAACGGCACCTATCCGGGCTGCGCACTGCACACAGCACAGCCTCACGCTGGGGGACCTGCTGAGTCTCATTTCCCAGCCGTAGAGAATTTTGCTTCTCTATGCCGACCACACCTTAAGACTCTACCCAAGATTTATCCATAGCCTTAGACACTCTTGACCCTCTGCCCTCCGACTTGCATCCCACCTCACTGAGCAGTTCATCACCGCTTCTATGTGTACTGTCACAAGGATGAGGATACCATGGGAGAATCTTCCTCCCTTTATCGATTTTCCTGAGGGGAACTGTCTTTCCCATTCCTACGTTGTGTGTGCCCACATTATTTGGATTGTTAGAGCACCAGAGTCATCCTCAAAACGCCAGGGATCCAGGTCGCTCTCGCTTCCCTCTTCTCGCCATGGCAAGCATCTCAAGGACACATGCAGCTCCACCACCAGAACGGGCCCACAGGCCACCACAAGTGATGTTGCTTGTGAGCCTCCCTCTAGCCAGGCAGACACTGTTGACACCAAGTCTGAGAGACCAGCACCCCTCTGAGCATGGCCACGCACACAGTGTGCTTTCGCGTTGGAGGAACGACCCAGGACTTCTGGCACTTCCACACGTACCTGTCACCACTCTACCCACCACATCATACTGAATGCATTCCAAAATTTTCCCTAGATCGAGACACTTTGATTCACCGCCCTGCAACTTGCACCCATCACTCAATGGGGATCCTTTCTTCTGCTCTAACTTATGCTAGGATGAGTACGAAGAGCATCAGAGGACAAGATCATTAGAGTTCTGTCTTGTTCTATTGGAAAGTCCCATTAGCTTCTCTCAGCTGGCGGTGTACACAATGCTAGCAAAAGGCTAATACAATTGCGCCAAATGTTCCCGAGATGAGGTGGCTGCCAGAGTCCTCATGACTTCATGGCAGCCAGCTCAAGTACAACTGCAGCTCCACCACTACCACGCGTCCGAAGGCCGGCCTAAAAGTTGATCTTCTTGAGCGTTACTCTTCCTGGACACGCACTGATTACCCAAAATACATGTAATCAGCAGTTGTCCAAGTAGGGCACCGCACACATCAGGGCTCTCTGTGGAGGATCTCCCCCGTCCCATTCCCATCTTCGCGAGTAACTTTGATCTATCGCCCCATCACATCTTGACAGCTGCACCCATGATATATCCACACTCCTAGAGGATATCGAACCACTGCCTTCCAACCTGCCTCCCTCCCTCACTGGATATCCGCACACAGCTCCACCCCGCTATATGCCTAATGGAGAAGTATCAGAACCCCACCAATAAAACACCTATTGTACTCCTCTCTTCTTTTCAGAGGAATGATTTTCCTTCCTTCAACCTCTTTTCCTTTTATGTTGTGAGGCAAGGAGCTCTTGACTCCTCCTGAAGATGCCAGAGTCACACATGGCTACCATGGTCATTAAGATATCAAGGCAGCCAACTCAAGGACACCTGTAACTCCACCCACAACACTGGTCCAGAGGCCACCAACAACGATGTTCTTGTGAGCCTCACTCTATCCACACGGGCACCCGTCAGTGGTAGTATATGTCAACAGCACCTGTCTGGACAGGGCACCGCACACCGCACGGCTTCTATGTGGATCACACGCCCAACTCCTTCTCACTCACACATGTACCTTTCTTGCTTCTAACCATCACATTCTCATGGCTGTATCCTCGATTGATCTCTAACACTAGAAAATATCTAGACCAACTGCCCTCCAACTTGCATCTCTCCCCCTTGGGGATCTCCTAAACGGCTCTATGCATATCTACAGAACTATGGGAACACAGGAGGCATGATCATGGCTTCTGTTCTCTGCTACTCTGTTAGCAATTATCTTTACCTTATTTACTTTACACACGTTCACGTTGTTCGGGCTGGAACAGGTAAATCATCATCAAGATGCGGCTGAGGTCTACGTGGCTTCCAGGGCCTTCCTGACTTCTGGGAGAAAGATCACCTGGAGCCCCACGCCCATCGCTCATCCAAAGGCCACCACAACCGATAATCCGGTTGCACAATACTCTACCCAAAATGCACTCTTTACCCCTAGTCTAGTAAACGGCAACATTCCGGGCTGGGCAGGGCACACGGCAGGGACTCAATGCGGGGGATATGCTGAGTCTCCTTCTCAATTTATAGCAAGGTATTTCTGCTCTATGCCGACCACACCTTGATGACTGTACCCAAGATGTATCCATACACACAGACAGTGCTAACCCACTGCCCTCAGACTTGCACTGCACCTCACTGAGAATCTCATCACCAGTTCTATGAGTACTGGCAGAAAGACGAGGATACCATGGGAAAATCTTCCTCCCTTTATCTCCTTTCCTCATAGAAACTGTGTTTCCCGTTCCTAAACTGTGGCTGCCCACACTATTAGGAATATTCGAGCACCGGATTCGTCCACAAAATGCCAGGGATCCTGGTCGCTGCCCGGGCCCTCTTCTCGCCATGGCAAGCAGCTCAACGACATGTGCCGCTCTAACAGTAGAACGTGTCCGAAGGCCACCACAAATGATATTCCTTGTGAGCCTCGCTCTACCCAGGCAGACGGTGTTTAGGCCAAGTTTGACAGATCACGACCCGTCTTGCTACGGCCCCGCATACAGCGTGCCTTCGCGTTGGAGGACTTACCCAGTACTTCTGGCACTTCCAAACAAAGTGTTCACCTCGTTCCCATCACATCGCACTGAATACATTCAACACTTTTCCGAACTTCAAGACACGTTGATTTCCCGCCATGCAACACGCATCCATTACTCAATGAGGATCTGCTCTTCTGCTCCAAGATTTCCTAGGAAGATGATGAACAGCATCAGAGGACGACATCCTTCGCATTCCCTCTTGTTCTACTGGAAAATTCCCTTCAGCTTCACACACCTGTGGGTGTTCACACCGCTAGCAACAGACGAGTGAAATCACCATGCGTCTTACCGACATCACGGGGCTGCCATAGGCCTCGTGACTTCACGGCAGCCAGCTCAAGTCAACTGCAGCTCCACCACTACCACCATTCCAAAAGCCAGCCTAAAACTTGCTCTTGTTGAGTGTTACTCAACCTGACCAGGAACTAATTACCCAAAATACAAGTAATCGGCACCTGACCAGGTAGGGCACCATGCACATCACGGCTCTCGGTGAAGGATCGCCCCAGTCCCCTTCCGACTCTCGCGACTAGCTTTCATCTGTCTTCCCGTCAAATCCTATCGGCTGCACCAATGAGATATCCAGACCCCTAGAAGATATCAAAGCACTGCCTTCAAACCTGCATCTCTCCCTGAGTGTATAGCCACACCCACCTCCACCCCGCCCTATGCCTAATTGAGATGTATCAGGACCCCACGAGAGAAACGCATATTGTACTTCTCTCTTCTTCTCAGAGGAATGATTTCCCTTCCTGCAACCTCTTTGTGTTCACTTGGGGAGGAAAGGACCACCTAACTCATCCTGAGGATGCCAGAAACACAGATGGCTCCCAGGGTCATTAGGATATCAAGGCATCCAGGTCAATGACATCTGCAAATCCACCCACATCACTGTCCCAGAGGCCACCACCAACGATGTTCTTGTGAGCCTTACTCTACCCAAACAGCAGCGTTCACTAGTACTACATGTGAACACTACCTGTCTGGGCAGGGCACCACACACAGCACACCTTCGAGGTGGAGGACAGGCCCTACCACCCTCTCACTCACACATGTACCTTTCTTACATCTATCCATCACATCCTCATGTCCGTACACGGGCTTCCCCCGTACCCATTCACAATATCTCGACCCACAGTCCTCCAGCTTGCATCTCTCCCCCGTGGAGATCTCCGCAGCTGCTCTATGCATATCTGGAGATATATGTGAACACAGGAAGAATGATCTTGCTTTCTGTTATCTGATACTCTATCAGCAATTATTTTACCTTATTCATTTTATACATGTTCACGTTTTTTAGGGGGGAACAGGTAAATCATCATCAAGCTGTGGTTGAGATCTATGTGGCTCCCACAGCCTTCCCGACTTCGGGGAGGTTGACCACCTGCAGGCCCACGCCCATCGCCCATCCAGAGGCAGCACAACCGACACTCCAGTTGCACAGTACTCCACCTAGAAAGGCCCTGTTTACCCCTAGTCTAGTAAACGGCACCTATCCGGGCTGCGCACTGCACACAGCACAGCCTCACGCTGGGGGACCTGCTGAGTCTCATTTCCCAGCCGTAGAGAATTTTGCTTCTCTATGCCGACCACACCTTAAGACTCTACCCAAGATTTATCCATAGCCTTAGACACTCTTGACCCTCTGCCCTCCGACTTGCATCCCACCTCACTGAGCAGTTCATCACCGCTTCTATGTGTACTGTCACAAGGATGAGGATACCATGGGAGAATCTTCCTCCCTTTATCGATTTTCCTGAGGGGAACTGTCTTTCCCATTCCTACGTTGTGTGTGCCCACATTATTTGGATTGTTAGAGCACCAGAGTCATCCTCAAAACGCCAGGGATCCAGGTCGCTCTCGCTTCCCTCTTCTCGCCACGGCAAGCATCTCAAGGACACATGCAGCTCCACCACCAGAACGGGCCCACAGGCCACCACAAGTGATGTTGCTTGTGAGCCTCCCTCTAGCCAGGCAGACACTGTTGACACCAAGTCTGAGAGACCAGCACCCCTCTGAGCATGGCCACGCACACAGTGTGCTTTCGCGTTGGAGGAACGACCCAGGACTTCTGGCACTTCCACACGTACCTGTCACCACTCTACCCACCACATCATACTGAATGCATTCCAAAATTTTCCCTAGATCGAGACACTTTGATTCACCGCCCTGCAACTTGCACCCATCACTCAATGGGGATCCTTTCTTCTGCTCTAACTTATGCTAGGATGAGTAGGAAGAGCATCAGAGGACAAGATCATTAGAGTTCTGTCTTGTTCTATTGGAAAGTCCCATTAGCTTCTCTCAGCTGGCGGTGTACACAATGCTAGCAAAAGGCTAATACAATTGCGCCAAATGTTCCCGAGATGAGGTGGCTGCCAGAGTCCTCATGACTTCATGGCAGCCAGCTCAAGTACAACTGCAGCTCCACCACTACCACGCGTCCGAAGGCCGGCCTAAAAGTTGATCTTCTTGAGCGTTACTCTTCCTGGACACGCACTGATTACCCAAAATACATGTAATCAGCAGTTGTCCAAGTAGGGCACCGCACACATCAGGGCTCTCTGTGGAGGATCTCCCCCGTCCCATTCCCATCTTCGCGAGTAACTTTGATCTATCGCCCCATCACATCTTGACAGCTGCACCCATGATATATCCACACTCCTAGAGGATATCGAACCACTGCCTTCCAACCTGCCTCCCTCCCTCACTGGATATCCGCACACAGCTCCACCCCGCTATATGCCTAATGGAGAAGTATCAGAACCCCACCAATAAAACACCTATTGTACTCCTCTCTTCTTTTCAGAGGAATGATTTTCCTTCCTTCAACCTCTTTTCCTTTTATGTTGTGAGGCAAGGAGCTCTTGACTCCTCCTGAAGATGCCAGAGTCACACATGGCTACCATGGTCATTAAGATATCAAGGCAGCCAACTCAAGGACACCTGTAACTCCACCCACAACACTGGTCCAGAGGCCACCAACAACGATGTTCTTGTGAGCCTCACTCTATCCACACGGGCACCCGTCAGTGGTAGTATATGTCAACAGCACCTGTCTGGACAGGGCACCGCACACCGCACGGCTTCTATGTGGATCACACGCCCAACTCCTTCTCACTCACACATGTACCTTTCTTGCTTCTAACCATCACATTCTCATGGCTGTATCCTCGATTGATCTCTAACACTAGAAAATATCTAGACCAACTGCCCTCCAACTTGCATCTCTCCCCCTTGGGGATCTCCTAAACGGCTCTATGCATATCTACAGAACTATGGGAACACAGGAGGCATGATCATGGCTTCTGTTCTCTGCTACTCTGTTAGCAATTATCTTTACCTTATTTACTTTACACACGTTCACGTTGTTCGGGCTGGAACAGGTAAATCATCATCAAGATGCGGCTGAGGTCTACGTGGCTTCCAGGGCCTTCCTGACTTCTGGGAGAAAGATCACCTGGAGCCCCACGCCCATCGCTCATCCAAAGGCCACCACAACCGATAATCCGGTTGCACAATACTCTACCCAAAATGCACTCTTTACCCCTAGTCTAGTAAACGGCAACATTCCGGGCTGGGCAGGGCACACGGCAGGGACTCAATGCGGGGGATATGCTGAGTCTCCTTCTCAATTTATAGCAAGGTATTTCTGCTCTATGCCGACCACACCTTGATGACTGTACCCAAGATGTATCCATACACACAGACAGTGCTAACCCACTGCCCTCAGACTTGCACTGCACCTCACTGAGAATCTCATCACCAGTTCTATGAGTACTGGCAGAAAGACGAGGATACCATGGGAAAATCTTCCTCCCTTTATCTCCTTTCCTCATAGAAACTGTGTTTCCCGTTCCTAAACTGTGGCTGCCCACACTATTAGGAATATTCGAGCACCGGATTCGTCCACAAAATGCCAGGGATCCTGGTCGCTGCCCGGGCCCTCTTCTTGCCATGGCAAGCAGCTCAACGACATGTGCCGCTCTAACAGTAGAACGTGTCCGAAGGCCACCACAAATGATATTCCTTGTGAGCCTCGCTCTACCCAGGCAGACGGTGTTTAGGCCAAGTTTGACAGATCACGACCCGTCTTGCTACGGCCCCGCATACAGCGTGCCTTCGCGTTGGAGGACTTACCCAGTACTTCTGGCACTTCCAAACAAAGTGTTCACCTCGTTCCCATCACATCGCACTGAATACATTCAACACTTTTCCGAACTTCAAGACACGTTGATTTCCCGCCATGCAACACGCATCCATTACTCAATGAGGATCTGCTCTTCTGCTCCAAGATTTCCTAGGAAGATGATGAACAGCATCAGAGGACGACATCCTTCGCATTCCCTCTTGTTCTACTGGAAAATTCCCTTCAGCTTCACACACCTGTGGGTGTTCACACCGCTAGCAACAGACGAGTGAAATCACCATGCGTCTTACTGACATCACGGGGCTGCCATAGGCCTCGTGACTTCACGGCAGCCAGCTCAAGTCAACTGCAGCTCCACCACTACCACCATTCCAAAAGCCAGCCTAAAACTTGCTCTTGTTGAGTGTTACTCAACCTGACCAGGAACTAATTACCCAAAATACAAGTAATCGGCACCTGACCAGGTAGGGCACCACACACATCACGGCTCTCGGTGAAGGATCGCCCCAGTCCCCTTCCGACTCTCGCGACTAGCTTTCATCGGTCTTCCCGTCAAATCCTATCGGCTGCACCAATGAGATATCCAGACCCCTAGAAGATATCAAAGCACTGCCTTCAAACCTGCATCTCTCCCTGAGTGTATAGCCACACCCACCTCCACCCCGCCCTATGCCTAATTGAGATGTATCAGGACCCCACGAGAGAAACGCATATTGTACTTCTCTCTTCTTCTCGGAGGAATGATTTCCCTTCCTGCAACCTCTTTGTGTTCACTTGGGGAGGAAAGGACCACCTAACTCATCCTGAGGATGCCAGAAACACAGATGGCTCCCAGGGTCATTAGGATATCAAGGCATCCAGGTCAATGACATCTGCAAATCCACCCACATCACTGTCCCAGAGGCCACCACCAACGATGTTCTTGTGAGCCTTACTCTACCCAAACAGCAGCGTTCACTAGTACTACATGTGAACACTACCTGTCTGGGCAGGGCACCACACACAGCACACCTTCGAGGTGGAGGACAGGCCCTACCACCCTCTCACTCACACATGTACCTTTCTTACATCTATCCATCACATCCTCATGTCCGTACACGGGCTTCCCCCGTACCCATTCACAATATCTCGACCCACAGTCCTCCAGCTTGCATCTCTCCCCCGTGGAGATCTCCGCAGCTGCTCTATGCATATCTGGAGATATATGTGAACACAGGAAGAATGATCTTGCTTTCTGTTATCTGATACTCTATCGGCAATTATTTTACCTTATTCATTTTATACATGTTCACGTTTTTTAGGGGGGAACAGGTAAATCATCATCAAGCTGTGGTTGAGATCTATGTGGCTCCCACAGCCTTCCCGACTTCGGGGAGGTTGACCACCTGCAGGCCCACGCCCATCGCCCATCCAGAGGCAGCACAACCGACACTCCAGTTGCACAGTACTCCACCTAGAAAGGCCCTGTTTACCCCTAGTCTAGTAAACGGCACCTATCCGGGCTGCGCACTGCACACAGCACAGCCTCACGCTGGGGGACCTGCTGAGTCTCATTTCCCAGCCGTAGAGAATTTTGCTTCTCTATGCCGACCACACCTTAAGACTCTACCCAAGATTTATCCATAGCCTTAGACACTCTTGACCCTCTGCCCTCCGACTTGCATCCCACCTCACTGAGCAGTTCATCACCGCTTCTATGTGTACTGTCACAAGGATGAGGATACCATGGGAGAATCTTCCTCCCTTTATCGATTTTCCTGAGGGGAACTGTCTTTCCCATTCCTACGTTGTGTGTGCCCACATTATTTGGATTGTTAGAGCACCAGAGTCATCCTCAAAACGCCAGGGATCCAGGTCGCTCTCGCTTCCCTCTTCTCGCCACGGCAAGCATCTCAAGGACACATGCAGCTCCACCACCAGAACGGGCCCACAGGCCACCACAAGTGATGTTGCTTGTGAGCCTCCCTCTAGCCAGGCAGACACTGTTGACACCAAGTCTGAGAGACCAGCACCCCTCTGAGCATGGCCACGCACACAGTGTGCTTTCGCGTTGGAGGAACGACCCAGGACTTCTGGCACTTCCACACGTACCTGTCACCACTCTACCCACCACATCATACTGAATGCATTCCAAAATTTTCCCTAGATCGAGACACTTTGATTCACCGCCCTGCAACTTGCACCCATCACTCAATGGGGATCCTTTCTTCTGCTCTAACTTATGCTAGGATGAGTAGGAAGAGCATCAGAGGACAAGATCATTAGAGTTCTGTCTTGTTCTATTGGAAAGTCCCATTAGCTTCTCTCAGCTGGCGGTGTACACAATGCTAGCAAAAGGCTAATACAATTGCGCCAAATGTTCCCGAGATGAGGTGGCTGCCAGAGTCCTCATGACTTCATGGCAGCCAGCTCAAGTACAACTGCAGCTCCACCACTACCACGCGTCCGAAGGCCGGCCTAAAAGTTGATCTTCTTGAGCGTTACTCTTCCTGGACACGCACTGATTACCCAAAATACATGTAATCAGCAGTTGTCCAAGTAGGGCACCGCACACATCAGGGCTCTCTGTGGAGGATCTCCCCCGTCCCATTCCCATCTTCGCGAGTAACTTTGATCTATCGCCCCATCACATCTTGACAGCTGCACCCATGATATATCCACACTCCTAGAGGATATCGAACCACTGCCTTCCAACCTGCCTCCCTCCCTCACTGGATATCCGCACACAGCTCCACCCCGCTATATGCCTAATGGAGAAGTATCAGAACCCCACCAATAAAACACCTATTGTACTCCTCTCTTCTTTTCAGAGGAATGATTTTCCTTCCTTCAACCTCTTTTCCTTTTATGTTGTGAGGCAAGGAGCTCTTGACTCCTCCTGAAGATGCCAGAGTCACACATGGCTACCATGGTCATTAAGATATCAAGGCAGCCAACTCAAGGACACCTGTAACTCCACCCACAACACTGGTCCAGAGGCCACCAACAACGATGTTCTTGTGAGCCTCACTCTATCCACACGGGCACCCGTCAGTGGTAGTATATGTCAACAGCACCTGTCTGGACAGGGCACCGCACACCGCACGGCTTCTATGTGGATCACACGCCCAACTCCTTCTCACTCACACATGTACCTTTCTTGCTTCTAACCATCACATTCTCATGGCTGTATCCTCGATTGATCTCTAACACTAGAAAATATCTAGACCAACTGCCCTCCAACTTGCATCTCTCCCCCTTGGGGATCTCCTAAACGGCTCTATGCATATCTACAGAACTATGGGAACACAGGAGGCATGATCATGGCTTCTGTTCTCTGCTACTCTGTTAGCAATTATCTTTACCTTATTTACTTTACACACGTTCACGTTGTTCGGGCTGGAACAGGTAAATCATCATCAAGATGCGGCTGAGGTCTACGTGGCTTCCAGGGCCTTCCTGACTTCTGGGAGAAAGATCACCTGGAGCCCCACGCCCATCGCTCATCCAAAGGCCACCACAACCGATAATCCGGTTGCACAATACTCTACCCAAAATGCACTCTTTACCCCTAGTCTAGTAAACGGCAACATTCCGGGCTGGGCAGGGCACACGGCAGGGCCTCAATGCGGGGGATATGCTGAGTCTCCTTCTCAATTTATAGCAAGGTATTTCTGCTCTATGCCGACCACACCTTGATGACTGTACCCAAGATGTATCCATACACACAGACAGTGCTAACCCACTGCCCTCAGACTTGCACTGCACCTCACTGAGAATCTCATCACCAGTTCTATGAGTACTGGCAGAAAGACGAGGATACCATGGGAAAATCTTCCTCCCTTTATCTCCTTTCCTCATAGAAACTGTGTTTCCCGTTCCTAAACTGTGGCTGCCCACACTATTAGGAATATTCGAGCACCGGATTCGTCCACAAAATGCCAGGGATCCTGGTCGCTGCCCGGGCCCTCTTCTCGCCATGGCAAGCAGCTCAACGACATGTGCCGCTCTAACAGTAGAACGTGTCCGAAGGCCACCACAAATGATATTCCTTGTGAGCCTCGCTCTACCCAGGCAGACGGTGTTTAGGCCAAGTTTGACAGATCACGACCCGTCTTGCTACGGCCCCGCATACAGCGTGCCTTCGCGTTGGAGGACTTACCCAGTACTTCTGGCACTTCCAAACAAAGTGTTCACCTCGTTCCCATCACATCGCACTGAATACATTCAACACTTTTCCGAACTTCAAGACACGTTGATTTCCCGCCATGCAACACGCATCCATTACTCAATGAGGATCTGCTCTTCTGCTCCAAGATTTCCTAGGAAGATGATGAACAGCATCAGAGGACGACATCCTTCGCATTCCCTCTTGTTCTACTGGAAAATTCCCTTCAGCTTCACACACCTGTGGGTGTTCACACCGCTAGCAACAGACGAGTGAAATCACCATGCGTCTTACCGACATCACGGGGCTGCCATAGGCCTCGTGACTTCACGGCAGCCAGCTCAAGTCAACTGCAGCTCCACCACTACCACCATTCCAAAAGCCAGCCTAAAACTTGCTCTTGTTGAGTGTTACTCAACCTGACCAGGAACTAATTACCCAAAATACAAGTAATCGGCACCTGACCAGGTAGGGCACCACACACATCACGGCTCTCGGTGAAGGATCGCCCCAGTCCCCTTCCGACTCTCGCGACTAGCTTTCATCGGTCTTCCCGTCAAATCCTATCGGCTGCACCAATGAGATATCCAGACCCCTAGAAGATATCAAAGCACTGCCTTCAAACCTGCATCTCTCCCTGAGTGTATAGCCACACCCACCTCCACCCCGCCCTATGCCTAATTGAGATGTATCAGGACCCCACGAGAGAAACGCATATTGTACTTCTCTCTTCTTCTCGGAGGAATGATTTCCCTTCCTGCAACCTCTTTGTGTTCACTTGGGGAGGAAAGGACCACCTAACTCATCCTGAGGATGCCAGAAACACAGATGGCTCCCAGGGTCATTAGGATATCAAGGCATCCAGGTCAATGACATCTGCAAATCCACCCACATCACTGTCCCAGAGGCCACCACCAACGATGTTCTTGTGAGCCTTACTCTACCCAAACAGCAGCGTTCACTAGTACTACATGTGAACACTACCTGTCTGGGCAGGGCACCACACACAGCACACCTTCGAGGTGGAGGACAGGCCCTACCACCCTCTCACTCACACATGTACCTTTCTTACATCTATCCATCACATCCTCATGTCCGTACACGGGCTTCCCCCGTACCCATTCACAATATCTCGACCCACAGTCCTCCAGCTTGCATCTCTCCCCCGTGGAGATCTCCGCAGCTGCTCTATGCATATCTGGAGATATATGTGAACACAGGAAGAATGATCTTGCTTTCTGTTATCTGATACTCTATCGGCAATTATTTTACCTTATTCATTTTATACATGTTCACGTTTTTTAGGGGGGAACAGGTAAATCATCATCAAGCTGTGGTTGAGATCTATGTGGCTCCCACAGCCTTCCCGACTTCGGGGAGGTTGACCACCTGCAGGCCCACGCCCATCGCCCATCCAGAGGCAGCACAACCGACACTCCAGTTGCACAGTACTCCACCTAGAAAGGCCCTGTTTACCCCTAGTCTAGTAAACGGCACCTATCCGGGCTGCGCACTGCACACAGCACAGCCTCACGCTGGGGGACCTGCTGAGTCTCATTTCCCAGCCGTAGAGAATTTTGCTTCTCTATGCCGACCACACCTTAAGACTCTACCCAAGATTTATCCATAGCCTTAGACACTCTTGACCCTCTGCCCTCCGACTTGCATCCCACCTCACTGAGCAGTTCATCACCGCTTCTATGTGTACTGTCACAAGGTTGAGGATACCATGGGAGAATCTTCCTCCCTTTATCGATTTTCCTGAGGGAACTGTCTTTCCCATTCCTACGTTGTGTGTGCCCACATTATTTGGATTGTTAGAGCACCAGAGTCATCCTCAAAACGCCAGGGATCCAGGTCGCTCTCGCTTCCCTCTTCTCGCCACGGCAAGCATCTCAAGGACACATGCAGCTCCACCACCAGAACGGGCCCACAGGCCACCACAAGTGATGTTGCTTGTGAGCCTCCCTCTAGCCAGGCAGACACTGTTGACACCAAGTCTGAGAGACCAGCACCCCTCTGAGCATGGCCACGCACACAGTGTGCTTTCGCGTTGGAGGAACGACCCAGGACTTCTGGCACTTCCACACGTACCTGTCACCACTCTACCCACCACATCATACTGAATGCATTCCAAAATTTTCCCTAGATCGAGACACTTTGATTCACCGCCCTGCAACTTGCACCCATCACTCAATGGGGATCCTTTCTTCTGCTCTAACTTATGCTAGGATGAGTAGGAAGAGCATCAGAGGACAAGATCATTAGAGTTCTGTCTTGTTCTATTGGAAAGTCCCATTAGCTTCTCTCAGCTGGCGGTGTACACAATGCTAGCAAAAGGCTAATACAATTGCGCCAAATGTTCCCGAGATGAGGTGGCTGCCAGAGTCCTCATGACTTCATGGCAGCCAGCTCAAGTACAACTGCAGCTCCACCACTACCACGCGTCCGAAGGCCGGCCTAAAAGTTGATCTTCTTGAGCGTTACTCTTCCTGGACACGCACTGATTACCCAAAATACATGTAATCAGCAGTTGTCCAAGTAGGGCACCGCACACATCAGGGCTCTCTGTGGAGGATCTCCCCCGTCCCATTCCCATCTTCGCGAGTAACTTTGATCTATCGCCCCATCACATCTTGACAGCTGCACCCATGATATATCCACACTCCTAGAGGATATCGAACCACTGCCTTCCAACCTGCCTCCCTCCCTCACTGGATATCCGCACACAGCTCCACCCCGCTATATGCCTAATGGAGAAGTATCAGAACCCCACCAATAAAACACCTATTGTACTCCTCTCTTCTTTTCAGAGGAATGATTTTCCTTCCTTCAACCTCTTTTCCTTTATGTTGTGAGGCAAGGAGCTCTTGACTCCTCCTGAAGATGCCAGAGTCACACATGGCTACCATGGTCATTAAGATATCAAGGCAGCCAACTCAAGGACACCTGTAACTCCACCCACAACACTGGTCCAGAGGCCACCAACAACGATGTTCTTGTGAGCCTCACTCTATCCACACGGGCACCCGTCAGTGGTAGTATATGTCAACAGCACCTGTCTGGACAGGGCACCGCACACCGCACGGCTTCTATGTGGATCACACGCCCAACTCCTTCTCACTCACACATGTACCTTTCTTGCTTCTAACCATCACATTCTCATGGCTGTATCCTCGATTGATCTCTAACACTAGAAAATATCTAGACCAACTGCCCTCCAACTTGCATCTCTCCCCCTTGGGGATCTCCTAAACGGCTCTATGCATATCTACAGAACTATGGGAACACAGGAGGCATGATCATGGCTTCTGTTCTCTGCTACTCTGTTAGCAATTATCTTTACCTTATTTACTTTACACACGTTCACGTTGTTCGGGCTGGAACAGGTAAATCATCATCAAGATGCGGCTGAGGTCTACGTGGCTTCCAGGGCCTTCCTGACTTCTGGGAGAAAGATCACCTGGAGCCCCACGCCCATCGCTCATCCAAAGGCCACCACAACCGATAATCCGGTTGCACAATACTCTACCCAAAATGCACTCTTTACCCCTAGTCTAGTAAACGGCAACATTCCGGGCTGGGCAGGGCACACGGCAGGGACTCAATGCGGGGGATATGCTGAGTCTCCTTCTCAATTTATAGCAAGGTATTTCTGCTCTATGCCGACCACACCTTGATGACTGTACCCAAGATGTATCCATACACACAGACAGTGCTAACCCACTGCCCTCAGACTTGCACTGCACCTCACTGAGAATCTCATCACCAGTTCTATGAGTACTGGCAGAAAGACGAGGATACCATGGGAAAATCTTCCTCCCTTTATCTCCTTTCCTCATAGAAACTGTGTTTCCCGTTCCTAAACTGTGGCTGCCCACACTATTAGGAATATTCGAGCACCGGATTCGTCCACAAAATGCCAGGGATCCTGGTCGCTGCCCGGGCCCTCTTCTTGCCATGGCAAGCAGCTCAACGACATGTGCCGCTCTAACAGTAGAACGTGTCCGAAGGCCACCACAAATGATATTCCTTGTGAGCCTCGCTCTACCCAGGCAGACGGTGTTTAGGCCAAGTTTGACAGATCACGACCCGTCTTGCTACGGCCCCGCATACAGCGTGCCTTCGCGTTGGAGGACTTACCCAGTACTTCTGGCACTTCCAAACAAAGTGTTCACCTCGTTCCCATCACATCGCACTGAATACATTCAACACTTTTCCGAACTTCAAGACACGTTGATTTCCCGCCATGCAACACGCATCCATTACTCAATGAGGATCTGCTCTTCTGCTCCAAGATTTCCTAGGAAGATGATGAACAGCATCAGAGGACGACATCCTTCGCATTCCCTCTTGTTCTACTGGAAAATTCCCTTCAGCTTCACACACCTGTGGGTGTTCACACCGCTAGCAACAGACGAGTGAAATCACCATGCGTCTTACTGACATCACGGGGCTGCCATAGGCCTCGTGACTTCACGGCAGCCAGCTCAAGTCAACTGCAGCTCCACCACTACCACCATTCCAAAAGCCAGCCTAAAACTTGCTCTTGTTGAGTGTTACTCAACCTGACCAGGAACTAATTACCCAAAATACAAGTAATCGGCACCTGACCAGGTAGGGCACCACACACATCACGGCTCTCGGTGAAGGATCGCCCCAGTCCCCTTCCGACTCTCGCGACTAGCTTTCATCGGTCTTCCCGTCAAATCCTATCGGCTGCACCAATGAGATATCCAGACCCCTAGAAGATATCAAAGCACTGCCTTCAAACCTGCATCTCTCCCTGAGTGTATAGCCACACCCACCTCCACCCCGCCCTATGCCTAATTGAGATGTATCAGGACCCCACGAGAGAAACGCATATTGTACTTCTCTCTTCTTCTCGGAGGAATGATTTCCCTTCCTGCAACCTCTTTGTGTTCACTTGGGGAGGAAAGGACCACCTAACTCATCCTGAGGATGCCAGAAACACAGATGGCTCCCAGGGTCATTAGGATATCAAGGCATCCAGGTCAATGACATCTGCAAATCCACCCACATCACTGTCCCAGAGGCCACCACCAACGATGTTCTTGTGAGCCTTACTCTACCCAAACAGCAGCGTTCACTAGTACTACATGTGAACACTACCTGTCTGGGCAGGGCACCACACACAGCACACCTTCGAGGTGGAGGACAGGCCCTACCACCCTCTCACTCACACATGTACCTTTCTTACATCTATCCATCACATCCTCATGTCCGTACACGGGCTTCCCCCGTACCCATTCACAATATCTCGACCCACAGTCCTCCAGCTTGCATCTCTCCCCCGTGGAGATCTCCGCAGCTGCTCTATGCATATCTGGAGATATATGTGAACACAGGAAGAATGATCTTGCTTTCTGTTATCTGATACTCTATCGGCAATTATTTTACCTTATTCATTTTATACATGTTCACGTTTTTTAGGGGGGAACAGGTAAATCATCATCAAGCTGTGGTTGAGATCTATGTGGCTCCCACAGCCTTCCCGACTTCGGGGAGGTTGACCACCTGCAGGCCCACGCCCATCGCCCATCCAGAGGCAGCACAACCGACACTCCAGTTGCACAGTACTCCACCTAGAAAGGCCCTGTTTACCCCTAGTCTAGTAAACGGCACCTATCCGGGCTGCGCACTGCACACAGCACAGCCTCACGCTGGGGGACCTGCTGAGTCTCATTTCCCAGCCGTAGAGAATTTTGCTTCTCTATGCCGACCACACCTTAAGACTCTACCCAAGATTTATCCATAGCCTTAGACACTCTTGACCCTCTGCCCTCCGACTTGCATCCCACCTCACTGAGCAGTTCATCACCGCTTCTATGTGTACTGTCACAAGGATGAGGATACCATGGGAGAATCTTCCTCCCTTTATCGATTTTCCTGAGGGGAACTGTCTTTCCCATTCCTACGTTGTGTGTGCCCACATTATTTGGATTGTTAGAGCACCAGAGTCATCCTCAAAACGCCAGGGATCCAGGTCGCTCTCGCTTCCCTCTTCTCGCCACGGCAAGCATCTCAAGGACACATGCAGCTCCACCACCAGAACGGGCCCACAGGCCACCACAAGTGATGTTGCTTGTGAGCCTCCCTCTAGCCAGGCAGACACTGTTGACACCAAGTCTGAGAGACCAGCACCCCTCTGAGCATGGCCACGCACACAGTGTGCTTTCGCGTTGGAGGAACGACCCAGGACTTCTGGCACTTCCACACGTACCTGTCACCACTCTACCCACCACATCATACTGAATGCATTCCAAAATTTTCCCTAGATCGAGACACTTTGATTCACCGCCCTGCAACTTGCACCCATCACTCAATGGGGATCCTTTCTTCTGCTCTAACTTATGCTAGGATGAGTAGGAAGAGCATCAGAGGACAAGATCATTAGAGTTCTGTCTTGTTCTATTGGAAAGTCCCATTAGCTTCTCTCAGCTGGCGGTGTACACAATGCTAGCAAAAGGCTAATACAATTGCGCCAAATGTTCCCGAGATGAGGTGGCTGCCAGAGTCCTCATGACTTCATGGCAGCCAGCTCAAGTACAACTGCAGCTCCACCACTACCACGCGTCCGAAGGCCGGCCTAAAAGTTGATCTTCTTGAGCGTTACTCTTCCTGGACACGCACTGATTACCCAAAATACATGTAATCAGCAGTTGTCCAAGTAGGGCACCGCACACATCAGGGCTCTCTGTGGAGGATCTCCCCCGTCCCATTCCCATCTTCGCGAGTAACTTTGATCTATCGCCCCATCACATCTTGACAGCTGCACCCATGATATATCCACACTCCTAGAGGATATCGAACCACTGCCTTCCAACCTGCCTCCCTCCCTCACTGGATATCCGCACACAGCTCCACCCCGCTATATGCCTAATGGAGAAGTATCAGAACCCCACCAATAAAACACCTATTGTACTCCTCTCTTCTTTTCAGAGGAATGATTTTCCTTCCTTCAACCTCTTTTCCTTTTATGTTGTGAGGCAAGGAGCTCTTGACTCCTCCTGAAGATGCCAGAGTCACACATGGCTACCATGGTCATTAAGATATCAAGGCAGCCAACTCAAGGACACCTGTAACTCCACCCACAACACTGGTCCAGAGGCCACCAACAACGATGTTCTTGTGAGCCTCACTCTATCCACACGGGCACCCGTCAGTGGTAGTATATGTCAACAGCACCTGTCTGGACAGGGCACCGCACACCGCACGGCTTCTATGTGGATCACACGCCCAACTCCTTCTCACTCACACATGTACCTTTCTTGCTTCTAACCATCACATTCTCATGGCTGTATCCTCGATTGATCTCTAACACTAGAAAATATCTAGACCAACTGCCCTCCAACTTGCATCTCTCCCCCTTGGGGATCTCCTAAACGGCTCTATGCATATCTACAGAACTATGGGAACACAGGAGGCATGATCATGGCTTCTGTTCTCTGCTACTCTGTTAGCAATTATCTTTACCTTATTTACTTTACACACGTTCACGTTGTTCGGGCTGGAACAGGTAAATCATCATCAAGATGCGGCTGAGGTCTACGTGGCTTCCAGGGCCTTCCTGACTTCTGGGAGAAAGATCACCTGGAGCCCCACGCCCATCGCTCATCCAAAGGCCACCACAACCGATAATCCGGTTGCACAATACTCTACCCAAAATGCACTCTTTACCCCTAGTCTAGTAAACGGCAACATTCCGGGCTGGGCAGGGCACACGGCAGGGCCTCAATGCGGGGGATATGCTGAGTCTCCTTCTCAATTTATAGCAAGGTATTTCTGCTCTATGCCGACCACACCTTGATGACTGTACCCAAGATGTATCCATACACACAGACAGTGCTAACCCACTGCCCTCAGACTTGCACTGCACCTCACTGAGAATCTCATCACCAGTTCTATGAGTACTGGCAGAAAGACGAGGATACCATGGGAAAATCTTCCTCCCTTTATCTCCTTTCCTCATAGAAACTGTGTTTCCCGTTCCTAAACTGTGGCTGCCCACACTATTAGGAATATTCGAGCACCGGATTCGTCCACAAAATGCCAGGGATCCTGGTCGCTGCCCGGGCCCTCTTCTCGCCATGGCAAGCAGCTCAACGACATGTGCCGCTCTAACAGTAGAACGTGTCCGAAGGCCACCACAAATGATATTCCTTGTGAGCCTCGCTCTACCCAGGCAGACGGTGTTTAGGCCAAGTTTGACAGATCACGACCCGTCTTGCTACGGCCCCGCATACAGCGTGCCTTCGCGTTGGAGGACTTACCCAGTACTTCTGGCACTTCCAAACAAAGTGTTCACCTCGTTCCCATCACATCGCACTGAATACATTCAACACTTTTCCGAACTTCAAGACACGTTGATTTCCCGCCATGCAACACGCATCCATTACTCAATGAGGATCTGCTCTTCTGCTCCAAGATTTCCTAGGAAGATGATGAACAGCATCAGAGGACGACATCCTTCGCATTCCCTCTTGTTCTACTGGAAAATTCCCTTCAGCTTCACACACCTGTGGGTGTTCACACCGCTAGCAACAGACGAGTGAAATCACCATGCGTCTTACCGACATCACGGGGCTGCCATAGGCCTCGTGACTTCACGGCAGCCAGCTCAAGTCAACTGCAGCTCCACCACTACCACCATTCCAAAAGCCAGCCTAAAACTTGCTCTTGTTGAGTGTTACTCAACCTGACCAGGAACTAATTACCCAAAATACAAGTAATCGGCACCTGACCAGGTAGGGCACCACACACATCACGGCTCTCGGTGAAGGATCGCCCCAGTCCCCTTCCGACTCTCGCGACTAGCTTTCATCGGTCTTCCCGTCAAATCCTATCGGCTGCACCAATGAGATATCCAGACCCCTAGAAGATATCAAAGCACTGCCTTCAAACCTGCATCTCTCCCTGAGTGTATAGCCACACCCACCTCCACCCCGCCCTATGCCTAATTGAGATGTATCAGGACCCCACGAGAGAAACGCATATTGTACTTCTCTCTTCTTCTCGGAGGAATGATTTCCCTTCCTGCAACCTCTTTGTGTTCACTTGGGGAGGAAAGGACCACCTAACTCATCCTGAGGATGCCAGAAACACAGATGGCTCCCAGGGTCATTAGGATATCAAGGCATCCAGGTCAATGACATCTGCAAATCCACCCACATCACTGTCCCAGAGGCCACCACCAACGATGTTCTTGTGAGCCTTACTCTACCCAAACAGCAGCGTTCACTAGTACTACATGTGAACACTACCTGTCTGGGCAGGGCACCACACACAGCACACCTTCGAGGTGGAGGACAGGCCCTACCACCCTCTCACTCACACATGTACCTTTCTTACATCTATCCATCACATCCTCATGTCCGTACACGGGCTTCCCCCGTACCCATTCACAATATCTCGACCCACAGTCCTCCAGCTTGCATCTCTCCCCCGTGGAGATCTCCGCAGCTGCTCTATGCATATCTGGAGATATATGTGAACACAGGAAGAATGATCTTGCTTTCTGTTATCTGATACTCTATCGGCAATTATTTTACCTTATTCATTTTATACATGTTCACGTTTTTTAGGGGGGAACAGGTAAATCATCATCAAGCTGTGGTTGAGATCTATGTGGCTCCCACAGCCTTCCCGACTTCGGGGAGGTTGACCACCTGCAGGCCCACGCCCATCGCCCATCCAGAGGCAGCACAACCGACACTCCAGTTGCACAGTACTCCACCTAGAAAGGCCCTGTTTACCCCTAGTCTAGTAAACGGCACCTATCCGGGCTGCGCACTGCACACAGCACAGCCTCACGCTGGGGGACCTGCTGAGTCTCATTTCCCAGCCGTAGAGAATTTTGCTTCTCTATGCCGACCACACCTTAAGACTCTACCCAAGATTTATCCATAGCCTTAGACACTCTTGACCCTCTGCCCTCCGACTTGCATCCCACCTCACTGAGCAGTTCATCACCGCTTCTATGTGTACTGTCACAAGGATGAGGATACCATGGGAGAATCTTCCTCCCTTTATCGATTTTCCTGAGGGAACTGTCTTTCCCATTCCTACGTTGTGTGTGCCCACATTATTTGGATTGTTAGAGCACCAGAGTCATCCTCAAAACGCCAGGGATCCAGGTCGCTCTCGCTTCCCTCTTCTCGCCACGGCAAGCATCTCAAGGACACATGCAGCTCCACCACCAGAACGGGCCCACAGGCCACCACAAGTGATGTTGCTTGTGAGCCTCCCTCTAGCCAGGCAGACACTGTTGACACCAAGTCTGAGAGACCAGCACCCCTCTGAGCATGGCCACGCACACAGTGTGCTTTCGCGTTGGAGGAACGACCCAGGACTTCTGGCACTTCCACACGTACCTGTCACCACTCTACCCACCACATCATACTGAATGCATTCCAAAATTTTCCCTAGATCGAGACACTTTGATTCACCGCCCTGCAACTTGCACCCATCACTCAATGGGGATCCTTTCTTCTGCTCTAACTTATGCTAGGATGAGTAGGAAGAGCATCAGAGGACAAGATCATTAGAGTTCTGTCTTGTTCTATTGGAAAGTCCCATTAGCTTCTCTCAGCTGGCGGTGTACACAATGCTAGCAAAAGGCTAATACAATTGCGCCAAATGTTCCCGAGATGAGGTGGCTGCCAGAGTCCTCATGACTTCATGGCAGCCAGCTCAAGTACAACTGCAGCTCCACCACTACCACGCGTCCGAAGGCCGGCCTAAAAGTTGATCTTCTTGAGCGTTACTCTTCCTGGACACGCACTGATTACCCAAAATACATGTAATCAGCAGTTGTCCAAGTAGGGCACCGCACACATCAGGGCTCTCTGTGGAGGATCTCCCCCGTCCCATTCCCATCTTCGCGAGTAACTTTGATCTATCGCCCCATCACATCTTGACAGCTGCACCCATGATATATCCACACTCCTAGAGGATATCGAACCACTGCCTTCCAACCTGCCTCCCTCCCTCACTGGATATCCGCACACAGCTCCACCCCGCTATATGCCTAATGGAGAAGTATCAGAACCCCACCAATAAAACACCTATTGTACTCCTCTCTTCTTTTCAGAGGAATGATTTTCCTTCCTTCAACCTCTTTTCCTTTATGTTGTGAGGCAAGGAGCTCTTGACTCCTCCTGAAGATGCCAGAGTCACACATGGCTACCATGGTCATTAAGATATCAAGGCAGCCAACTCAAGGACACCTGTAACTCCACCCACAACACTGGTCCAGAGGCCACCAACAACGATGTTCTTGTGAGCCTCACTCTATCCACACGGGCACCCGTCAGTGGTAGTATATGTCAACAGCACCTGTCTGGACAGGGCACCGCACACCGCACGGCTTCTATGTGGATCACACGCCCAACTCCTTCTCACTCACACATGTACCTTTCTTGCTTCTAACCATCACATTCTCATGGCTGTATCCTCGATTGATCTCTAACACTAGAAAATATCTAGACCAACTGCCCTCCAACTTGCATCTCTCCCCCTTGGGGATCTCCTAAACGGCTCTATGCATATCTACAGAACTATGGGAACACAGGAGGCATGATCATGGCTTCTGTTCTCTGCTACTCTGTTAGCAATTATCTTTACCTTATTTACTTTACACACGTTCACGTTGTTCGGGCTGGAACAGGTAAATCATCATCAAGATGCGGCTGAGGTCTACGTGGCTTCCAGGGCCTTCCTGACTTCTGGGAGAAAGATCACCTGGAGCCCCACGCCCATCGCTCATCCAAAGGCCACCACAACCGATAATCCGGTTGCACAATACTCTACCCAAAATGCACTCTTTACCCCTAGTCTAGTAAACGGCAACATTCCGGGCTGGGCAGGGCACACGGCAGGGACTCAATGCGGGGGATATGCTGAGTCTCCTTCTCAATTTATAGCAAGGTATTTCTGCTCTATGCCGACCACACCTTGATGACTGTACCCAAGATGTATCCATACACACAGACAGTGCTAACCCACTGCCCTCAGACTTGCACTGCACCTCACTGAGAATCTCATCACCAGTTCTATGAGTACTGGCAGAAAGACGAGGATACCATGGGAAAACCTTCCTCCCTTTATCTCCTTTCCTCATAGAAACTGTGTTTCCCGTTCCTAAACTGTGGCTGCCCACACTATTAGGAATATTCGAGCACCGGATTCGTCCACAAAATGCCAGGGATCCTGGTCGCTGCCCGGGCCCTCTTCTCGCCATGGCAAGCAGCTCAACGACATGTGCCGCTCTAACAGTAGAACGTGTCCGAAGGCCACCACAAATGATATTCCTTGTGAGCCTCGCTCTACCCAGGCAGACGGTGTTTAGGCCAAGTTTGACAGATCACGACCCGTCTTGCTACGGCCCCGCATACAGCGTGCCTTCGCGTTGGAGGACTTACCCAGTACTTCTGGCACTTCCAAACAAAGTGTTCACCTCGTTCCCATCACATCGCACTGAATACATTCAACACTTTTCCGAACTTCAAGACACGTTGATTTCCCGCCATGCAACACGCATCCATTACTCAATGAGGATCTGCTCTTCTGCTCCAAGATTTCCTAGGAAGATGATGAACAGCATCAGAGGACGACATCCTTCGCATTCCCTCTTGTTCTACTGGAAAATTCCCTTCAGCTTCACACACCTGTGGGTGTTCACACCGCTAGCAACAGACGAGTGAAATCACCATGCGTCTTACCGACATCACGGGGCTGCCATAGGCCTCGTGACTTCACGGCAGCCAGCTCAAGTCAACTGCAGCTCCACCACTACCACCATTCCAAAAGCCAGCCTAAAACTTGCTCTTGTTGAGTGTTACTCAACCTGACCAGGAACTAATTACCCAAAATACAAGTAATCGGCACCTGACCAGGTAGGGCACCACACACATCACGGCTCTCGGTGAAGGATCGCCCCAGTCCCCTTCCGACTCTCGCGACTAGCTTTCATCGGTCTTCCCGTCAAATCCTATCGGCTGCACCAATGAGATATCCAGACCCCTAGAAGATATCAAAGCACTGCCTTCAAACCTGCATCTCTCCCTGAGTGTATAGCCACACCCACCTCCACCCCGCCCTATGCCTAATTGAGATGTATCAGGACCCCACGAGAGAAACGCATATTGTACTTCTCTCTTCTTCTCGGAGGAATGATTTCCCTTCCTGCAACCTCTTTGTGTTCACTTGGGGAGGAAAGGACCACCTAACTCATCCTGAGGATGCCAGAAACACAGATGGCTCCCAGGGTCATTAGGATATCAAGGCATCCAGGTCAATGACATCTGCAAATCCACCCACATCACTGTCCCAGAGGCCACCACCAACGATGTTCTTGTGAGCCTTACTCTACCCAAACAGCAGCGTTCACTAGTACTACATGTGAACACTACCTGTCTGGGCAGGGCACCACACACAGCACACCTTCGAGGTGGAGGACAGGCCCTACCACCCTCTCACTCACACATGTACCTTTCTTACATCTATCCATCACATCCTCATGTCCGTACACGGGCTTCCCCCGTACCCATTCACAATATCTCGACCCACAGTCCTCCAGCTTGCATCTCTCCCCCGTGGAGATCTCCGCAGCTGCTCTATGCATATCTGGAGATATATGTGAACACAGGAAGAATGATCTTGCTTTCTGTTATCTGATACTCTATCGGCAATTATTTTACCTTATTCATTTTATACATGTTCACGTTTTTTAGGGGGGAACAGGTAAATCATCATCAAGCTGTGGTTGAGATCTATGTGGCTCCCACAGCCTTCCCGACTTCGGGGAGGTTGACCACCTGCAGGCCCACGCCCATCGCCCATCCAGAGGCAGCACAACCGACACTCCAGGTGCACAGTACTCCACCTAGAAAGGCCCTGTTTACCCCTAGTCTAGTAAACGGCACCTATCCGGGCTGCGCACTGCACACAGCACAGCCTCACGCTGGGGGACCTGCTGAGTCTCATTTCCCAGCCGTAGAGAATTTTGCTTCTCTATGCCGACCACACCTTAAGACTCTACCCAAGATTTATCCATAGCCTTAGACACTCTTGACCCTCTGCCCTCCGACTTGCATCCCACCTCACTGAGCAGTTCATCACCGCTTCTATGTGTACTGTCACAAGGATGAGGATACCATGGGAGAATCTTCCTCCCTTTATCGATTTTCCTGAGGGGAACTGTCTTTCCCATTCCTACGTTGTGTGTGCCCACATTATTTGGATTGTTAGAGCACCAGAGTCATCCTCAAAACGCCAGGGATCCAGGTCGCTCTCGCTTCCCTCTTCTCGCCACGGCAAGCATCTCAAGGACACATGCAGCTCCACCACCAGAACGGGCCCACAGGCCACCACAAGTGATGTTGCTTGTGAGCCTCCCTCTAGCCAGGCAGAC
Source organism: Globicephala melas (assembly GCF_963455315.2). Taxonomy (NCBI): domain Eukaryota; kingdom Metazoa; phylum Chordata; class Mammalia; order Artiodactyla; family Delphinidae; genus Globicephala; species Globicephala melas. Next base: position 8,043,546 of record NC_083335.1, on the reverse strand, counting down.
ACTGTTGACACCAAGTCTGAGAGACCAGCACCCCTCTGAGCATGGCCACGCACACAGTGTGCTTTCGCGTTGGAGGAACGACCCAGGACTTCTGGCACTTCCACACGTACCTGTCACCACTCTACCCACCACATCATACTGAATGCATTCCAAAATTTTCCCTAGATCGAGACACTTTGATTCACCGCCCTGCAACTTGCACCCATCACTCAATGGGGATCCTTTCTTCTGCTCTAACTTATGCTAGGATGAGTACGAAGAGCATCAGAGGACAAGATCATTAGAGTTCTGTCTTGTTCTATTGGAAAGTCCCATTAGCTTCTCTCAGCTGGCGGTGTACACAATGCTAGCAAAAGGCTAATACAATTGCGCCAAATGTTCCCGAGATGAGGTGGCTGCCAGAGTCCTCATGACTTCATGGCAGCCAGCTCAAGTACAACTGCAGCTCCACCACTACCACGCGTCCGAAGGCCGGCCTAAAAGTTGATCTTCTTGAGCGTTACTCTTCCTGGACACGCACTGATTACCCAAAATACATGTAATCAGCAGTTGTCCAAGTAGGGCACCGCACACATCAGGGCTCTCTGTGGAGGATCTCCCCCGTCCCATTCCCATCTTCGCGAGTAACTTTGATCTATCGCCCCATCACATCTTGACAGCTGCACCCATGATATATCCACACTCCTAGAGGATATCGAACCACTGCCTTCCAACCTGCCTCCCTCCCTCACTGGATATCCGCACACAGCTCCACCCCGCTATATGCCTAATGGAGAAGTATCAGAACCCCACCAATAAAACACCTATTGTACTCCTCTCTTCTTTTCAGAGGAATGATTTTCCTTCCTTCAACCTCTTTTCCTTTATGTTGTGAGGCAAGGAGCTCTTGACTCCTCCTGAAGATGCCAGAGTCACACATGGCTACCATGGTCATTAAGATATCAAGGCAGCCAACTCAAGGACACCTGTAACTCCACCCACAACACTGGTCCAGAGGCCACCAACAACGATGTTCTTGTGAGCCTCACTCTATCCACACGGGCACCCGTCAGTGGTAGTATATGTCAACAGCACCTGTCTGGACAGGGCACCGCACACCGCACGGCTTCTATGTGGATCACACGCCCAACTCCTTCTCACTCACACATGTACCTTTCTTGCTTCTAACCATCACATTCTCATGGCTGTATCCTCGATTGATCTCTAACACTAGAAAATATCTAGACCAACTGCCCTCCAACTTGCATCTCTCCCCCTTGGGGATCTCCTAAACGGCTCTATGCATATCTACAGAACTATGGGAACACAGGAGGCATGATCATGGCTTCTGTTCTCTGCTACTCTGTTAGCAATTATCTTTACCTTATTTACTTTACACACGTTCACGTTGTTCGGGCTGGAACAGGTAAATCATCATCAAGATGCGGCTGAGGTCTACGTGGCTTCCAGGGCCTTCCTGACTTCTGGGAGAAAGATCACCTGGAGCCCCACGCCCATCGCTCATCCAAAGGCCACCACAACCGATAATCCGGTTGCACAATACTCTACCCAAAATGCACTCTTTACCCCTAGTCTAGTAAACGGCAACATTCCGGGCTGGGCAGGGCACACGGCAGGGACTCAATGCGGGGGATATGCTGAGTCTCCTTCTCAATTTATAGCAAGGTATTTCTGCTCTATGCCGACCACACCTTGATGACTGTACCCAAGATGTATCCATACACACAGACAGTGCTAACCCACTGCCCTCAGACTTGCACTGCACCTCACTGAGAATCTCATCACCAGTTCTATGAGTACTGGCAGAAAGACGAGGATACCATGGGAAAATCTTCCTCCCTTTATCTCCTTTCCTCATAGAAACTGTGTTTCCCGTTCCTAAACTGTGGCTGCCCACACTATTAGGAATATTCGAGCACCGGATTCGTCCACAAAATGCCAGGGATCCTGGTCGCTGCCCGGGCCCTCTTCTCGCCATGGCAAGCAGCTCAACGACATGTGCCGCTCTAACAGTAGAACGTGTCCGAAGGCCACCACAAATGATATTCCTTGTGAGCCTCGCTCTACCCAGGCAGACGGTGTTTAGGCCAAGTTTGACAGATCACGACCCGTCTTGCTACGGCCCCGCATACAGCGTGCCTTCGCGTTGGAGGACTTACCCAGTACTTCTGGCACTTCCAAACAAAGTGTTCACCTCGTTCCCATCACATCGCACTGAATACATTCAACACTTTTCCGAACTTCAAGACACGTTGATTTCCCGCCATGCAACACGCATCCATTACTCAATGAGGATCTGCTCTTCTGCTCCAAGATTTCCTAGGAAGATGATGAACAGCATCAGAGGACGACATCCTTCGCATTCCCTCTTGTTCTACTGGAAAATTCCCTTCAGCTTCACACACCTGTGGGTGTTCACACCGCTAGCAACAGACGAGTGAAATCACCATGCGTCTTACCGACATCACGGGGCTGCCATAGGCCTCGTGACTTCACGGCAGCCAGCTCAAGTCAACTGCAGCTCCACCACTACCACCATTCCAAAAGCCAGCCTAAAACTTGCTCTTGTTGAGTGTTACTCAACCTGACCAGGAACTAATTACCCAAAATACAAGTAATCGGCACCTGACCAGGTAGGGCACCACACACATCACGGCTCTCGGTGAAGGATCGCCCCAGTCCCCTTCCGACTCTCGCGACTAGCTTTCATCGGTCTTCCCGTCAAATCCTATCGGCTGCACCAATGAGATATCCAGACCCCTAGAAGATATCAAAGCACTGCCTTCAAACCTGCATCTCTCCCTGAGTGTATAGCCACACCCACCTCCACCCCGCCCTATGCCTAATTGAGATGTATCAGGACCCCACGAGAGAAACGCATATTGTACTTCTCTCTTCTTCTCGGAGGAATGATTTCCCTTCCTGCAACCTCTTTGTGTTCACTTGGGGAGGAAAGGACCACCTAACTCATCCTGAGGATGCCAGAAACACAGATGGCTCCCAGGGTCATTAGGATATCAAGGCATCCAGGTCAATGACATCTGCAAATCCACCCACATCACTGTCCCAGAGGCCACCACCAACGATGTTCTTGTGAGCCTTACTCTACCCAAACAGCAGCGTTCACTAGTACTACATGTGAACACTACCTGTCTGGGCAGGGCACCACACACAGCACACCTTCGAGGTGGAGGACAGGCCCTACCACCCTCTCACTCACACATGTACCTTTCTTACATCTATCCATCACATCCTCATGTCCGTACACGGGCTTCCCCCGTACCCATTCACAATATCTCGACCCACAGTCCTCCAGCTTGCATCTCTCCCCCGTGGAGATCTCCGCAGCTGCTCTATGCATATCTGGAGATATATGTGAACACAGGAAGAATGATCTTGCTTTCTGTTATCTGATACTCTATCAGCAATTATTTTACCTTATTCATTTTATACATGTTCACGTTTTTTAGGGGGGAACAGGTAAATCATCATCAAGCTGTGGTTGAGATCTATGTGGCTCCCACAGCCTTCCCGACTTCGGGGAGGTTGACCACCTGCAGGCCCACGCCCATCGCCCATCCAGAGGCAGCACAACCGACACTCCAGTTGCACAGTACTCCACCTAGAAAGGCCCTGTTTACCCCTAGTCTAGTAAACGGCACCTATCCGGGCTGCGCACTGCACACAGCACAGCCTCACGCTGGGGGACCTGCTGAGTCTCATTTCCCAGCCGTAGAGAATTTTGCTTCTCTATGCCGACCACACCTTAAGACTCTACCCAAGATTTATCCATAGCCTTAGACACTCTTGACCCTCTGCCCTCCGACTTGCATCCCACCTCACTGAGCAGTTCATCACCGCTTCTATGTGTACTGTCACAAGGATGAGGATACCATGGGAGAATCTTCCTCCCTTTATCGATTTTCCTGAGGGAACTGTCTTTCCCATTCCTACGTTGTGTGTGCCCACATTATTTGGATTGTTAGAGCACCAGAGTCATCCTCAAAACGCCAGGGATCCAGGTCGCTCTCGCTTCCCTCTTCTCGCCACGGCAAGCATCTCAAGGACACATGCAGCTCCACCACCAGAACGGGCCCACAGGCCACCACAAGTGATGTTGCTTGTGAGCCTCCCTCTAGCCAGGCAGACACTGTTGACACCAAGTCTGAGAGACCAGCACCCCTCTGAGCATGGCCACGCACACAGTGTGCTTTCGCGTTGGAGGAACGACCCAGGACTTCTGGCTCTTCCACACGTACCTGTCACCACTCTACCCACCACATCATACTGAATGCATTCCAAAATTTTCCCTAGATCGAGACACTTTGATTCACCGCCGTGCAACTTGCACCCATCACTCAATGGGGATCCTTTCTTCTGCTCTAACTTATGCTAGGATGAGTAGGAAGAGCATCAGAGGACAAGATCATTAGAGTTCTGTCTTGTTCTATTGGAAAGTCCCATTAGCTTCTCTCAGCTGGCGGTGTACACAATGCTAGCAAAAGGCTAATACAATTGCGCCAAATGTTCCCGAGATGAGGTGGCTGCCAGAGTCCTCATGACTTCATGGCAGCCAGCTCAAGTACAACTGCAGCTCCACCACTACCACGCGTCCGAAGGCCGGCCTAAAAGTTGATCTTCTTGAGCGTTACTCTTCCTGGACACGCACTGATTACCCAAAATACATGTAATCAGCAGTTGTCCAAGTAGGGCACCGCACACATCAGGGCTCTCTGTGGAGGATCTCCCCCGTCCCATTCCCATCTTCGCGAGTAACTTTGATCTATCGCCCCATCACATCTTGACAGCTGCACCCATGATATATCCACACTCCTAGAGGATATCGAACCACTGCCTTCCAACCTGCCTCCCTCCCTCACTGGATATCCGCACACAGCTCCACCCCGCTATATGCCTAATGGAGAAGTATCAGAACCCCACCAATAAAACACCTATTGTACTCCTCTCTTCTTTTCAGAGGAATGATTTTCCTTCCTTCAACCTCTTTTCCTTTATGTTGTGAGGCAAGGAGCTCTTGACTCCTCCTGAAGATGCCAGAGTCACACATGGCTACCATGGTCATTAAGATATCAAGGCAGCCAACTCAAGGACACCTGTAACTCCACCCACAACACTGGTCCAGAGGCCACCAACAACGATGTTCTTGTGAGCCTCACTCTATCCACACGGGCACCCGTCAGTGGTAGTATATGTCAACAGCACCTGTCTGGACAGGGCACCGCACACCGCACGGCTTCTATGTGGATCACACGCCCAACTCCTTCTCACTCACACATGTACCTTTCTTGCTTCTAACCATCACATTCTCATGGCTGTATCCTCGATTGATCTCTAACACTAGAAAATATCTAGACCAACTGCCCTCCAACTTGCATCTCTCCCCCTTGGGGATCTCCTAAACGGCTCTATGCATATCTACAGAACTATGGGAACACAGGAGGCATGATCATGGCTTCTGTTCTCTGCTACTCTGTTAGCAATTATCTTTACCTTATTTACTTTACACACGTTCACGTTGTTCGGGCTGGAACAGGTAAATCATCATCAAGATGCGGCTGAGGTCTACGTGGCTTCCAGGGCCTTCCTGACTTCTGGGAGAAAGATCACCTGGAGCCCCACGCCCATCGCTCATCCAAAGGCCACCACAACCGATAATCCGGTTGCACAATACTCTACCCAAAATGCACTCTTTACCCCTAGTCTAGTAAACGGCAACATTCCGGGCTGGGCAGGGCACACGGCAGGGACTCAATGCGGGGGATATGCTGAGTCTCCTTCTCAATTTATAGCAAGGTATTTCTGCTCTATGCCGACCACACCTTGATGACTGTACCCAAGATGTATCCATACACACAGACAGTGCTAACCCACTGCCCTCAGACTTGCACTGCACCTCACTGAGAATCTCATCACCAGTTCTATGAGTACTGGCAGAAAGACGAGGATACCATGGGAAAATCTTCCTCCCTTTATCTCCTTTCCTCATAGAAACTGTGTTTCCCGTTCCTAAACTGTGGCTGCCCACACTATTAGGAATATTCGAGCACCGGATTCGTCCACAAAATGCCAGGGATCCTGGTCGCTGCCCGGGCCCTCTTCTCGCCATGGCAAGCAGCTCAACGACATGTGCCGCTCTAACAGTAGAACGTGTCCGAAGGCCACCACAAATGATATTCCTTGTGAGCCTCGCTCTACCCAGGCAGACGGTGTTTAGGCCAAGTTTGACAGATCACGACCCGTCTTGCTACGGCCCCGCATACAGCGTGCCTTCGCGTTGGAGGACTTACCCAGTACTTCTGGCACTTCCAAACAAAGTGTTCACCTCGTTCCCATCACATCGCACTGAATACATTCAACACTTTTCCGAACTTCAAGACACGTTGATTTCCCGCCATGCAACACGCATCCATTACTCAATGAGGATCTGCTCTTCTGCTCCAAGATTTCCTAGGAAGATGATGAACAGCATCAGAGGACGACATCCTTCGCATTCCCTCTTGTTCTACTGGAAAATTCCCTTCAGCTTCACACACCTGTGGGTGTTCACACCGCTAGCAACAGACGAGTGAAATCACCATGCGTCTTACCGACATCACGGGGCTGCCATAGGCCTCGTGACTTCACGGCAGCCAGCTCAAGTCAACTGCAGCTCCACCACTACCACCATTCCAAAAGCCAGCCTAAAACTTGCTCTTGTTGAGTGTTACTCAACCTGACCAGGAACTAATTACCCAAAATACAAGTAATTGGCACCTGACCAGGTAGGGCACCACACACATCACGGCTCTCGGTGAAGGATCGCCCCAGTCCCCTTCCGACTCTCGCGACTAGCTTTCATCGGTCTTCCCGTCAAATCCTATCGGCTGCACCAATGAGATATCCAGACCCCTAGAAGATATCAAAGCACTGCCTTCAAACCTGCATCTCTCCCTGAGTGTATAGCCACACCCACCTCCACCCCGCCCTATGCCTAATTGAGATGTATCAGGACCCCACGGGAGAAACGCATATTGTACTTCTCTCTTCTTCTCGGAGGAATGATTTCCCTTCCTGCAACCTCTTTGTGTTCACTTGGGGAGGAAAGGACCACCTAACTCATCCTGAGGATGCCAGAAACACAGATGGCTCCCAGGGTCATTAGGATATCAAGGCATCCAGGTCAATGACATCTGCAAATCCACCCACATCACTGTCCCAGAGGCCACCACCAACGATGTTCTTGTGAGCCTTACTCTACCCAAACAGCAGCGTTCACTAGTACTACATGTGAACACTACCTGTCTGGGCAGGGCACCACACACAGCACACCTTCGAGGTGGAGGACAGGCCCTACCACCCTCTCACTCACACATGTACCTTTCTTACATCTATCCATCACATCCTCATGTCCGTACACGGGCTTCCCCCGTACCCATTCACAATATCTCGACCCACAGTCCTCCAGCTTGCATCTCTCCCCCGTGGAGATCTCCGCAGCTGCTCTATGCATATCTGGAGATATATGTGAACACAGGAAGAATGATCTTGCTTTCTGTTATCTGATACTCTATCGGCAATTATTTTACCTTATTCATTTTATACATGTTCACGTTTTTTAGGGGGGAACAGGTAAATCATCATCAAGCTGTGGTTGAGATCTATGTGGCTCCCACAGCCTTCCCGACTTCGGGGAGGTTGACCACCTGCAGGCCCACGCCCATCGCCCATCCAGAGGCAGCACAACCGACACTCCAGTTGCACAGTACTCCACCTAGAAAGGCCCTGTTTACCCCTAGTCTAGTAAACGGCACCTATCCGGGCTGCGCACTGCACACAGCACAGCCTCACGCTGGGGGACCTGCTGAGTCTCATTTCCCAGCCGTAGAGAATTTTGCTTCTCTATGCCGACCACACCTTAAGACTCTACCCAAGATTTATCCATAGCCTTAGACACTCTTGACCCTCTGCCCTCCGACTTGCATCCCACCTCACTGAGCAGTTCATCACCGCTTCTATGTGTACTGTCACAAGGATGAGGATACCATGGGAGAATCTTCCTCCCTTTATCGATTTTCCTGAGGGGAACTGTCTTTCCCATTCCTACGTTGTGTGTGCCCACATTATTTGGATTGTTAGAGCACCAGAGTCATCCTCAAAACGCCAGGGATCCAGGTCGCTCTCGCTTCCCTCTTCTCGCCACGGCAAGCATCTCAAGGACACATGCAGCTCCACCACCAGAACGGGCCCACAGGCCACCACAAGTGATGTTGCTTGTGAGCCTCCCTCTAGCCAGGCAGACACTGTTGACACCAAGTCTGAGAGACCAGCACCCCTCTGAGCATGGCCACGCACACAGTGTGCTTTCGCGTTGGAGGAACGACCCAGGACTTCTGGCACTTCCACACGTACCTGTCACCACTCTACCCACCACATCATACTGAATGCATTCCAAAATTTTCCCTAGATCGAGACACTTTGATTCACCGCCCTGCAACTTGCACCCATCACTCAATGGGGATCCTTTCTTCTGCTCTAACTTATGCTAGGATGAGTAGGAAGAGCATCAGAGGACAAGATCATTAGAGTTCTGTCTTGTTCTATTGGAAAGTCCCATTAGCTTCTCTCAGCTGGCGGTGTACACAATGCTAGCAAAAGGCTAATACAATTGCGCCAAATGTTCCCGAGATGAGGTGGCTGCCAGAGTCCTCATGACTTCATGGCAGCCAGCTCAAGTACAACTGCAGCTCCACCACTACCACGCGTCCGAAGGCCGGCCTAAAAGTTGATCTTCTTGAGCGTTACTCTTCCTGGACACGCACTGATTACCCAAAATACATGTAATCAGCAGTTGTCCAAGTAGGGCACCGCACACATCAGGGCTCTCTGTGGAGGATCTCCCCCGTCCCATTCCCATCTTCGCGAGTAACTTTGATCTATCGCCCCATCACATCTTGACAGCTGCACCCATGATATATCCACACTCCTAGAGGATATCGAACCACTGCCTTCCAACCTGCCTCCCTCCCTCACTGGATATCCGCACACAGCTCCACCCCGCTATATGCCTAATGGAGAAGTATCAGAACCCCACCAATAAAACACCTATTGTACTCCTCTCTTCTTTTCAGAGGAATGATTTTCCTTCCTTCAACCTCTTTTCCTTTATGTTGTGAGGCAAGGAGCTCTTGACTCCTCCTGAAGATGCCAGAGTCACACATGGCTACCATGGTCATTAAGATATCAAGGCAGCCAACTCAAGGACACCTGTAACTCCACCCACAACACTGGTCCAGAGGCCACCAACAACGATGTTCTTGTGAGCCTCACTCTATCCACACGGGCACCCGTCAGTGGTAGTATATGTCAACAGCACCTGTCTGGACAGGGCACCGCACACCGCACGGCTTCTATGTGGATCACACGCCCAACTCCTTCTCACTCACACATGTACCTTTCTTGCTTCTAACCATCACATTCTCATGGCTGTATCCTCGATTGATCTCTAACACTAGAAAATATCTAGACCAACTGCCCTCCAACTTGCATCTCTCCCCCTTGGGGATCTCCTAAACGGCTCTATGCATATCTACAGAACTATGGGAACACAGGAGGCATGATCATGGCTTCTGTTCTCTGCTACTCTGTTAGCAATTATCTTTACCTTATTTACTTTACACACGTTCACGTTGTTCGGGCTGGAACAGGTAAATCATCATCAAGATGTGGCTGAGGTCTACGTGGCTTCCAGGGCCTTCCTGACTTCTGGGAGAAAGATCACCTGGAGCCCCACGCCCATCGCTCATCCAAAGGCCACCACAACCGATAATCCGGTTGCACAATACTCTACCCAAAATGCACTCTTTACCCCTAGTCTAGTAAACGGCAACATTCCGGGCTGGGCAGGGCACACGGCAGGGACTCAATGCGGGGGATATGCTGAGTCTCCTTCTCAATTTATAGCAAGGTATTTCTGCTCTATGCCGACCACACCTTGATGACTGTACCCAAGATGTATCCATACACACAGACAGTGCTAACCCACTGCCCTCAGACTTGCACTGCACCTCACTGAGAATCTCATCACCAGTTCTATGAGTACTGGCAGAAAGACGAGGATACCATGGGAAAATCTTCCTCCCTTTATCTCCTTTCCTCATAGAAACTGTGTTTCCCGTTCCTAAACTGTGGCTGCCCACACTATTAGGAATATTCGAGCACCGGATTCGTCCACAAAATGCCAGGGATCCTGGTCGCTGCCCGGGCCCTCTTCTCGCCATGGCAAGCAGCTCAACGACATGTGCCGCTCTAACAGTAGAACGTGTCCGAAGGCCACCACAAATGATATTCCTTGTGAGCCTCGCTCTACCCAGGCAGACGGTGTTTAGGCCAAGTTTGACAGATCACGACCCGTCTTGCTACGGCCCCGCATACAGCGTGCCTTCGCGTTGGAGGACTTACCCAGTACTTCTGGCACTTCCAAACAAAGTGTTCACCTCGTTCCCATCACATCGCACTGAATACATTCAACACTTTTCCGAACTTCAAGACACGTTGATTTCCCGCCATGCAACACGCATCCATTACTCAATGAGGATCTGCTCTTCTGCTCCAAGATTTCCTAGGAAGATGATGAACAGCATCAGAGGACGACATCCTTCGCATTCCCTCTTGTTCTACTGGAAAATTCCCTTCAGCTTCACACACCTGTGGGTGTTCACACCGCTAGCAACAGACGAGTGAAATCACCATGCGTCTTACCGACATCACGGGGCTGCCATAGGCCTCGTGACTTCACGGCAGCCAGCTCAAGTCAACTGCAGCTCCACCACTACCACCATTCCAAAAGCCAGCCTAAAACTTGCTCTTGTTGAGTGTTACTCAACCTGACCAGGAACTAATTACCCAAAATACAAGTAATTGGCACCTGACCAGGTAGGGCACCACACACATCACGGCTCTCGGTGAAGGATCGCCCCAGTCCCCTTCCGACTCTCGCGACTAGCTTTCATCGGTCTTCCCGTCAAATCCTATCGGCTGCACCAATGAGATATCCAGACCCCTAGAAGATATCAAAGCACTGCCTTCAAACCTGCATCTCTCCCTGAGTGTATAGCCACACCCACCTCCACCCCGCCCTATGCCTAATTGAGATGTATCAGGACCCCACGGGAGAAACGCATATTGTACTTCTCTCTTCTTCTCGGAGGAATGATTTCCCTTCCTGCAACCTCTTTGTGTTCACTTGGGGAGGAAAGGACCACCTAACTCATCCTGAGGATGCCAGAAACACAGATGGCTCCCAGGGTCATTAGGATATCAAGGCATCCAGGTCAATGACATCTGCAAATCCACCCACATCACTGTCCCAGAGGCCACCACCAACGATGTTCTTGTGAGCCTTACTCTACCCAAACAGCAGCGTTCACTAGTACTACATGTGAACACTACCTGTCTGGGCAGGGCACCACACACAGCACACCTTCGAGGTGGAGGACAGGCCCTACCACCCTCTCACTCACACATGTACCTTTCTTACATCTATCCATCACATCCTCATGTCCGTACACGGGCTTCCCCTGTACCCATTCACAATATCTCGACCCACAGTCCTCCAGCTTGCATCTCTCCCCCGTGGAGATCTCCGCAGCTGCTCTATGCATATCTGGAGATATATGTGAACACAGGAAGAATGATCTTGCTTTCTGTTATCTGATACTCTATCGGCAATTATTTTACCTTATTCATTTTATACATGTTCACGTTTTTTAGGGGGGAACAGGTAAATCATCATCAAGCTGTGGTTGAGATCTATGTGGCTCCCACAGCCTTCCCGACTTCGGGGAGGTTGACCACCTGCAGGCCCACGCCCATCGCCCATCCAGAGGCAGCACAACCGACACTCCAGTTGCACAGTACTCCACCTAGAAAGGCCCTGTTTACCCCTAGTCTAGTAAACGGCACCTATCCGGGCTGCGCACTGCACACAGCACAGCCTCACGCTGGGGGACCTGCTGAGTCTCATTTCCCAGCCGTAGAGAATTTTGCTTCTCTATGCCGACCACACCTTAAGACTCTACCCAAGATTTATCCATAGCCTTAGACACTCTTGACCCTCTGCCCTCCGACTTGCATCCCACCTCACTGAGCAGTTCATCACCGCTTCTATGTGTACTGTCACAAGGATGAGGATACCATGGGAGAATCTTCCTCCCTTTATCGATTTTCCTGAGGGGAACTGTCTTTCCCATTCCTACGTTGTGTGTGCCCACATTATTTGGATTGTTAGAGCACCAGAGTCATCCTCAAAACGCCAGGGATCCAGGTCGCTCTCGCTTCCCTCTTCTCGCCACGGCAAGCATCTCAAGGACACATGCAGCTCCACCACCAGAACGGGCCCACAGGCCACCACAAGTGATGTTGCTTGTGAGCCTCCCTCTAGCCAGGCAGACACTGTTGACACCAAGTCTGAGAGACCAGCACCCCTCTGAGCATGGCCACGCACACAGTGTGCTTTCGCGTTGGAGGAACGACCCAGGACTTCTGGCACTTCCACACGTACCTGTCACCACTCTACCCACCACATCATACTGAATGCATTCCAAAATTTTCCCTAGATCGAGACACTTTGATTCACCGCCCTGCAACTTGCACCCATCACTCAATGGGGATCCTTTCTTCTGCTCTAACTTATGCTAGGATGAGTAGGAAGAGCATCAGAGGACAAGATCATTAGAGTTCTGTCTTGTTCTATTGGAAAGTCCCATTAGCTTCTCTCAGCTGGCGGTGTACACAATGCTAGCAAAAGGCTAATACAATTGCGCCAAATGTTCCCGAGATGAGGTGGCTGCCAGAGTCCTCATGACTTCATGGCAGCCAGCTCAAGTACAACTGCAGCTCCACCACTACCACGCGTCCGAAGGCCGGCCTAAAAGTTGATCTTCTTGAGCGTTACTCTTCCTGGACACGCACTGATTACCCAAAATACATGTAATCAGCAGTTGTCCAAGTAGGGCACCGCACACATCAGGGCTCTCTGTGGAGGATCTCCCCCGTCCCATTCCCATCTTCGCGAGTAACTTTGATCTATCGCCCCATCACATCTTGACAGCTGCACCCATGATATATCCACACTCCTAGAGGATATCGAACCACTGCCTTCCAACCTGCCTCCCTCCCTCACTGGATATCCGCACACAGCTCCACCCCGCTATATGCCTAATGGAGAAGTATCAGAACCCCACCAATAAAACACCTATTGTACTCCTCTCTTCTTTTCAGAGGAATGATTTTCCTTCCTTCAACCTCTTTTCCTTTATGTTGTGAGGCAAGGAGCTCTTGACTCCTCCTGAAGATGCCAGAGTCACACATGGCTACCATGGTCATTAAGATATCAAGGCAGCCAACTCAAGGACACCTGTAACTCCACCCACAACACTGGTCCAGAGGCCACCAACAACGATGTTCTTGTGAGCCTCACTCTATCCACACGGGCACCCGTCAGTGGTAGTATATGTCAACAGCACCTGTCTGGACAGGGCACCGCACACCGCACGGCTTCTATGTGGATCACACGCCCAACTCCTTCTCACTCACACATGTACCTTTCTTGCTTCTAACCATCACATTCTCATGGCTGTATCCTCGATTGATCTCTAACACTAGAAAATATCTAGACCAACTGCCCTCCAACTTGCATCTCTCCCCCTTGGGGATCTCCTAAACGGCTCTATGCATATCTACAGAACTATGGGAACACAGGAGGCATGATCATGGCTTCTGTTCTCTGCTACTCTGTTAGCAATTATCTTTACCTTATTTACTTTACACACGTTCACGTTGTTCGGGCTGGAACAGGTAAATCATCATCAAGATGTGGCTGAGGTCTACGTGGCTTCCAGGGCCTTCCTGACTTCTGGGAGAAAGATCACCTGGAGCCCCACGCCCATCGCTCATCCAAAGGCCACCACAACCGATAATCCGGTTGCACAATACTCTACCCAAAATGCACTCTTTACCCCTAGTCTAGTAAACGGCAACATTCCGGGCTGGGCAGGGCACACGGCAGGGACTCAATGCGGGGGATATGCTGAGTCTCCTTCTCAATTTATAGCAAGGTATTTCTGCTCTATGCCGACCACACCTTGATGACTGTACCCAAGATGTATCCATACACACAGACAGTGCTAACCCACTGCCCTCAGACTTGCACTGCACCTCACTGAGAATCTCATCACCAGTTCTATGAGTACTGGCAGAAAGACGAGGATACCATGGGAAAATCTTCCTCCCTTTATCTCCTTTCCTCATAGAAACTGTGTTTCCCGTTCCTAAACTGTGGCTGCCCACACTATTAGGAATATTCGAGCACCGGATTCGTCCACAAAATGCCAGGGATCCTGGTCGCTGCCCGGGCCCTCTTCTCGCCATGGCAAGCAGCTCAACGACATGTGCCGCTCTAACAGTAGAACGTGTCCGAAGGCCACCACAAATGATATTCCTTGTGAGCCTCGCTCTACCCAGGCAGACGGTGTTTAGGCCAAGTTTGACAGATCACGACCCGTCTTGCTACGGCCCCGCATACAGCGTGCCTTCGCGTTGGAGGACTTACCCAGTACTTCTGGCACTTCCAAACAAAGTGTTCACCTCGTTCCCATCACATCGCACTGAATACATTCAACACTTTTCCGAACTTCAAGACACGTTGATTTCCCGCCATGCAACACGCATCCATTACTCAATGAGGATCTGCTCTTCTGCTCCAAGATTTCCTAGGAAGATGATGAACAGCATCAGAGGACGACATCCTTCGCATTCCCTCTTGTTCTACTGGAAAATTCCCTTCAGCTTCACACACCTGTGGGTGTTCACACCGCTAGCAACAGACGAGTGAAATCACCATGCGTCTTACCGACATCACGGGGCTGCCATAGGCCTCGTGACTTCACGGCAGCCAGCTCAAGTCAACTGCAGCTCCACCACTACCACCATTCCAAAAGCCAGCCTAAAACTTGCTCTTGTTGAGTGTTACTCAACCTGACCAGGAACTAATTACCCAAAATACAAGTAATTGGCACCTGACCAGGTAGGGCACCACACACATCACGGCTCTCGGTGAAGGATCGCCCCAGTCCCCTTCCGACTCTCGCGACTAGCTTTCATCGGTCTTCCCGTCAAATCCTATCGGCTGCACCAATGAGATATCCAGACCCCTAGAAGATATCAAAGCACTGCCTTCAAACCTGCATCTCTCCCTGAGTGTATAGCCACACCCACCTCCACCCCGCCCTATGCCTAATTGAGATGTATCAGGACCCCACGGGAGAAACGCATATTGTACTTCTCTCTTCTTCTCGGAGGAATGATTTCCCTTCCTGCAACCTCTTTGTGTTCACTTGGGGAGGAAAGGACCACCTAACTCATCCTGAGGATGCCAGAAACACAGATGGCTCCCAGGGTCATTAGGATATCAAGGCATCCAGGTCAATGACATCTGCAAATCCACCCACATCACTGTCCCAGAGGCCACCACCAACGATGTTCTTGTGAGCCTTACTCTACCCAAACAGCAGCGTTCACTAGTACTACATGTGAACACTACCTGTCTGGGCAGGGCACCACACACAGCACACCTTCGAGGTGGAGGACAGGCCCTACCACCCTCTCACTCACACATGTACCTTTCTTACATCTATCCATCACATCCTCATGTCCGTACACGGGCTTCCCCTGTACCCATTCACAATATCTCGACCCACAGTCCTCCAGCTTGCATCTCTCCCCCGTGGAGATCTCCGCAGCTGCTCTATGCATATCTGGAGATATATGTGAACACAGGAAGAATGATCTTGCTTTCTGTTATCTGATACTCTATCGGCAATTATTTTACCTTATTCATTTTATACATGTTCACGTTTTTTAGGGGGGAACAGGTAAATCATCATCAAGCTGTGGTTGAGATCTATGTGGCTCCCACAGCCTTCCCGACTTCGGGGAGGTTGACCACCTGCAGGCCCACGCCCATCGCCCATCCAGAGGCAGCACAACCGACACTCCAGTTGCACAGTACTCCACCTAGAAAGGCCCTGTTTACCCCTAGTCTAGTAAACGGCACCTATCCGGGCTGCGCACTGCACACAGCACAGCCTCACGCTGGGGGACCTGCTGAGTCTCATTTCCCAGCCGTAGAGAATTTTGCTTCTCTATGCCGACCACACCTTAAGACTCTACCCAAGATTTATCCATAGCCTTAGACACTCTTGACCCTCTGCCCTCCGACTTGCATCCCACCTCACTGAGCAGTTCATCACCGCTTCTATGTGTACTGTCACAAGGATGAGGATACCATGGGAGAATCTTCCTCCCTTTATCGATTTTCCTGAGGGGAACTGTCTTTCCCATTCCTACGTTGTGTGTGCCCACATTATTTGGATTGTTAGAGCACCAGAGTCATCCTCAAAACGCCAGGGATCCAGGTCGCTCTCGCTTCCCTCTTCTCGCCACGGCAAGCATCTCAAGGACACATGCAGCTCCACCACCAGAACGGGCCCACAGGCCTCCACAAGTGATGTTGCTTGTGAGCCTCCCTCTAGCCAGGCAGACACTGTTGACACCAAGTCTGAGAGACCAGCACCCCTCTGAGCATGGCCACGCACACAGTGTGCTTTCGCGTTGGAGGAACGACCCAGGACTTCTGGCACTTCCACACGTACCTGTCACCACTCTACCCACCACATCATACTGAATGCATTCCAAAATTTTCCCTAGATCGAGACACTTTGATTCACCGCCCTGCAACTTGCACCCATCACTCAATGGGGATCCTTTCTTCTGCTCTAACTTATGCTAGGATGAGTACGAAGAGCATCAGAGGACAAGATCATTAGAGTTCTGTCTTGTTCTATTGGAAAGTCCCATTAGCTTCTCTCAGCTGGCGGTGTACACAATGCTAGCAAAAGGCTAATACAATTGCGCCAAATGTTCCCGAGATGAGGTGGCTGCCAGAGTCCTCATGACTTCATGGCAGCCAGCTCAAGTACAACTGCAGCTCCACCACTACCACGCGTCCGAAGGCCGGCCTAAAAGTTGATCTTCTTGAGCGTTACTCTTCCTGGACACGCACTGATTACCCAAAATACATGTAATCAGCAGTTGTCCAAGTAGGGCACCGCACACATCAGGGCTCTCTGTGGAGGATCTCCCCCGTCCCATTCCCATCTTCGCGAGTAACTTTGATCTATCGCCCCATCACATCTTGACAGCTGCACCCATGATATATCCACACTCCTAGAGGATATCGAACCACTGCCTTCCAACCTGCCTCCCTCCCTCACTGGATATCCGCACACAGCTCCACCCCGCTATATGCCTAATGGAGAAGTATCAGAACCCCACCAATAAAACACCTATTGTACTCCTCTCTTCTTTTCAGAGGAATGATTTTCCTTCCTTCAACCTCTTTTCCTTTATGTTGTGAGGCAAGGAGCTCTTGACTCCTCCTGAAGATGCCAGAGTCACACATGGCTACCATGGTCATTAAGATATCAAGGCAGCCAACTCAAGGACACCTGTAACTCCACCCACAACACTGGTCCAGAGGCCACCAACAACGATGTTCTTGTGAGCCTCACTCTATCCACACGGGCACCCGTCAGTGGTAGTATATGTCAACAGCACCTGTCTGGACAGGGCACCGCACACCGCACGGCTTCTATGTGGATCACACGCCCAACTCCTTCTCACTCACACATGTACCTTTCTTGCTTCTAACCATCACATTCTCATGGCTGTATCCTCGATTGATCTCTAACACTAGAAAATATCTAGACCAACTGCCCTCCAACTTGCATCTCTCCCCCTTGGGGATCTCCTAAACGGCTCTATGCATATCTACAGAACTATGGGAACACAGGAGGCATGATCATGGCTTCTGTTCTCTGCTACTCTGTTAGCAATTATCTTTACCTTATTTACTTTACACACGTTCACGTTGTTCGGGCTGGAACAGGTAAATCATCATCAAGATGCGGCTGAGGTCTACGTGGCTTCCAGGGCCTTCCTGACTTCTGGGAGAAAGATCACCTGGAGCCCCACGCCCATCGCTCATCCAAAGGCCACCACAACCGATAATCCGGTTGCACAATACTCTACCCAAAATGCACTCTTTACCCCTAGTCTAGTAAACGGCAACATTCCGGGCTGGGCAGGGCACACGGCAGGGCCTCAATGCGGGGGATATGCTGAGTCTCCTTCTCAATTTATAGCAAGGTATTTCTGCTCTATGCCGACCACACCTTGATGACTGTACCCAAGATGTATCCATACACACAGACAGTGCTAACCCACTGCCCTCAGACTTGCACTGCACCTCACTGAGAATCTCATCACCAGTTCTATGAGTACTGGCAGAAAGACGAGGATACCATGGGAAAATCTTCCTCCCTTTATCTCCTTTCCTCATAGAAACTGTGTTTCCCGTTCCTAAACTGTGGCTGCCCACACTATTAGGAATATTCGAGCACCGGATTCGTCCACAAAATGCCAGGGATCCTGGTCGCTGCCCGGGCCCTCTTCTCGCCATGGCAAGCAGCTCAACGACATGTGCCGCTCTAACAGTAGAACGTGTCCGAAGGCCACCACAAATGATATTCCTTGTGAGCCTCGCTCTACCCAGGCAGACGGTGTTTAGGCCAAGTTTGACAGATCACGACCCGTCTTGCTACGGCCCCGCATACAGCGTGCCTTCGCGTTGGAGGACTTACCCAGTACTTCTGGCACTTCCAAACAAAGTGTTCACCTCGTTCCCATCACATCGCACTGAATACATTCAACACTTTTCCGAACTTCAAGACACGTTGATTTCCCGCCATGCAACACGCATCCATTACTCAATGAGGATCTGCTCTTCTGCTCCAAGATTTCCTAGGAAGATGATGAACAGCATCAGAGGACGACATCCTTCGCATTCCCTCTTGTTCTACTGGAAAATTCCCTTCAGCTTCACACACCTGTGGGTGTTCACACCGCTAGCAACAGACGAGTGAAATCACCATGCGTCTTACCGACATCACGGGGCTGCCATAGGCCTCGTGACTTCACGGCAGCCAGCTCAAGTCAACTGCAGCTCCACCACTACCACCATTCCAAAAGCCAGCCTAAAACTTGCTCTTGTTGAGTGTTACTCAACCTGACCAGGAACTAATTACCCAAAATACAAGTAATTGGCACCTGACCAGGTAGGGCACCACACACATCACGGCTCTCGGTGAAGGATCGCCCCAGTCCCCTTCCGACTCTCGCGACTAGCTTTCATCGGTCTTCCCGTCAAATCCTATCGGCTGCACCAATGAGATATCCAGACCCCTAGAAGATATCAAAGCACTGCCTTCAAACCTGCATCTCTCCCTGAGTGTATAGCCACACCCACCTCCACCCCGCCCTATGCCTAATTGAGATGTATCAGGACCCCACGGGAGAAACGCATATTGTACTTCTCTCTTCTTCTCGGAGGAATGATTTCCCTTCCTGCAACCTCTTTGTGTTCACTTGGGGAGGAAAGGACCACCTAACTCATCCTGAGGATGCCAGAAACACAGATGGCTCCCAGGGTCATTAGGATATCAAGGCATCCAGGTCAATGACATCTGCAAATCCACCCACATCACTGTCCCAGAGGCCACCACCAACGATGTTCTTGTGAGCCTTACTCTACCCAAACAGCAGCGTTCACTAGTACTACATGTGAACACTACCTGTCTGGGCAGGGCACCACACACAGCACACCTTCGAGGTGGAGGACAGGCCCTACCACCCTCTCACTCACACATGTACCTTTCTTACATCTATCCATCACATCCTCATGTCCGTACACGGGCTTCCCCCGTACCCATTCACAATATCTCGACCCACAGTCCTCCAGCTTGCATCTCTCCCCCGTGGAGATCTCCGCAGCTGCTCTATGCATATCTGGAGATATATGTGAACACAGGAAGAATGATCTTGCTTTCTGTTATCTGATACTCTATCGGCAATTATTTTACCTTATTCATTTTATACATGTTCACGTTTTTTAGGGGGGAACAGGTAAATCATCATCAAGCTGTGGTTGAGATCTATGTGGCTCCCACAGCCTTCCCGACTTCGGGGAGGTTGACCACCTGCAGGCCCACGCCCATCGCCCATCCAGAGGCAGCACAACCGACACTCCAGTTGCACAGTACTCCACCTAGAAAGGCCCTGTTTACCCCTAGTCTAGTAAACGGCACCTATCCGGGCTGCGCACTGCACACAGCACAGCCTCACGCTGGGGGACCTGCTGAGTCTCATTTCCCAGCCGTAGAGAATTTTGCTTCTCTATGCCGACCACACCTTAAGACTCTACCCAAGATTTATCCATAGCCTTAGACACTCTTGACCCTCTGCCCTCCGACTTGCATCCCACCTCACTGAGCAGTTCATCACCGCTTCTATGTGTACTGTCACAAGGATGAGGATACCATGGGAGAATCTTCCTCCCTTTATCGATTTTCCTGAGGGAACTGTCTTTCCCATTCCTACGTTGTGTGTGCCCACATTATTTGGATTGTTAGAGCACCAGAGTCATCCTCAAAACGCCAGGGATCCAGGTCGCTCTCGCTTCCCTCTTCTCGCCACGGCAAGCATCTCAAGGACACATGCAGCTCCACCACCAGAACGGGCCCACAGGCCACCACAAGTGATGTTGCTTGTGAGCCTCCCTCTAGCCAGGCAGACACTGTTGACACCAAGTCTGAGAGACCAGCACCCCTCTGAGCATGGCCACGCACACAGTGTGCTTTCGCGTTGGAGGAACGACCCAGGACTTCTGGCACTTCCACACGTACCTGTCACCACTCTACCCACCACATCATACTGAATGCATTCCAAAATTTTCCCTAGATCGAGACACTTTGATTCACCGCCCTGCAACTTGCACCCATCACTCAATGGGGATCCTTTCTTCTGCTCTAACTTATGCTAGGATGAGTAGGAAGAGCATCAGAGGACAAGATCATTAGAGTTCTGTCTTGTTCTATTGGAAAGTCCCATTAGCTTCTCTCAGCTGGCGGTGTACACAATGCTAGCAAAAGGCTAATACAATTGCGCCAAATGTTCCCGAGATGAGGTGGCTGCCAGAGTCCTCATGACTTCATGGCAGCCAGCTCAAGTACAACTGCAGCTCCACCACTACCACGCGTCCGAAGGCCGGCCTAAAAGTTGATCTTCTTGAGCGTTACTCTTCCTGGACACGCACTGATTACCCAAAATACATGTAATCAGCAGTTGTCCAAGTAGGGCACCGCACACATCAGGGCTCTCTGTGGAGGATCTCCCCCGTCCCATTCCCATCTTCGCGAGTAACTTTGATCTATCGCCCCATCACATCTTGACAGCTGCACCCATGATATATCCACACTCCTAGAGGATATCGAACCACTGCCTTCCAACCTGCCTCCCTCCCTCACTGGATATCCGCACACAGCTCCACCCCGCTATATGCCTAATGGAGAAGTATCAGAACCCCACCAATAAAACACCTATTGTACTCCTCTCTTCTTTTCAGAGGAATGATTTTCCTTCCTTCAACCTCTTTTCCTTTATGTTGTGAGGCAAGGAGCTCTTGACTCCTCCTGAAGATGCCAGAGTCACACATGGCTACCATGGTCATTAAGATATCAAGGCAGCCAACTCAAGGACACCTGTAACTCCACCCACAACACTGGTCCAGAGGCCACCAACAACGATGTTCTTGTGAGCCTCACTCTATCCACACGGGCACCCGTCAGTGGTAGTATATGTCAACAGCACCTGTCTGGACAGGGCACCGCACACCGCACGGCTTCTATGTGGATCACACGCCCAACTCCTTCTCACTCACACATGTACCTTTCTTGCTTCTAACCATCACATTCTCATGGCTGTATCCTCGATTGATCTCTAACACTAGAAAATATCTAGACCAACTGCCCTCCAACTTGCATCTCTCCCCCTTGGGGATCTCCTAAACGGCTCTATGCATATCTACAGAACTATGGGAACACAGGAGGCATGATCATGGCTTCTGTTCTCTGCTACTCTGTTAGCAATTATCTTTACCTTATTTACTTTACACACGTTCACGTTGTTCGGGCTGGAACAGGTAAATCATCATCAAGATGCGGCTGAGGTCTACGTGGCTTCCAGGGCCTTCCTGACTTCTGGGAGAAAGATCACCTGGAGCCCCACGCCCATCGCTCATCCAAAGGCCACCACAACCGATAATCCGGTTGCACAATACTCTACCCAAAATGCACTCTTTACCCCTAGTCTAGTAAACGGCAACATTCCGGGCTGGGCAGGGCACACGGCAGGGCCTCAATGCGGGGGATATGCTGAGTCTCCTTCTCAATTTATAGCAAGGTATTTCTGCTCTATGCCGACCACACCTTGATGACTGTACCCAAGATGTATCCATACACACAGACAGTGCTAACCCACTGCCCTCAGACTTGCACTGCACCTCACTGAGAATCTCATCACCAGTTCTATGAGTACTGGCAGAAAGACGAGGATACCATGGGAAAATCTTCCTCCCTTTATCTCCTTTCCTCATAGAAACTGTGTTTCCCGTTCCTAAACTGTGGCTGCCCACACTATTAGGAATATTCGAGCACCGGATTCGTCCACAAAATGCCAGGGATCCTGGTCGCTGCCCGGGCCCTCTTCTCGCCATGGCAAGCAGCTCAACGACATGTGCCGCTCTAACAGTAGAACGTGTCCGAAGGCCACCACAAATGATATTCCTTGTGAGCCTCGCTCTACCCAGGCAGACGGTGTTTAGGCCAAGTTTGACAGATCACGACCCGTCTTGCTACGGCCCCGCATACAGCGTGCCTTCGCGTTGGAGGACTTACCCAGTACTTCTGGCACTTCCAAACAAAGTGTTCACCTCGTTCCCATCACATCGCACTGAATACATTCAACACTTTTCCGAACTTCAAGACACGTTGATTTCCCGCCATGCAACACGCATCCATTACTCAATGAGGATCTGCTCTTCTGCTCCAAGATTTCCTAGGAAGATGATGAACAGCATCAGAGGACGACATCCTTCGCATTCCCTCTTGTTCTACTGGAAAATTCCCTTCAGCTTCACACACCTGTGGGTGTTCACACCGCTAGCAACAGACGAGTGAAATCACCATGCGTCTTACCGACATCACGGGGCTGCCATAGGCCTCGTGACTTCACGGCAGCCAGCTCAAGTCAACTGCAGCTCCACCACTACCACCATTCCAAAAGCCAGCCTAAAACTTGCTCTTGTTGAGTGTTACTCAACCTGACCAGGAACTAATTACCCAAAATACAAGTAATTGGCACCTGACCAGGTAGGGCACCACACACATCACGGCTCTCGGTGAAGGATCGCCCCAGTCCCCTTCCGACTCTCGCGACTAGCTTTCATCGGTCTTCCCGTCAAATCCTATCGGCTGCACCAATGAGATATCCAGACCCCTAGAAGATATCAAAGCACTGCCTTCAAACCTGCATCTCTCCCTGAGTGTATAGCCACACCCACCTCCACCCCGCCCTATGCCTAATTGAGATGTATCAGGACCCCACGGGAGAAACGCATATTGTACTTCTCTCTTCTTCTCGGAGGAATGATTTCCCTTCCTGCAACCTCTTTGTGTTCACTTGGGGAGGAAAGGACCACCTAACTCATCCTGAGGATGCCAGAAACACAGATGGCTCCCAGGGTCATTAGGATATCAAGGCATCCAGGTCAATGACATCTGCAAATCCACCCACATCACTGTCCCAGAGGCCACCACCAACGATGTTCTTGTGAGCCTTACTCTACCCAAACAGCAGCGTTCACTAGTACTACATGTGAACACTACCTGTCTGGGCAGGGCACCACACACAGCACACCTTCGAGGTGGAGGACAGGCCCTACCACCCTCTCACTCACACATGTACCTTTCTTACATCTATCCATCACATCCTCATGTCCGTACACGGGCTTCCCCCGTACCCATTCACAATATCTCGACCCACAGTCCTCCAGCTTGCATCTCTCCCCCGTGGAGATCTCCGCAGCTGCTCTATGCATATCTGGAGATATATGTGAACACAGGAAGAATGATCTTGCTTTCTGTTATCTGATACTCTATCGGCAATTATTTTACCTTATTCATTTTATACATGTTCACGTTTTTTAGGGGGGAACAGGTAAATCATCATCAAGCTGTGGTTGAGATCTATGTGGCTCCCACAGCCTTCCCGACTTCGGGGAGGTTGACCACCTGCAGGCCCACGCCCATCGCCCATCCAGAGGCAGCACAACCGACACTCCAGTTGCACAGTACTCCACCTAGAAAGGCCCTGTTTACCCCTAGTCTAGTAAACGGCACCTATCCGGGCTGCGCACTGCACACAGCACAGCCTCACGCTGGGGGACCTGCTGAGTCTCATTTCCCAGCCGTAGAGAATTTTGCTTCTCTATGCCGACCACACCTTAAGACTCTACCCAAGATTTATCCATAGCCTTAGACACTCTTGACCCTCTGCCCTCCGACTTGCATCCCACCTCACTGAGCAGTTCATCACCGCTTCTATGTGTACTGTCACAAGGATGAGGATACCATGGGAGAATCTTCCTCCCTTTATCGATTTTCCTGAGGGAACTGTCTTTCCCATTCCTACGTTGTGTGTGCCCACATTATTTGGATTGTTAGAGCACCAGAGTCATCCTCAAAACGCCAGGGATCCAGGTCGCTCTCGCTTCCCTCTTCTCGCCACGGCAAGCATCTCAAGGACACATGCAGCTCCACCACCAGAACGGGCCCACAGGCCACCACAAGTGATGTTGCTTGTGAGCCTCCCTCTAGCCAGGCAGACACTGTTGACACCAAGTCTGAGAGACCAGCACCCCTCTGAGCATGGCCACGCACACAGTGTGCTTTCGCGTTGGAGGAACGACCCAGGACTTCTGGCACTTCCACACGTACCTGTCACCACTCTACCCACCACATCATACTGAATGCATTCCAAAATTTTCCCTAGATCGAGACACTTTGATTCACCGCCCTGCAACTTGCACCCATCACTCAATGGGGATCCTTTCTTCTGCTCTAACTTATGCTAGGATGAGTAGGAAGAGCATCAGAGGACAAGATCATTAGAGTTCTGTCTTGTTCTATTGGAAAGTCCCATTAGCTTCTCTCAGCTGGCGGTGTACACAATGCTAGCAAAAGGCTAATACAATTGCGCCAAATGTTCCCGAGATGAGGTGGCTGCCAGAGTCCTCATGACTTCATGGCAGCCAGCTCAAGTACAACTGCAGCTCCACCACTACCACGCGTCCGAAGGCCGGCCTAAAAGTTGATCTTCTTGAGCGTTACTCTTCCTGGACACGCACTGATTACCCAAAATACATGTAATCAGCAGTTGTCCAAGTAGGGCACCGCACACATCAGGGCTCTCTGTGGAGGATCTCCCCCGTCCCATTCCCATCTTCGCGAGTAACTTTGATCTATCGCCCCATCACATCTTGACAGCTGCACCCATGATATATCCACACTCCTAGAGGATATCGAACCACTGCCTTCCAACCTGCCTCCCTCCCTCACTGGATATCCGCACACAGCTCCACCCCGCTATATGCCTAATGGAGAAGTATCAGAACCCCACCAATAAAACACCTATTGTACTCCTCTCTTCTTTTCAGAGGAATGATTTTCCTTCCTTCAACCTCTTTTCCTTTATGTTGTGAGGCAAGGAGCTCTTGACTCCTCCTGAAGATGCCAGAGTCACACATGGCTACCATGGTCATTAAGATATCAAGGCAGCCAACTCAAGGACACCTGTAACTCCACCCACAACACTGGTCCAGAGGCCACCAACAACGATGTTCTTGTGAGCCTCACTCTATCCACACGGGCACCCGTCAGTGGTAGTATATGTCAACAGCACCTGTCTGGACAGGGCACCGCACACCGCACAGCTTCTATGTGGATCACACGCCCAACTCCTTCTCACTCACACATGTACCTTTCTTGCTTCTAACCATCACATTCTCATGGCTGTATCCTCGATTGATCTCTAACACTAGAAAATATCTAGACCAACTGCCCTCCAACTTGCATCTCTCCCCCTTGGGGATCTCCTAAACGGCTCTATGCATATCTACAGAACTATGGGAACACAGGAGGCATGATCATGGCTTCTGTTCTCTGCTACTCTGTTAGCAATTATCTTTACCTTATTTACTTTACACACGTTCACGTTGTTCGGGCTGGAACAGGTAAATCATCATCAAGATGCGGCTGAGGTCTACGTGGCTTCCAGGGCCTTCCTGACTTCTGGGAGAAAGATCACCTGGAGCCCCACGCCCATCGCTCATCCAAAGGCCACCACAACCGATAATCCGGTTGCACAATACTCTACCCAAAATGCACTCTTTACCCCTAGTCTAGTAAACGGCAACATTCCGGGCTGGGCAGGGCACACGGCAGGGACTCAATGCGGGGGATATGCTGAGTCTCCTTCTCAATTTATAGCAAGGTATTTCTGCTCTATGCCGACCACACCTTGATGACTGTACCCAAGATGTATCCATACACACAGACAGTGCTAACCCACTGCCCTCAGACTTGCACTGCACCTCACTGAGAATCTCATCACCAGTTCTATGAGTACTGGCAGAAAGACGAGGATACCATGGGAAAATCTTCCTCCCTTTATCTCCTTTCCTCATAGAAACTGTGTTTCCCGTTCCTAAACTGTGGCTGCCCACACTATTAGGAATATTCGAGCACCGGATTCGTCCACAAAATGCCAGGGATCCTGGTCGCTGCCCGGGCCCTCTTCTCGCCATGGCAAGCAGCTCAACGACATGTGCCGCTCTAACAGTAGAACGTGTCCGAAGGCCACCACAAATGATATTCCTTGTGAGCCTCGCTCTACCCAGGCAGACGGTGTTTAGGCCAAGTTTGACAGATCACGACCCGTCTTGCTACGGCCCCGCATACAGCGTGCCTTCGCGTTGGAGGACTTACCCAGTACTTCTGGCACTTCCAAACAAAGTGTTCACCTCGTTCCCATCACATCGCACTGAATACATTCAACACTTTTCCGAACTTCAAGACACGTTGATTTCCCGCCATGCAACACGCATCCATTACTCAATGAGGATCTGCTCTTCTGCTCCAAGATTTCCTAGGAAGATGATGAACAGCATCAGAGGACGACATCCTTCGCATTCCCTCTTGTTCTACTGGAAAATTCCCTTCAGCTTCACACACCTGTGGGTGTTCACACCGCTAGCAACAGACGAGTGAAATCACCATGCGGCTTACCGACATCACGGGGCTGCCATAGGCCTCGTGACTTCACGGCAGCCAGCTCAAGTCAACTGCAGCTCCACCACTACCACCATTCCAAAAGCCAGCCTAAAACTTGCTCTTGTTGAGTGTTACTCAACCTGACCAGGAACTAATTACCCAAAATACAGGTAATCGGCACCTGACCAGGTAGGGCACCACACACATCACGGCTCTCGGTGAAGGATCGCCCCAGTCCCCTTCCGACTCTCGCGACTAGCTTTCATCGGTCTTCCCGTCAAATCCTATCGGCTGCACCAATGAGATATCCAGACCCCTAGAAGATATCAAAGCACTGCCTTCAAACCTGCATCTCTCCCTGAGTGTATAGCCACACCCACCTCCACCCCGCCCTATGCCTAATTGAGATGTATCAGGACCCCACGAGAGAAACGCATATTGTACTTCTCTCTTCTTCTCGGAGGAATGATTTCCCTTCCTGCAACCTCTTTGTGTTCACTTGGGGAGGAAAGGACCACCTAACTCATCCTGAGGATGCCAGAAACACAGATGGCTCCCAGGGTCATTAGGATATCAAGGCATCCAGGTCAATGACATCTGCAAATCCACCCACATCACTGTCCCAGAGGCCACCACCAACGATGTTCTTGTGAGCCTTACTCTACCCAAACAGCAGCGTTCACTAGTACTACATGTGAACACTACCTGTCTGGGCAGGGCACCACACACAGCACACCTTCGAGGTGGAGGACAGGCCCTACCACCCTCTCACTCACACATGTACCTTTCTTACATCTATCCATCACATCCTCATGTCCGTACACGGGCTTCCCCCGTACCCATTCACAATATCTCGACCCACAGTCCTCCAGCTTGCATCTCTCCCCCGTGGAGATCTCCGCAGCTGCTCTATGCATATCTGGAGATATATGTGAACACAGGAAGAATGATCTTGCTTTCTGTTATCTGATACTCTATCAGCAATTATTTTACCTTATTCATTTTATACATGTTCACGTTTTTTAGGGGGGAACAGGTAAATCATCATCAAGCTGTGGTTGAGATCTATGTGGCTCCCACAGCCTTCCCGACTTCGGGGAGGTTGACCACCTGCAGGCCCACGCCCATCGCCCATCCAGAGGCAGCACAACCGACACTCCAGTTGCACAGTACTCCACCTAGAAAGGCCCTGTTTACCCCTAGTCTAGTAAACGGCACCTATCCGGGCTGCGCACTGCACACAGCACAGCCTCACGCTGGGGGACCTGCTGAGTCTCATTTCCCAGCCGTAGAGAATTTTGCTTCTCTATGCCGACCACACCTTAAGACTCTACCCAAGATTTATCCATAGCCTTAGACACTCTTGACCCTCTGCCCTCCGACTTGCATCCCACCTCACTGAGCAGTTCATCACCGCTTCTATGTGTACTGTCACAAGGATGAGGATACCATGGGAGAATCTTCCTCCCTTTATCGATTTTCCTGAGGGGAACTGTCTTTCCCATTCCTACGTTGTGTGTGCCCACATTATTTGGATTGTTAGAGCACCAGAGTCATCCTCAAAACGCCAGGGATCCAGGTCGCTCTCACTTCCCTCTTCTCGCCATGGCAAGCATCTCAAGGACACATGCAGCTCCACCACCAGAACGGGCCCACAGGCCACCACAAGTGATGTTGCTTGTGAGCCTCCCTCTAGCCAGGCAGACACTGTTGACACCAAGTCTGAGAGACCAGCACCCCTCTGAGCATGGCCACGCACACAGTGTGCTTTCGCGTTGGAGGAACGACCCAGGACTTCTGGCACTTCCACACGTACCTGTCACCACTCTACCCACCACATCATACTGAATGCATTCCAAAATTTTCCCTAGATTGAGACACTTTGATTCACCGCCCTGCAACTTGCACCCATCACTCAATGGGGATCCTTTCTTCTGCTCTAACTTATGCTAGGATGAGTACGAAGAGCATCAGAGGACAAGATCATTAGAGTTCTGTCTTGTTCTATTGGAAAGTCCCATTAGCTTCTCTCAGCTGGCGGTGTACACAATGCTAGCAAAAGGCTAATACAATTGCGCCAAATGTTCCCGAGATGAGGTGGCTGCCAGAGTCCTCATGACTTCATGGCAGCCAGCTCAAGTACAACTGCAGCTCCACCACTACCACGCGTCCGAAGGCCGGCCTAAAAGTTGATCTTCTTGAGCGTTACTCTTCCTGGACACGCACTGATTACCCAAAATACATGTAATCAGCAGTTGTCCAAGTAGGGCACCGCACACATCAGGGCTCTCTGTGGAGGATCTCCCCCGTCCCATTCCCATCTTCGCGAGTAACTTTGATCTATCGCCCCATCACATCTTGACAGCTGCACCCATGATATATCCACACTCCTAGAGGATATCGAACCACTGCCTTCCAACCTGCCTCCCTCCCTCACTGGATATCCGCACACAGCTCCACCCCGCTATATGCCTAATGGAGAAGTATCAGAACCCCACCAATAAAACACCTATTGTACTCCTCTCTTCTTTTCAGAGGAATGATTTTCCTTCCTTCAACCTCTTTTCCTTTATGTTGTGAGGCAAGGAGCTCTTGACTCCTCCTGAAGATGCCAGAGTCACACATGGCTACCATGGTCATTAAGATATCAAGGCAGCCAACTCAAGGACACCTGTAACTCCACCCACAACACTGGTCCAGAGGCCACCAACAACGATGTTCTTGTGAGCCTCACTCTATCCACACGGGCACCCGTCAGTGGTAGTATATGTCAACAGCACCTGTCTGGACAGGGCACCGCACACCGCACGGCTTCTATGTGGATCACACGCCCAACTCCTTCTCACTCACACATGTACCTTTCTTGCTTCTAACCATCACATTCTCATGGCTGTATCCTCGATTGATCTCTAACACTAGAAAATATCTAGACCAACTGCCCTCCAACTTGCATCTCTCCCCCTTGGGGATCTCCTAAACGGCTCTATGCATATCTACAGAACTATGGGAACACAGGAGGCATGATCATGGCTTCTGTTCTCTGCTACTCTGTTAGCAATTATCTTTACCTTATTTACTTTACACACGTTCACGTTGTTCGGGCTGGAACAGGTAAATCATCATCAAGATGCGGCTGAGGTCTACGTGGCTTCCAGGGCCTTCCTGACTTCTGGGAGAAAGATCACCTGGAGCCCCACGCCCATTGCTCATCCAAAGGCCACCACAACCGATAATCCGGTTGCACAATACTCTACCCAAAATGCACTCTTTACCCCTAGTCTAGTAAACGGCAACATTCCGGGCTGGGCAGGGCACACGGCAGGGCCTCAATGCGGGGGATATGCTGAGTCTCCTTCTCAATTTATAGCAAGGTATTTCTGCTCTATGCCGACCACACCTTGATGACTGTACCCAAGATGTATCCATACACACAGACAGTGCTAACCCACTGCCCTCAGACTTGCACTGCACCTCACTGAGAATCTCATCACCAGTTCTATGAGTACTGGCAGAAAGACGAGGATACCATGGGAAAATCTTCCTCCCTTTATCTCCTTTCCTCATAGAAACTGTGTTTCCCGTTCCTAAACTGTGGCTGCCCACACTATTAGGAATATTCGAGCACCGGATTCGTCCACAAAATGCCAGGGATCCTGGTCGCTGCCCAGGCCCTCTTCTCGCCATGGCAAGCAGCTCAACGACATGTGCCGCTCTAACAGTAGAACGTGTCCGAAGGCCACCACAAATGATATTCCTTGTGAGCCTCGCTCTACCCAGGCAGACGGTGTTTAGGCCAAGTTTGACAGATCACGACCCGTCTTGCTACGGCCCCGCATACAGCGTGCCTTCGCGTTGGAGGACTTACCCAGTACTTCTGGCACTTCCAAACAAAGTGTTCACCTCGTTCCCATCACATCGCACTGAATACATTCAACACTTTTCCGAACTTCAAGACACGTTGATTTCCCGCCATGCAACACGCATCCATTACTCAATGAGGATCTGCTCTTCTGCTCCAAGATTTCCTAGGAAGATGATGAACAGCATCAGAGGACGACATCCTTCGCATTCCCTCTTGTTCTACTGGAAGATTCCCTTCAGCTTCACACACCTGTGGGTGTTCACACCGCTAGCAACAGACGAGTGAAATCACCATGCGTCTTACCGACATCACGGGGCTGCCATAGGCCTCGTGACTTCACGGCAGCCAGCTCAAGTCAACTGCAGCTCCACCACTACCACCATTCCAAAAGCCAGCCTAAAACTTGCTCTTGTTGAGTGTTACTCAACCTGACCAGGAAATAATTACCCAAAATACAAGTAATCGGCACCTGACCAGGTAGGGCACCACGCACATCACGGCTCTCGGTGAAGGATCGCCCCAGTCCCCTTCCGACTCTCGCGACTAGCTTTCATCTGTCTTCCCGTCAAATCCTATCGGCTGCACCAATGAGATATCCAGACCCCTAGAAGATATCAAAGCACTGCCTTCAAACCTGCATCTCTTCCTGAGTGTATAGCCACACCCACCTCCACCCCGCCCTATGCCTAATTGAGATGTATCAGGACCCCACGAGAGAAACGCATATTGTACTTCTCTCTTCTTCTCGGAGGAATGATTTCCCTTCCTGCAACCTCTTTGTGTTCACTTGGGGAGGAAAGGACCACCTAACTCATCCTGAGGATGCCAGAAACACAGATGGCTCCCAGGGTCATTAGGATATCAAGGCATCCAGGTCAATGACATCTGCAAATCCACCCACATCACTGTCCCAGAGGCCACCACCAACGATGTTCTTGTGAGCCTTACTCTACCCAAACAGCAGCGTTCACTAGTACTACATGTGAACACTACCTGTCTGGGCAGGGCACCACACACAGCACACCTTCGAGGTGGAGGACAGGCCCTACCACCCTCTCACTCACACATGTACCTTTCTTACATCTATCCATCACATCCTCATGTCCGTACACGGGCTTCCCCCGTACCCATTCACAATATCTCGACCCACAGTCCTCCAGCTTGCATCTCTCCCCCGTGGAGATCTCCGCAGCTGCTCTATGCATATCTGGAGATATATGTGAACACAGGAAGAATGATCTTGCTTTCTGTTATCTGATACTCTATCGGCAATTATTTTACCTTATTCATTTTATACATGTTCACGTTTTTTAGGGGGGAACAGGTAAATCATCATCAAGCTGTGGTTGAGATCTATGTGGCTCCCACAGCCTTCCCGACTTCGGGGAGGTTGACCACCTGCAGGCCCACGCCCATCGCCCATCCAGAGGCAGCACAACCGACACTCCAGTTGCACAGTACTCCACCTAGAAAGGCCCTGTTTACCCCTAGTCTAGTAAACGGCACCTATCCGGGCTGCGCACTGCACACAGCACAGCCTCACGCTGGGGGACCTGCTGAGTCTCATTTCCCAGCCGTAGAGAATTTTGCTTCTCTATGCCGACCACACCTTAAGACTCTACCCAAGATTTATCCATAGCTTTAGACACTCTTGACCCTCTGCCCTCCGACTTGCATCCCACCTCACTGAGCAGTTCATCACAGCTTCTATGTGTACTGTCACAAGGATGAGGATACCATGGGAGAATCTTCCTCCCTTTATCGATTTTCCTGAGGGGAACTGTCTTTCCCATTCCTACGTTGTGTGTGCCCACATTATTTGGATTGTTAGAGCACCAGAGTCATCCTCAAAACGCCAGGGATCCAGGTCGCTCTCACTTCCCTCTTCTCGCCATGGCAAGCATCTCAAGGACACATGCAGCTCCACCACCAGAACGGGCCCACAGGCTACCACAAGTGATGTTGCTTGTGAGCCTCCCTCTAGCCAGGCAGACACTGTTGACACCAAGTCTGAGAGACCAGCACCCCTCTGAGCATGGCCACGCACACAGTGTGCTTTCGCGTTGGAGGAACGACCCAGGACTTCTGGCACTTCCACACGTACCTGTCACCACTCTACCCACCACATCATACTGAATGCATTCCAAAATTTTCCCTAGATCGAGACACTTTGATTCACCGCCGTGCAACTTGCACCCATCACTCAATGGGGATCCTTTCTTCTGCTCTAACTTATGCTAGGATGAGTAGGAAGAGCATCAGAGGACAAGATCATTAGAGTTCTGTCTTGTTCTATTGGAAAGTCCCATTAGCTTCTCTCAGCTGGCGGTGTACACAATGCTAGCAAAAGGCTAATACAATTGCGCCAAATGTTCCCGAGATGAGGTGGCTGCCAGAGTCCTCATGACTTCATGGCAGCCAGCTCAAGTACAACTGCAGCTCCACCACTACCACGCGTCCGAAGGCCGGCCTAAAAGTTGATCTTCTTGAGCGTTACTCTTCCTGGACACGCACTGATTACCCAAAATACATGTAATCAGCAGTTGTCCAAGTAGGGCACCGCACACATCAGGGCTCTCTGTGGAGGATCTCCCCCGTCCCATTCCCATCTTCGCGAGTAACTTTGATCTATCGCCCCATCACATCTTGACAGCTGCACCCATGATATATCCACACTCCTAGAGGATATCGAACCACTGCCTTCCAACCTGCCTCCCTCCCTCACTGGATATCCGCACACAGCTCCACCCCGCTATATGCCTAATGGAGAAGTATCAGAACCCCACCAATAAAACACCTATTGTACTCCTCTC
Source organism: Globicephala melas (assembly GCF_963455315.2). Classification (NCBI taxonomy): domain Eukaryota; kingdom Metazoa; phylum Chordata; class Mammalia; order Artiodactyla; family Delphinidae; genus Globicephala; species Globicephala melas. The sequence goes on along the minus strand of NC_083335.1, from coordinate 8,009,530 downwards.
TTCTTTTCAGAGGAATGATTTTCCTTCCTTCAACCTCTTTTCCTTTATGTTGTGAGGCAAGGAGCTCTTGACTCCTCCTGAAGATGCCAGAGTCACACATGGCTACCATGGTCATTAAGATATCAAGGCAGCCAACTCAAGGACACCTGTAACTCCACCCACAACACTGGTCCAGAGGCCACCAACAACGATGTTCTTGTGAGCCTCACTCTATCCACACGGGCACCCGTCAGTGGTAGTATATGTCAACAGCACCTGTCTGGACAGGGCACCGCACACCGCACGGCTTCTATGTGGATCACACGCCCAACTCCTTCTCACTCACACATGTACCTTTCTTGCTTCTAACCATCACATTCTCATGGCTGTATCCTCGATTGATCTCTAACACTAGAAAATATCTAGACCAACTGCCCTCCAACTTGCATCTCTCCCCCTTGGGGATCTCCTAAACGGCTCTATGCATATCTACAGAACTATGGGAACACAGGAGGCATGATCATGGCTTCTGTTCTCTGCTACTCTGTTAGCAATTATCTTTACCTTATTTACTTTACACACGTTCACGTTGTTCGGGCTGGAACAGGTAAATCATCATCAAGATGCGGCTGAGGTCTACGTGGCTTCCAGGGCCTTCCTGACTTCTGGGAGAAAGATCACCTGGAGCCCCACGCCCATCGCTCATCCAAAGGCCACCACAACCGATAATCCGGTTGCACAATACTCTACCCAAAATGCACTCTTTACCCCTAGTCTAGTAAACGGCAACATTCCGGGCTGGGCAGGGCACACGGCAGGGCCTCAATGCGGGGGATATGCTGAGTCTCCTTCTCAATTTATAGCAAGGTATTTCTGCTCTATGCCGACCACACCTTGATGACTGTACCCAAGATGTATCCATACACACAGACAGTGCTAACCCACTGCCCTCAGACTTGCACTGCACCTCACTGAGAATCTCATCACCAGTTCTATGAGTACTGGCAGAAAGACGAGGATACCATGGGAAAATCTTCCTCCCTTTATCTCCTTTCCTCATAGAAACTGTGTTTCCCGTTCCTAAACTGTGGCTGCCCACACTATTAGGAATATTCGAGCACCGGATTCGTCCACAAAATGCCAGGGATCCTGGTCGCTGCCCAGGCCCTCTTCTCGCCATGGCAAGCAGCTCAACGACATGTGCCGCTCTAACAGTAGAACGTGTCCGAAGGCCACCACAAATGATATTCCTTGTGAGCCTCGCTCTACCCAGGCAGACGGTGTTTAGGCCAAGTTTGACAGATCACGACCCGTCTTGCTACGGCCCCGCATACAGCGTGCCTTCGCGTTGGAGGACTTACCCAGTACTTCTGGCACTTCCAAACAAAGTGTTCACCTCGTTCCCATCACATCGCACTGAATACATTCAACACTTTTCCGAACTTCAAGACACGTTGATTTCCCGCCATGCAACACGCATCCATTACTCAATGAGGATCTGCTCTTCTGCTCCAAGATTTCCTAGGAAGATGATGAACAGCATCAGAGGATGACATCCTTCGCATTCCCTCTTGTTCTACTGGAAGATTCCCTTCAGCTTCACACACCTGTGGGTGTTCACACCGCTAGCAACAGACGAGCGAAATCACCATGCGTCTTACCGACATCACGGGGCTGCCATAGGCCTCGTGACTTCACGGCAGCCAGCTCAAGTCAACTGCAGCTCCACCACTACCACCATTCCAAAAGCCAGCCTAAAACTTGCTCTTGTTGAGTGTTACTCAACCTGACCAGGAAATAATTACCCAAAATACAAGTAATCGGCACCTGACCAGGTAGGGCACCACGCACATCACGGCTCTCGGTGAAGGATCGCCCCAGTCCCCTTCCGACTCTCGCGACTAGCTTTCATCGGTCTTCCCGTCAAATCCTATCGGCTGCACCAATGAGATATCCAGACCCCTAGAAGATATCAAAGCACTGCCTTCAAACCTGCATCTCTCCCTGAGTGTATAGCCACACCCACCTCCACCCCGCCCTATGCCTAATTGAGATGTATCAGGACCCCACGAGAGAAACGCATATTGTACTTCTCTCTTCTTCTCGGAGGAATGATTTCCCTTCCTGCAACCTCTTTGTGTTCACTTGGGGAGGAAAGGACCACCTAACTCATCCTGAGGATGCCAGAAACACAGATGGCTCCCAGGGTCATTAGGATATCAAGGCATCCAGGTCAATGACATCTGCAAATCCACCCACATCACTGTCCCAGAGGCCACCACCAACGATGTTCTTGTGAGCCTTACTCTACCCAAACAGCAGCGTTCACTAGTACTACATGTGAACACTACCTGTCTGGGCAGGGCACCACACACAGCACACCTTCGAGGTGGAGGACAGGCCCTACCACCCTCTCACTCACACATGTACCTTTCTTACATCTATCCATCACATCCTCATGTCCGTACACGGGCTTCCCCCGTACCCATTCACAATATCTCGACCCACAGTCCTCCAGCTTGCATCTCTCCCCCGTGGAGATCTCCGCAGCTGCTCTATGCATATCTGGAGATATATGTGAACACAGGAAGAATGATCTTGCTTTCTGTTATCTGATACTCTATCGGCAATTATTTTACCTTATTCATTTTATACATGTTCACGTTTTTTAGGGGGGATCAGGTAAATCATCATCAAGGTGTGGTTGAGATCTATGTGGCTCCCACAGCCTTCCCGACTTCGGGGAGGTTGACCACCTGCAGGCCCACGCCCATCGCCCATCCAGAGGCAGCACAACCGACACTCCAGTTGCACAGTACTCCACCTAGAAAGGCCCTGTTTACCCCTAGTCTAGTAAACGGCACCTATCCGGGCTGCGCACTGCACACAGCACAGCCTCACGCTGGGGGACCTGCTGAGTCTCATTTCCCAGCCGTAGAGAATTTTGCTTCTCTATGCCGACCACACCTTAAGACTCTACCCAAGATTTATCCATAGCTTTAGACACTCTTGACCCTCTGCCCTCCGACTTGCATCCCACCTCACTGAGCAGTTCATCACAGCTTCTATGTGTACTGTCACAAGGATGAGGATACCATGGGAGAATCTTCCTCCCTTTATCGATTTTCCTGAGGGGAACTGTCTTTCCCATTCCTACGTTGTGTGTGCCCACATTATTTGGATTGTTAGAGCACCAGAGTCATCCTCAAAACGCCAGGGATCCAGGTCGCTCTCGCTTCCCTCTTCTCGCCATGGCAAGCATCTCAAGGACACATGCAGCTCCACCACCAGAACGGGCCCACAGGCCACCACAAGTGATGTTGCTTGTGAGCCTCCCTCTAGCCAGGCAGACACTGTTGACACCAAGTCTGAGAGACCAGCACCCCTCTGAGCATGGCCACGCACACAGTGTGCTTTCGCGTTGGAGGAACGACCCAGGACTTCTGGCACTTCCACACGTACCTGTCACCACTCTACCCACCACATCATACTGAATGCATTCCAAAATTTTCCCTAGATCGAGACACTTTGATTCACCGCCGTGCAACTTGCACCCATCACTCAATGGGGATCCTTTCTTCTGCTCTAACTTATGCTAGGATGAGTAGGAAGAGCATCAGAGGACAAGATCATTAGAGTTCTGTCTTGTTCTATTGGAAAGTCCCATTAGCTTCTCTCAGCTGGCGGTGTACACAATGCTAGCAAAAGGCTAATACAATTGCGCCAAATGTTCCCGAGATGAGGTGGCTGCCAGAGTCCTCATGACTTCATGGCAGCCAGCTCAAGTACAACTGCAGCTCCACCACTACCACGCGTCCGAAGGCCGGCCTAAAAGTTGATCTTCTTGAGCGTTACTCTTCCTGGACACGCACTGATTACCCAAAATACATGTAATCAGCAGTTGTCCAAGTAGGGCACCGCACACATCAGGGCTCTCTGTGGAGGATCTCCCCCGTCCCATTCCCATCTTCGCGAGTAACTTTGATCTATCGCCCCATCACATCTTGACAGCTGCACCCATGATATATCCACACTCCTAGAGGATATCGAACCACTGCCTTCCAACCTGCCTCCCTCCCTCACTGGATATCCGCACACAGCTCCACCCCGCTATATGCCTAATGGAGAAGTATCAGAACCCCACCAATAAAACACCTATTGTACTCCTCTCTTCTTTTCAGAGGAATGATTTTCCTTCCTTCAACCTCTTTTCCTTTATGTTGTGAGGCAAGGAGCTCTTGACTCCTCCTGAAGATGCCAGAGTCACACATGGCTACCATGGTCATTAAGATATCAAGGCAGCCAACTCAAGGACACCTGTAACTCCACCCACAACACTGGTCCAGAGGCCACCAACAACGATGTTCTTGTGAGCCTCACTCTATCCACACGGGCACCCGTCAGTGGTAGTATATGTCAACAGCACCTGTCTGGACAGGGCACCGCACACCGCACGGCTTCTATGTGGATCACACGCCCAACTCCTTCTCACTCACACATGTACCTTTCTTGCTTCTAACCATCACATTCTCATGGCTGTATCCTCGATTGATCTCTAACACTAGAAAATATCTAGACCAACTGCCCTCCAACTTGCATCTCTCCCCCTTGGGGATCTCCTAAACGGCTCTATGCATATCTACAGAACTATGGGAACACAGGAGGCATGATCATGGCTTCTGTTCTCTGCTACTCTGTTAGCAATTATCTTTACCTTATTTACTTTACACACGTTCACGTTGTTCGGGCTGGAACAGGTAAATCATCATCAAGATGCGGCTGAGGTCTACGTGGCTTCCAGGGCCTTCCTGACTTCTGGGAGAAAGATCACCTGGAGCCCCACGCCCATCGCTCATCCAAAGGCCACCACAACCGATAATCCGGTTGCACAATACTCTACCCAAAATGCACTCTTTACCCCTAGTCTAGTAAACGGCAACATTCCGGGCTGGGCAGGGCACACGGCAGGGCCTCAATGCGGGGGATATGCTGAGTCTCCTTCTCAATTTATAGCAAGGTATTTCTGCTCTATGCCGACCACACCTTGATGACTGTACCCAAGATGTATCCATACACACAGACAGTGCTAACCCACTGCCCTCAGACTTGCACTGCACCTCACTGAGAATCTCATCACCAGTTCTATGAGTACTGGCAGAAAGACGAGGATACCATGGGAAAATCTTCCTCCCTTTATCTCCTTTCCTCATAGAAACTGTGTTTCCCGTTCCTAAACTGTGGCTGCCCACACTATTAGGAATATTCGAGCACCGGATTCGTCCACAAAATGCCAGGGATCCTGGTCGCTGCCCGGGCCCTCTTCTCGCCATGGCAAGCAGCTCAACGACATGTGCCGCTCTAACAGTAGAACGTGTCCGAAGGCCACCACAAATGATATTCCTTGTGAGCCTCGCTCTACCCAGGCAGACGGTGTTTAGGCCAAGTTTGACAGATCACGACCCGTCTTGCTACGGCCCCGCATACAGCGTGCCTTCGCGTTGGAGGACTTACCCAGTACTTCTGGCACTTCCAAACAAAGTGTTCACCTCGTTCCCATCACATCGCACTGAATACGTTCAACACTTTTCCGAACTTCAAGACACGTTGATTTCCCGCCATGCAACACGCATCCATTACTCAATGAGGATCTGCTCTTCTGCTCCAAGATTTCCTAGGAAGATGATGAACAGCATCAGAGGACGACATCCTTCGCATTCCCTCTTGTTCTACTGGAAGATTCCCTTCAGCTTCACACACCTGTGGGTGTTCACACCGCTAGCAACAGACGAGCGAAATCACCATGCGTCTTACCGACATCACGGGGCTGCCATAGGCCTCGTGACTTCACGGCAGCCAGCTCAAGTCAACTGCAGCTCCACCACTACCACCATTCCAAAAGCCAGCCTAAAACTTGCTCTTGTTGAGTGTTACTCAACCTGACCAGGAAATAATTACCCAAAATACAAGTAATCGGCACCTGACCAGGTAGGGCACCACGCACATCACGGCTCTCGGTGAAGGATCGCCCCAGTCCCCTTCCGACTCTCGCGACTAGCTTTCATCTGTCTTCCCGTCAAATCCTATCGGCTGCACCAATGAGATATCCAGACCCCTAGAAGATATCAAAGCACTGCCTTCAAACCTGCATCTCTCCCTGAGTGTATAGCCACACCCACCTCCACCCCGCCCTATGCCTAATTGAGATGTATCAGGACCTCACGAGAGAAACGCATATTGTACTTCTCTCTTCTTCTCGGAGGAATGATTTCCCTTCCTGCAACCTCTTTGTGTTCACTTGGGGAGGAAAGGACCACCTAACTCATCCTGAGGATGCCAGAAACACAGATGGCTCCCAGGGTCATTAGGATATCAAGGCATCCAGGTCAATGACATCTGCAAATCCACCCACATCACTGTCCCAGAGGCCACCACCAACGATGTTCTTGTGAGCCTTACTCTACCCAAACAGCAGCGTTCACTAGTACTACATGTGAACACTACCTGTCTGGGCAGGGCACCACACACAGCACACCTTCGAGGTGGAGGACAGGCCCTACCACCCTCTCACTCACACATGTACCTTTCTTACATCTATCCATCACATCCTCATGTCCGTACACGGGCTTCCCCCGTACCCATTCACAATATCTCGACCCACAGTCCTCCAGCTTGCATCTCTCCCCCGTGGAGATCTCCGCAGCTGCTCTATGCATATCTGGAGATATATGTGAACACAGGAAGAATGATCTTGCTTTCTGTTATCTGATACTCTATCAGCAATTATTTTACCTTATTCATTTTATACATGTTCACGTTTTTTAGGGGGGAACAGGTAAATCATCATCAAGCTGTGGTTGAGATCTATGTGGCTCCCACAGCCTTCCCGACTTCGGGGAGGTTGACCACCTGCAGGCCCACGCCCATCGCCCATCCAGAGGCAGCACAACCGACACTCCAGTTGCACAGTACTCCACCTAGAAAGGCCCTGTTTACCCCTAGTCTAGGAAACGGCACCTATCCGGGCTGCGCACTGCACACAGCACAGCCTCACGCTGGGGGACCTGCTGAGTCTCATTTCCCAGCCGTAGAGAATTTTGCTTCTCTATGCCGACCACACCTTAAGACTCTACCCAAGATTTATCCATAGCCTTAGACACTCTTGACCCTCTGCCCTCCGACTTGCATCCCACCTCACTGAGCAGTTCATCACCGCTTCTATGTGTACTGTCACAAGGATGAGGATACCATGGGAGAATCTTCCTCCCTTTATCGATTTTCCTGAGGGGAACTGTCTTTCCCATTCCTACGTTGTGTGTGTCCACATTATTTGGATTGTTAGAGCACCAGAGTCATCCTCAAAACGCCAGGGATCCAGGTCGCTCTCGCTTCCCTCTTCTCGCCATGGCAAGCATCTCAAGGACACATGCAGCTCCACCACCAGAACGGGCCCACAGGCCACCACAAGTGATGTTGCTTGTGAGCCTCCCTCTAGCCAGGCAGACACTGTTGACACCAAGTCTGAGAGACCAGCACCCCTCTGAGCATGGCCACGCACACAGTGTGCTTTCGCGTTGGAGGAACGACCCAGGACTTCTGGCACTTCCACACGTACCTGTCACCACTCTACCCACCACATCATACTGAATGCATTCCAAAATTTTCCCTAGATCGAGACACTTTGATTCACCGCCGTGCAACTTGCACCCATCACTCAATGGGGATCCTTTCTTCTGCTCTAACTTATGCTAGGATGAGTAGGAAGAGCATCAGAGGACAAGATCATTAGAGTTCTGTCTTGTTCTATTGGAAAGTCCCATTAGCTTCTCTCAGCTGGCGGTGTACACAATGCTAGCAAAAGGCTAATACAATTGTGCCAAATGTTCCCGAGATGAGGTGGCTGCCAGAGTCCTCATGACTTCATGGCAGCCAGCTCAAGTACAACTGCAGCTCCACCACTACCACGCGTCCGAAGGCCGGCCTAAAAGTTGATCTTCTTGAGCGTTACTCTTCCTGGACACGCACTGATTACCCAAAATACATGTAATCAGCAGTTGTCCAAGTAGGGCACCGCACACATCAGGGCTCTCTGTGGAGGATCTCCCCCGTCCCATTCCCATCTTCGCGAGTAACTTTGATCTATCGCCCCATCACATCTTGACAGCTGCACCCATGATATATCCACACTCCTAGAGGATATCGAACCACTGCCTTCCAACCTGCCTCCCTCCCTCACTGGATATCCGCACACAGCTCCACCCCGCTATATGCCTAATGGAGAAGTATCAGAACCCCACCAATAAAACACCTATTGTACTCCTCTCTTCTTTTCAGAGGAATGATTTTCCTTCCTTCAACCTCTTTTCCTTTATGTTGTGAGGCAAGGAGCTCTTGACTCCTCCTGAAGATGCCAGAGTCACACATGGCTACCATGGTCATTAAGATATCAAGGCAGCCAACTCAAGGACACCTGTAACTCCACCCACAACACTGGTCCAGAGGCCACCAACAACGATGTTCTTGTGAGCCTCACTCTATCCACACGGGCACCCGTCAGTGGTAGTATATGTCAACAGCACCTGTCTGGACAGGGCACCGCACACCGCACGGCTTCTATGTGGATCACACGCCCAACTCCTTCTCACTCACACATGTACCTTTCTTGCTTCTAACCATCACATTCTCATGGCTGTATCCTCGATTGATCTCTAACACTAGAAAATATCTAGACCAACTGCCCTCCAACTTGCATCTCTCCCCCTTGGGGATCTCCTAAACGGCTCTATGCATATCTACAGAACTATGGGAACACAGGAGGCATGATCATGGCTTCTGTTCTCTGCTACTCTGTTAGCAATTATCTTTACCTTATTTACTTTACACACGTTCACGTTGTTCGGGCTGGAACAGGTAAATCATCATCAAGATGCGGCTGAGGTCTACGTGGCTTCCAGGGCCTTCCTGACTTCTGGGAGAAAGATCACCTGGAGCCCCACGCCCATCGCTCATCCAAAGGCCACCACAACCGATAATCCGGTTGCACAATACTCTACCCAAAATGCACTCTTTACCCCTAGTCTAGTAAACGGCAACATTCCGGGCTGGGCAGGGCACACGGCAGGGCCTCAATGCGGGGGATATGCTGAGTCTCCTTCTCAATTTATAGCAAGGTATTTCTGCTCTATGCCGACCACACCTTGATGACTGTACCCAAGATGTATCCATACACACAGACAGTGCTAACCCACTGCCCTCAGACTTGCACTGCACCTCACTGAGAATCTCATCACCAGTTCTATGAGTACTGGCAGAAAGACGAGGATACCATGGGAAAATCTTCCTCCCTTTATCTCCTTTCCTCATAGAAACTGTGTTTCCCGTTCCTAAACTGTGGCTGCCCACACTATTAGGAATATTCGAGCACCGGATTCGTCCACAAAATGCCAGGGATCCTGGTCGCTGCCCAGGCCCTCTTCTCGCCATGGCAAGCAGCTCAACGACATGTGCCGCTCTAACAGTAGAACGTGTCCGAAGGCCACCACAAATGATATTCCTTGTGAGCCTCGCTCTACCCAGGCAGACGGTGTTTAGGCCAAGTTTGACAGATCACGACCCGTCTTGCTACGGCCCCGCATACAGCGTGCCTTCGCGTTGGAGGACTTACCCAGTACTTCTGGCACTTCCAAACAAAGTGTTCACCTCGTTCCCATCACATCGCACTGAATACATTCAACACTTTTCCAAACTTCAAGACACGTTGATTTCCCGCCATGCAACACGCATCCATTACTCAATGAGGATCTGCTCTTCTGCTCCAAGATTTCCTAGGAAGATGATGAACAGCATCAGAGGATGACATCCTTCGCATTCCCTCTTGTTCTACTGGAAGATTCCCTTCAGCTTCACACACCTGTGGGTGTTCACACCGCTAGCAACAGACGAGCGAAATCACCATGCGTCTTACCGACATCACGGGGCTGCCATAGGCCTCGTGACTTCACGGCAGCCAGCTCAAGTCAACTGCAGCTCCACCACTACCACCATTCCAAAAGCCAGCCTAAAACTTGCTCTTGTTGAGTGTTACTCAACCTGACCAGGAACTAATTACCCAAAATACAAGTAATCGGCACCTGACCAGGTAGGGCACCACGCACATCACGGCTCTCGGTGAAGGATCGCCCCAGTCCCCTTCCGACTCTCGCGACTAGCTTTCATCGGTCTTCCCGTCAAATCCTATCGGCTGCACCAATGAGATATCCAGACCCCTAGAAGATATCAAAGCACTGCCTTCAAACCTGCATCTCTCCCTGAGTGTATAGCCACACCCACCTCCACCCCGCCCTATGCCTAATTGAGATGTATCAGGACCCCACGAGAGAAACGCATATTGTACTTCTCTCTTCTTCTCGGAGGAATGATTTCCCTTCCTGCAACCTCTTTGTGTTCACTTGGGGAGGAAAGGACCACCTAACTCATCCTGAGGATGCCAGAAACACAGATGGCTCCCAGGGTCATTAGGATATCAAGGCATCCAGGTCAATGACATCTGCAAATCCACCCACATCACTGTCCCAGAGGCCACCACCAACGATGTTCTTGTGAGCCTTACTCTACCCAAACAGCAGCGTTCACTAGTACTACATGTGAACACTACCTGTCTGGGCAGGGCACCACACACAGCACACCTTCGAGGTGGAGGACAGGCCCTACCACCCTCTCACTCACACATGTACCTTTCTTACATCTATCCATCACATCCTCATGTCCGTACACGGGCTTCCCCCGTACCCATTCACAATATCTCGACCCACAGTCCTCCAGCTTGCATCTCTCCCCCGTGGAGATCTCCGCAGCTGCTCTATGCATATCTGGAGATATATGTGAACACAGGAAGAATGATCTTGCTTTCTGTTATCTGATACTCTATCGGCAATTATTTTACCTTATTCATTTTATACATGTTCACGTTTTTTAGGGGGGATCAGGTAAATCATCATCAAGGTGTGGTTGAGATCTATGTGGCTCCCACAGCCTTCCTGACTTCGGGGAGGTTGACCACCTGCAGGCCCACGCCCATCGCCCATCCAGAGGCAGCACAACCGACACTCCAGTTGCACAGTACTCCACCTAGAAAGGCACTGTTTACCCCTAGTCTAGTAAACGGCACCTATCCGGGCTGCGCACTGCACACAGCACAGCCTCACGCTGGGGGACCTGCTGAGTCTCATTTCCCAGCCGTAGAGAATTTTGCTTCTCTATGCCGACCACACCTTAAGACTCTACCCAAGATTTATCCATAGCCTTAGACACTCTTGACCCTCTGCCCTCCGACTTGCATCCCACCTCACTGAGCAGTTCATCACAGCTTCTATGTGTACTGTCACAAGGATGAGGATACCATGGGAGAATCTTCCTCCCTTTATCGATTTTCCTGAGGGGAACTGTCTTTCCCATTCCTACGTTGTGTGTGCCCACATTATTTGGATTGTTAGAGCACCAGAGTCATCCTCAAAACGCCAGGGATCCAGGTCGCTCTCGCTTCCCTCTTCTCGCCATGGCAAGCATCTCAAGGACACATGCAGCTCCACCACCAGAACGGGCCCACAGGCCACCACAAGTGATGTTGCTTGTGAGCCTCCCTCTAGCCAGGCAGACACTGTTGACACCAAGTCTGAGAGACCAGCACCCCTCTGAGCATGGCCACGCACACAGTGTGCTTTCGCGTTGGAGGAACGACCCAGGACTTCTGGCACTTCCACACGTACCTGTCACCACTCTACCCACCACATCATACTGAATGCATTCCAAAATTTTCCCTAGATCGAGACACTTTGATTCACCGCCCTGCAACTTGCACCCATCACTCAATGGGGATCCTTTCTTCTGCTCTAACTTATGCTAGGATGAGTACAAAGAGCATCAGAGGACAAGATCATTAGAGTTCTGTCTTGTTCTATTGGAAAGTCCCATTAGCTTCTCTCAGCTGGCGGTGTACACAATGCTAGCAAAAGGCTAATACAATTGCGCCAAATGTTCCCGAGATGAGGTGGCTGCCAGAGTCCTCATGACTTCATGGCAGCCAGCTCAAGTACAACTGCAGCTCCACCACTACCACGCGTCCGAAGGCCGGCCTAAAAGTTGATCTTCTTGAGCGTTACTCTTCCTGGACACGCACTGATTACCCAAAATACATGTAATCAGCAGTTGTCCAAGTAGGGCACCGCACACATCAGGGCTCTCTGTGGAGGATCTCCCCCGTCCCATTCCCATCTTCGCGAGTAACTTTGATCTATCGCCCCATCACATCTTGACAGCTGCACCCATGATATATCCACACTCCTAGAGGATATCGAACCACTGCCTTCCAACCTGCCTCTCTCCCTCACTGGATATCCGCACACAGCTCCACCCCGCTATATGCCTAATGGAGAAGTATCAGAACCCCACCAATAAAACACCTATTGTACTCCTCTCTTCTTTTCAGAGGAATGATTTTCCTTCCTTCAACCTGTTTTCCTTTATGTTGTGAGGCAAGGAGCTCTTGACTCCTCCTGAAGATGCCAGAGTCACACATGGCTACCATGGTCATTAAGATATCAAGGCAGCCAACTCAAGGACACCTGTAACTCCACCCACAACACTGGTCCAGAGGCCACCAACAACGATGTTCTTGTGAGCCTCACTCTATCCACACGGGCACCCGTCAGTGGTAGTATATGTCAACAGCACCTGTCTGGACAGGGCACCGCACACTGCACGGCTTCTATGTGGATCACACGCCCAACTCCTTCTCACTCACACATGTACCTTTCTTGCTTCTAACCATCACATTCTCATGGCTGTATCCTCGATTGATCTCTAACACTAGAAAATATCTAGACCAACTGCCCTCCAACTTGCATCTCTCCCCCTTGGGGATCTCCTAAACGGCTCTATGCATATCTACAGAACTATGGGAACACAGGAGGCATGATCATGGCTTCTGTTCTCTGCTACTCTGTTAGCAATTATCTTTACCTTATTTACTTTACACACGTTCACGTTGTTCGGGCTGGAACAGGTAAATCATCATCAAGATGCGGCTGAGGTCTACGTGGCTTCCAGGGCCTTCCTGACTTCTGGGAGAAAGATCACCTGGAGCCCCACGCCCATCGCTCATCCAAAGGCCACCACAACCGATAATCCGGTTGCACAATACTCTACCCAAAATGCACTCTTTACCCCTAGTCTAGTAAACGGCAACATTCCGGGCTGGGCAGGGCACACGGCAGGGCCTCAATGCGGGGGATATGCTGAGTCTCCTTCTCAATTTATAGCAAGGTATTTCTGCTCTATGCCGACCACACCTTGATGACTGTACCCAAGATGTATCCATACACACAGACAGTGCTAACCCACTGCCCTCAGACTTGCACTGCACCTCACTGAGAATCTCATCACCAGTTCTATGAGTACTGGCAGAAAGACGAGGATACCATGGGAAAATCTTCCTCCCTTTATCTCCTTTCCTCATAGAAACTGTGTTTCCCGTTCCTAAACTGTGGCTGCCCACACTATTAGGAATATTCGAGCACCGGATTCGTCCACAAAATGCCAGGGATCCTGGTCGCTGCCCAGGCCCTCTTCTCGCCATGGCAAGCAGCTCAACGACATGTGCCGCTCTAACAGTAGAACGTGTCCGAAGGCCACCACAAATGATATTCCTTGTGAGCCTCGCTCTACCCAGGCAGACGGTGTTTAGGCCAAGTTTGACAGATCACGACCCGTCTTGCTACGGCCCCGCATACAGCGTGCCTTCGCGTTGGAGGACTTACCCAGTACTTCTGGCACTTCCAAACAAAGTGTTCACCTCATTCCCATCACATCGCACTGAATACATTCAACACTTTTCCGAACTTCAAGACACGTTGATTTCCCGCCATGCAACACGCATCCATTACTCAATGAGGATCTGCTCTTCTGCTCCAAGATTTCCTAGGAAGATGATGAACAGCATCAGAGGACGACATCCTTCGCATTCCCTCTTGTTCTACTGGAAGATTCCCTTCAGCTTCACACACCTGTGGGTGTTCACACCGCTAGCAACAGACGAGCGAAATCACCATGCGTCTTACCGACATCACGGGGCTGCCATAGGCCTCGTGACTTCACGGCAGCCAGCTCAAGTCAACTGCAGCTCCACCACTACCACCATTCCAAAAGCCAGCCTAAAAGTTGCTCTTGTTGAGTGTTACTCAACCTGACCAGGAACTAATTACCCAAAATACAAGTAATCGGCACCTGACCAGGTAGGGCACCACACACATCACGGCTCTCGGTGAAGGATCGCCCCAGTCCCCTTCCGACTCTCGCGACTAGCTTTCATCGGTCTTCCCGTCAAATCCTATCGGCTGCACCAATGAGATATCCAGACCCCTAGAAGATATCAAAGCACTGCCTTCAAACCTGCATCTCTCCCTGAGTGTATAGCCACACCCACCTCCACCCCGCCCTATGCCTAATTGAGATGTATCAGGACCCCACGAGAGAAACGCATATTGTACTTCTCTCTTCTTCTCGGAGGAATGATTTCCCTTCCTGCAACCTCTTTGTGTTCACTTGGGGAGGAAAGGACCACCTAACTCATCCTGAGGATGCCAGAAACACAGATGGCTCCCAGGGTCATTAGGATATCAAGGCATCCAGGTCAATGACATCTGCAAATCCACCCACATCACTGTCCCAGAGGCCACCACCAACGATGTTCTTGTGAGCCTTACTCTACCCAAACAGCAGCGTTCACTAGTACTACATGTGAACACTACCTGTCTGGGCAGGGCACCGCACACAGCACACCTTCGAGGTGGAGGACAGGCCCTACCACCCTCTCACTCACACATGTACCTTTCTTACATCTATCCATCACATCCTCATGTCCGTACACGGGCTTCCCCCGTACCCATTCACAATATCTCGACCCACAGTCCTCCAGCTTGCATCTCTCCCCCGTGGAGATCTCCGCAGCTGCTCTATGCATATCTGGAGATATATGTGAACACAGGAAGAATGATCTTGCTTTCTGTTATCTGATACTCTATCGGCAATTATTTTACCTTATTCATTTTATACATGTTCACGTTTTTTAGGGGGGAACAGGTAAATCATCATCAAGCTGTGGTTGAGATCTATGTGGCTCCCACAGCCTTCCCGACTTCGGGGAGGTTGACCACCTGCAGGCCCACGCCCATCGCCCATCCAGAGGCAGCACAACCGACACTCCAGTTGCACAGTACTCCACCTAGAAAGGCCCTGTTTACCCCTAGTCTAGTAAACGGCACCTATCCGGGCTGCGCACTGCACACAGCACAGCCTCACGCTGGGGGACCTGCTGAGTCTCATTTCCCAGCCGTAGAGAATTTTGCTTCTCTATGCCGACCACACCTTAAGACTCTACCCAAGATTTATCCATAGCCTTAGACACTCTTGACCCTCTGCCCTCCGACTTGCATCCCACCTCACTGAGCAGTTCATCACCGCTTCTATGTGTACTGTCACAAGGATGAGGATACCATGGGAGAATCTTCCTCCCTTTATCGATTTTCCTGAGGGGGACTGTCTTTCCCATTCCTACGTTGTGTGTGCCCACATTATTTGGATTGTTAGAGCAGCAGAGTCGTCCTCAAAACGCCAGGGATCCAGGTCGCTCTCGCTTCCCTCTTCTCGCCACGGCAAGCATCTCAAGGACACATGCAGCTCCACCACCAGAACGGGCCCACAGGCCACCACAAGTGATGTTGCTTGTGAGCCTCCCTCTAGCCAGGCAGACACTGTTGACACCAAGTCTGAGAGACCAGCACCCCTCTGAGCATGGCCACGCACACAGTGTGCTTTCGCGTTGGAGGAACGACCCAGGACTTCTGGCACTTCCACACGTACCTGTCACCACTCTACCCACCACATCATACTGAATGCATTCCAAAATTTTCCCTAGATCGAGACACTTTGATTCACCGCCCTGCAACTTGCACCCATCACTCAATGGGGATCCTTTCTTCTGCTCTAACTTATGCTAGGATGAGTAGGAAGAGCATCAGAGGACAAGATCATTAGAGTTCTGTCTTGTTCTATTGGAAAGTCCCATTAGCTTCTCTCAGCTGGCGGTGTACACAATGCTAGCAAAAGGCTAATACAATTGCGCCAAATGTTCCCGAGATGAGGTGGCTGCCAGAGTCCTCATGACTTCATGGCAGCCAGCTCAAGTACAACTGCAGCTCCACCACTACCACGCGTCCGAAGGCCGGCCTAAAAGTTGATCTTCTTGAGCGTTACTCTTCCTGGACACGCACTGATTACCCAAAATACATGTAATCAGCAGTTGTCCAAGTAGGGCACCGCACACATCAGGGCTCTCTGTGGAGGATCTCCCCCGTCCCATTCCCATCTTCGCGAGTAACTTTGATCTATCGCCCCATCACATCTTGACAGCTGCACCCATGATATATCCACACTCCTAGAGGATATCGAACCACTGCCTTCCAACCTGCCTCCCTCCCTCACTGGATATCCGCACACAGCTCCACCCCGCTATATGCCTAATGGAGAAGTATCAGAACCCCACCAATAAAACACCTATTGTACTCCTCTCTTCTTTTCAGAGGAATGATTTTCCTTCCTTCAACCTCTTTTCCTTTATGTTGTGAGGCAAGGAGCTCTTGACTCCTCCTGAAGATGCCAGAGTCACACATGGCTACCATGGTCATTAAGATATCAAGGCAGCCAACTCAAGGACACCTGTAACTCCACCCACAACACTGGTCCAGAGGCCACCAACAACGATGTTCTTGTGAGCCTCACTCTATCCACACGGGCACCCGTCAGTGGTAGTATATGTCAACAGCACCTGTCTGGACAGGGCACCGCACACCGCACGGCTTCTATGTGGATCACACGCCCAACTCCTTCTCACTCACACATGTACCTTTCTTGCTTCTAACCATCACATTCTCATGGCTGTATCCTCGATTGATCTCTAACACTAGAAAATATCTAGACCAACTGCCCTCCAACTTGCATCTCTCCCCCTTGGGGATCTCCTAAACGGCTCTATGCATATCTACAGAACTATGGGAACACAGGAGGCATGATCATGGCTTCTGTTCTCTGCTACTCTGTTAGCAATTATCTTTACCTTATTTACTTTACACACGTTCACGTTGTTCGGGCTGGAACAGGTAAATCATCATCAAGATGCGGCTGAGGTCTACGTGGCTTCCAGGGCCTTCCTGACTTCTGGGAGAAAGATCACCTGGAGCCCCACGCCCATCGCTCATCCAAAGGCCACCACAACCGATAATCCGGTTGCACAATACTCTACCCAAAATGCACTCTTTACCCCTAGTCTAGTAAACGGCAACATTCCGGGCTGGGCAGGGCACACGGCAGGGCCTCAATGCGGGGGATATGCTGAGTCTCCTTCTCAATTTATAGCAAGGTATTTCTGCTCTATGCCGACCACACCTTGATGACTGTACCCAAGATGTATCCATACACACAGACAGTGCTAACCCACTGCCCTCAGACTTGCACTGCACCTCACTGAGAATCTCATCACCAGTTCTATGAGTACTGGCAGAAAGACGAGGATACCATGGGAAAATCTTCCTCCCTTTATCTCCTTTCCTCATAGAAACTGTGTTTCCCGTTCCTAAACTGTGGCTGCCCACACTATTAGGAATATTCGAGCACCGGATTCGTCCACAAAATGCCAGGGATCCTGGTCGCTGCCCGGGCCCTCTTCTCGCCATGGCAAGCAGCTCAACGACATGTGCCGCTCTAACAGTAGAACGTGTCCGAAGGCCACCACAAATGATATTCCTTGTGAGCCTCGCTCTACCCAGGCAGACGGTGTTTAGGCCAAGTTTGACAGATCACGACCCGTCTTGCTACGGCCCCGCATACAGCGTGCCTTCGCGTTGGAGGACTTACCCAGTACTTCTGGCACTTCCAAACAAAGTGTTCACCTCGTTCCCATCACATCGCACTGAATACGTTCAACACTTTTCCGAACTTCAAGACACGTTGATTTCCCGCCATGCAACACGCATCCATTACTCAATGAGGATCTGCTCTTCTGCTCCAAGATTTCCTAGGAAGATGATGAACAGCATCAGAGGACGACATCCTTCGCATTCCCTCTTGTTCTACTGGAAGATTCCCTTCAGCTTCACACACCTGTGGGTGTTCACACCGCTAGCAACAGACGAGCGAAATCACCATGCGTCTTACCGACATCACGGGGCTGCCATAGGCCTCGTGACTTCACGGCAGCCAGCTCAAGTCAACTGCAGCTCCACCACTACCACCATTCCAAAAGCCAGCCTAAAACTTGCTCTTGTTGAGTGTTACTCAACCTGACCAGGAAATAATTACCCAAAATACAAGTAATCGGCACCTGACCAGGTAGGGCACCACGCACATCACGGCTCTCGGTGAAGGATCGCCCCAGTCCCCTTCCGACTCTCGCGACTAGCTTTCATCTGTCTTCCCGTCAAATCCTATCGGCTGCACCAATGAGATATCCAGACCCCTAGAAGATATCAAAGCACTGCCTTCAAACCTGCATCTCTCCCTGAGTGTATAGCCACACCCACCTCCACCCCGCCCTATGCCTAATTGAGATGTATCAGGACCTCACGAGAGAAACGCATATTGTACTTCTCTCTTCTTCTCGGAGGAATGATTTCCCTTCCTGCAACCTCTTTGTGTTCACTTGGGGAGGAAAGGACCACCTAACTCATCCTGAGGATGCCAGAAACACAGATGGCTCCCAGGGTCATTAGGATATCAAGGCATCCAGGTCAATGACATCTGCAAATCCACCCACATCACTGTCCCAGAGGCCACCACCAACGATGTTCTTGTGAGCCTTACTCTACCCAAACAGCAGCGTTCACTAGTACTACATGTGAACACTACCTGTCTGGGCAGGGCACCACACACAGCACACCTTCGAGGTGGAGGACAGGCCCTACCACCCTCTCACTCACACATGTACCTTTCTTACATCTATCCATCACATCCTCATGTCCGTACACGGGCTTCCCCCGTACCCATTCACAATATCTCGACCCACAGTCCTCCAGCTTGCATCTCTCCCCCGTGGAGATCTCCGCAGCTGCTCTATGCATATCTGGAGATATATGTGAACACAGGAAGAATGATCTTGCTTTCTGTTATCTGATACTCTATCAGCAATTATTTTACCTTATTCATTTTATACATGTTCACGTTTTTTAGGGGGGAACAGGTAAATCATCATCAAGCTGTGGTTGAGATCTATGTGGCTCCCACAGCCTTCCCGACTTCGGGGAGGTTGACCACCTGCAGGCCCACGCCCATCGCCCATCCAGAGGCAGCACAACCGACACTCCAGTTGCACAGTACTCCACCTAGAAAGGCCCTGTTTACCCCTAGTCTAGGAAACGGCACCTATCCGGGCTGCGCACTGCACACAGCACAGCCTCACGCTGGGGGACCTGCTGAGTCTCATTTCCCAGCCGTAGAGAATTTTGCTTCTCTATGCCGACCACACCTTAAGACTCTACCCAAGATTTATCCATAGCCTTAGACACTCTTGACCCTCTGCCCTCCGACTTGCATCCCACCTCACTGAGCAGTTCATCACCGCTTCTATGTGTACTGTCACAAGGATGAGGATACCATGGGAGAATCTTCCTCCCTTTATCGATTTTCCTGAGGGGAACTGTCTTTCCCATTCCTACGTTGTGTGTGTCCACATTATTTGGATTGTTAGAGCACCAGAGTCATCCTCAAAACGCCAGGGATCCAGGTCGCTCTCGCTTCCCTCTTCTCGCCATGGCAAGCATCTCAAGGACACATGCAGCTCCACCACCAGAACGGGCCCACAGGCCACCACAAGTGATGTTGCTTGTGAGCCTCCCTCTAGCCAGGCAGACACTGTTGACACCAAGTCTGAGAGACCAGCACCCCTCTGAGCATGGCCACGCACACAGTGTGCTTTCGCGTTGGAGGAACGACCCAGGACTTCTGGCACTTCCACACGTACCTGTCACCACTCTACCCACCACATCATACTGAATGCATTCCAAAATTTTCCCTAGATCGAGACACTTTGATTCACCGCCGTGCAACTTGCACCCATCACTCAATGGGGATCCTTTCTTCTGCTCTAACTTATGCTAGGATGAGTAGGAAGAGCATCAGAGGACAAGATCATTAGAGTTCTGTCTTGTTCTATTGGAAAGTCCCATTAGCTTCTCTCAGCTGGCGGTGTACACAATGCTAGCAAAAGGCTAATACAATTGTGCCAAATGTTCCCGAGATGAGGTGGCTGCCAGAGTCCTCATGACTTCATGGCAGCCAGCTCAAGTACAACTGCAGCTCCACCACTACCACGCGTCCGAAGGCCGGCCTAAAAGTTGATCTTCTTGAGCGTTACTCTTCCTGGACACGCACTGATTACCCAAAATACATGTAATCAGCAGTTGTCCAAGTAGGGCACCGCACACATCAGGGCTCTCTGTGGAGGATCTCCCCCGTCCCATTCCCATCTTCGCGAGTAACTTTGATCTATCGCCCCATCACATCTTGACAGCTGCACCCATGATATATCCACACTCCTAGAGGATATCGAACCACTGCCTTCCAACCTGCCTCCCTCCCTCACTGGATATCCGCACACAGCTCCACCCCGCTATATGCCTAATGGAGAAGTATCAGAACCCCACCAATAAAACACCTATTGTACTCCTCTCTTCTTTTCAGAGGAATGATTTTCCTTCCTTCAACCTCTTTTCCTTTATGTTGTGAGGCAAGGAGCTCTTGACTCCTCCTGAAGATGCCAGAGTCACACATGGCTACCATGGTCATTAAGATATCAAGGCAGCCAACTCAAGGACACCTGTAACTCCACCCACAACACTGGTCCAGAGGCCACCAACAACGATGTTCTTGTGAGCCTCACTCTATCCACACGGGCACCCGTCAGTGGTAGTATATGTCAACAGCACCTGTCTGGACAGGGCACCGCACACCGCACGGCTTCTATGTGGATCACACGCCCAACTCCTTCTCACTCACACATGTACCTTTCTTGCTTCTAACCATCACATTCTCATGGCTGTATCCTCGATTGATCTCTAACACTAGAAAATATCTAGACCAACTGCCCTCCAACTTGCATCTCTCCCCCTTGGGGATCTCCTAAACGGCTCTATGCATATCTACAGAACTATGGGAACACAGGAGGCATGATCATGGCTTCTGTTCTCTGCTACTCTGTTAGCAATTATCTTTACCTTATTTACTTTACACACGTTCACGTTGTTCGGGCTGGAACAGGTAAATCATCATCAAGATGCGGCTGAGGTCTACGTGGCTTCCAGGGCCTTCCTGACTTCTGGGAGAAAGATCACCTGGAGCCCCACGCCCATCGCTCATCCAAAGGCCACCACAACCGATAATCCGGTTGCACAATACTCTACCCAAAATGCACTCTTTACCCCTAGTCTAGTAAACGGCAACATTCCGGGCTGGGCAGGGCACACGGCAGGGCCTCAATGCGGGGGATATGCTGAGTCTCCTTCTCAATTTATAGCAAGGTATTTCTGCTCTATGCCGACCACACCTTGATGACTGTACCCAAGATGTATCCATACACACAGACAGTGCTAACCCACTGCCCTCAGACTTGCACTGCACCTCACTGAGAATCTCATCACCAGTTCTATGAGTACTGGCAGAAAGACGAGGATACCATGGGAAAATCTTCCTCCCTTTATCTCCTTTCCTCATAGAAACTGTGTTTCCCGTTCCTAAACTGTGGCTGCCCACACTATTAGGAATATTCGAGCACCGGATTCGTCCACAAAATGCCAGGGATCCTGGTCGCTGCCCAGGCCCTCTTCTCGCCATGGCAAGCAGCTCAACGACATGTGCCGCTCTAACAGTAGAACGTGTCCGAAGGCCACCACAAATGATATTCCTTGTGAGCCTCGCTCTACCCAGGCAGACGGTGTTTAGGCCAAGTTTGACAGATCACGACCCGTCTTGCTACGGCCCCGCATACAGCGTGCCTTCGCGTTGGAGGACTTACCCAGTACTTCTGGCACTTCCAAACAAAGTGTTCACCTCGTTCCCATCACATCGCACTGAATACATTCAACACTTTTCCAAACTTCAAGACACGTTGATTTCCCGCCATGCAACACGCATCCATTACTCAATGAGGATCTGCTCTTCTGCTCCAAGATTTCCTAGGAAGATGATGAACAGCATCAGAGGATGACATCCTTCGCATTCCCTCTTGTTCTACTGGAAGATTCCCTTCAGCTTCACACACCTGTGGGTGTTCACACCGCTAGCAACAGACGAGCGAAATCACCATGCGTCTTACCGACATCACGGGGCTGCCATAGGCCTCGTGACTTCACGGCAGCCAGCTCAAGTCAACTGCAGCTCCACCACTACCACCATTCCAAAAGCCAGCCTAAAACTTGCTCTTGTTGAGTGTTACTCAACCTGACCAGGAACTAATTACCCAAAATACAAGTAATCGGCACCTGACCAGGTAGGGCACCACGCACATCACGGCTCTCGGTGAAGGATCGCCCCAGTCCCCTTCCGACTCTCGCGACTAGCTTTCATCGGTCTTCCCGTCAAATCCTATCGGCTGCACCAATGAGATATCCAGACCCCTAGAAGATATCAAAGCACTGCCTTCAAACCTGCATCTCTCCCTGAGTGTATAGCCACACCCACCTCCACCCCGCCCTATGCCTAATTGAGATGTATCAGGACCCCACGAGAGAAACGCATATTGTACTTCTCTCTTCTTCTCGGAGGAATGATTTCCCTTCCTGCAACCTCTTTGTGTTCACTTGGGGAGGAAAGGACCACCTAACTCATCCTGAGGATGCCAGAAACACAGATGGCTCCCAGGGTCATTAGGATATCAAGGCATCCAGGTCAATGACATCTGCAAATCCACCCACATCACTGTCCCAGAGGCCACCACCAACGATGTTCTTGTGAGCCTTACTCTACCCAAACAGCAGCGTTCACTAGTACTACATGTGAACACTACCTGTCTGGGCAGGGCACCACACACAGCACACCTTCGAGGTGGAGGACAGGCCCTACCACCCTCTCACTCACACATGTACCTTTCTTACATCTATCCATCACATCCTCATGTCCGTACACGGGCTTCCCCCGTACCCATTCACAATATCTCGACCCACAGTCCTCCAGCTTGCATCTCTCCCCCGTGGAGATCTCCGCAGCTGCTCTATGCATATCTGGAGATATATGTGAACACAGGAAGAATGATCTTGCTTTCTGTTATCTGATACTCTATCGGCAATTATTTTACCTTATTCATTTTATACATGTTCACGTTTTTTAGGGGGGATCAGGTAAATCATCATCAAGGTGTGGTTGAGATCTATGTGGCTCCCACAGCCTTCCCGACTTCGGGGAGGTTGACCACCTGCAGGCCCACGCCCATCGCCCATCCAGAGGCAGCACAACCGACACTCCAGTTGCACAGTACTCCACCTAGAAAGGCACTGTTTACCCCTAGTCTAGTAAACGGCACCTATCCGGGCTGCGCACTGCACACAGCACAGCCTCACGCTGGGGGACCTGCTGAGTCTCATTTCCCAGCCGTAGAGAATTTTGCTTCTCTATGCCGACCACACCTTAAGACTCTACCCAAGATTTATCCATAGCCTTAGACACTCTTGACCCTCTGCCCTCCGACTTGCATCCCACCTCACTGAGCAGTTCATCACAGCTTCTATGTGTACTGTCACAAGGATGAGGATACCATGGGAGAATCTTCCTCCCTTTATCGATTTTCCTGAGGGGAACTGTCTTTCCCATTCCTACGTTGTGTGTGCCCACATTATTTGGATTGTTAGAGCACCAGAGTCATCCTCAAAACGCCAGGGATCCAGGTCGCTCTCGCTTCCCTCTTCTCGCCATGGCAAGCATCTCAAGGACACATGCAGCTCCACCACCAGAACGGGCCCACAGGCCACCACAAGTGATGTTGCTTGTGAGCCTCCCTCTAGCCAGGCAGACACTGTTGACACCAAGTCTGAGAGACCAGCACCCCTCTGAGCATGGCCACGCACACAGTGTGCTTTCGCGTTGGAGGAACGACCCAGGACTTCTGGCACTTCCACACGTACCTGTCACCACTCTACCCACCACATCATACTGAATGCATTCCAAAATTTTCCCTAGATCGAGACACTTTGATTCACCGCCCTGCAACTTGCACCCATCACTCAATGGGGATCCTTTCTTCTGCTCTAACTTATGCTAGGATGAGTACAAAGAGCATCAGAGGACAAGATCATTAGAGTTCTGTCTTGTTCTATTGGAAAGTCCCATTAGCTTCTCTCAGCTGGCGGTGTACACAATGCTAGCAAAAGGCTAATACAATTGCGCCAAATGTTCCCGAGATGAGGTGGCTGCCAGAGTCCTCATGACTTCATGGCAGCCAGCTCAAGTACAACTGCAGCTCCACCACTACCACGCGTCCGAAGGCCGGCCTAAAAGTTGATCTTCTTGAGCGTTACTCTTCCTGGACACGCACTGATTACCCAAAATACATGTAATCAGCAGTTGTCCAAGTAGGGCACCGCACACATCAGGGCTCTCTGTGGAGGATCTCCCCCGTCCCATTCCCATCTTCGCGAGTAACTTTGATCTATCGCCCCATCACATCTTGACAGCTGCACCCATGATATATCCACACTCCTAGAGGATATCGAACCACTGCCTTCCAACCTGCCTCTCTCCCTCACTGGATATCCGCACACAGCTCCACCCCGCTATATGCCTAATGGAGAAGTATCAGAACCCCACCAATAAAACACCTATTGTACTCCTCTCTTCTTTTCAGAGGAATGATTTTCCTTCCTTCAACCTGTTTTCCTTTATGTTGTGAGGCAAGGAGCTCTTGACTCCTCCTGAAGATGCCAGAGTCACACATGGCTACCATGGTCATTAAGATATCAAGGCAGCCAACTCAAGGACACCTGTAACTCCACCCACAACACTGGTCCAGAGGCCACCAACAACGATGTTCTTGTGAGCCTCACTCTATCCACACGGGCACCCGTCAGTGGTAGTATATGTCAACAGCACCTGTCTGGACAGGGCACCGCACACCGCACGGCTTCTATGTGGATCACACGCCCAACTCCTTCTCACTCACACATGTACCTTTCTTGCTTCTAACCATCACATTCTCATGGCTGTATCCTCGATTGATCTCTAACACTAGAAAATATCTAGACCAACTGCCCTCCAACTTGCATCTCTCCCCCTTGGGGATCTCCTAAACGGCTCTATGCATATCTACAGAACTATGGGAACACAGGAGGCATGATCATGGCTTCTGTTCTCTGCTACTCTGTTAGCAATTATCTTTACCTTATTTACTTTACACACGTTCACGTTGTTCGGGCTGGAACAGGTAAATCATCATCAAGATGCGGCTGAGGTCTACGTGGCTTCCAGGGCCTTCCTGACTTCTGGGAGAAAGATCACCTGGAGCCCCACGCCCATCGCTCATCCAAAGGCCACCACAACCGATAATCCGGTTGCACAATACTCTACCCAAAATGCACTCTTTACCCCTAGTCTAGTAAACGGCAACATTCCGGGCTGGGCAGGGCACACGGCAGGGCCTCAATGCGGGGGATATGCTGAGTCTCCTTCTCAATTTATAGCAAGGTATTTCTGCTCTATGCCGACCACACCTTGATGACTGTACCCAAGATGTATCCATACACACAGACAGTGCTAACCCACTGCCCTCAGACTTGCACTGCACCTCACTGAGAATCTCATCACCAGTTCTATGAGTACTGGCAGAAAGACGAGGATACCATGGGAAAATCTTCCTCCCTTTATCTCCTTTCCTCATAGAAACTGTGTTTCCCGTTCCTAAACTGTGGCTGCCCACACTATTAGGAATATTCGAGCACCGGATTCGTCCACAAAATGCCAGGGATCCTGGTCGCTGCCCAGGCCCTCTTCTCGCCATGGCAAGCAGCTCAACGACATGTGCCGCTCTAACAGTAGAACGTGTCCGAAGGCCACCACAAATGATATTCCTTGTGAGCCTCGCTCTACCCAGGCAGACGGTGTTTAGGCCAAGTTTGACAGATCACGACCCGTCTTGCTACGGCCCCGCATACAGCGTGCCTTCGCGTTGGAGGACTTACCCAGTACTTCTGGCACTTCCAAACAAAGTGTTCACCTCATTCCCATCACATCGCACTGAATACATTCAACACTTTTCCGAACTTCAAGACACGTTGATTTCCCGCCATGCAACACGCATCCATTACTCAATGAGGATCTGCTCTTCTGCTCCAAGATTTCCTAGGAAGATGATGAACAGCATCAGAGGACGACATCCTTCGCATTCCCTCTTGTTCTACTGGAAGATTCCCTTCAGCTTCACACACCTGTGGGTGTTCACACCGCTAGCAACAGACGAGCGAAATCACCATGCGTCTTACCGACATCACGGGGCTGCCATAGGCCTCGTGACTTCACGGCAGCCAGCTCAAGTCAACTGCAGCTCCACCACTACCACCATTCCAAAAGCCAGCCTAAAAGTTGCTCTTGTTGAGTGTTACTCAACCTGACCAGGAACTAATTACCCAAAATACAAGTAATCGGCACCTGACCAGGTAGGGCACCACACACATCACGGCTCTCGGTGAAGGATCGCCCCAGTCCCCTTCCGACTCTCGCGACTAGCTTTCATCGGTCTTCCCGTCAAATCCTATCGGCTGCACCAATGAGATATCCAGACCCCTAGAAGATATCAAAGCACTGCCTTCAAACCTGCATCTCTCCCTGAGTGTATAGCCACACCCACCTCCACCCCGCCCTATGCCTAATTGAGATGTATCAGGACCCCACGAGAGAAACGCATATTGTACTTCTCTCTTCTTCTCGGAGGAATGATTTCCCTTCCTGCAACCTCTTTGTGTTCACTTGGGGAGGAAAGGACCACCTAACTCATCCTGAGGATGCCAGAAACACAGATGGCTCCCAGGGTCATTAGGATATCAAGGCATCCAGGTCAATGACATCTGCAAATCCACCCACATCACTGTCCCAGAGGCCACCACCAACGATGTTCTTGTGAGCCTTACTCTACCCAAACAGCAGCGTTCACTAGTACTACATGTGAACACTACCTGTCTGGGCAGGGCACCGCACACAGCACACCTTCGAGGTGGAGGACAGGCCCTACCACCCTCTCACTCACACATGTACCTTTCTTACATCTATCCATCACATCCTCATGTCCGTACACGGGCTTCCCCCGTACCCATTCACAATATCTCGACCCACAGTCCTCCAGCTTGCATCTCTCCCCCGTGGAGATCTCCGCAGCTGCTCTATGCATATCTGGAGATATATGTGAACACAGGAAGAATGATCTTGCTTTCTGTTATCTGATACTCTATCGGCAATTATTTTACCTTATTCATTTTATACATGTTCACGTTTTTTAGGGGGGAACAGGTAAATCATCATCAAGCTGTGGTTGAGATCTATGTGGCTCCCACAGCCTTCCCGACTTCGGGGAGGTTGACCACCTGCAGGCCCACGCCCATCGCCCATCCAGAGGCAGCACAACCGACACTCCAGTTGCACAGTACTCCACCTAGAAAGGCCCTGTTTACCCCTAGTCTAGTAAACGGCACCTATCCGGGCTGCGCACTGCACACAGCACAGCCTCACGCTGGGGGACCTGCTGAGTCTCATTTCCCAGCCGTAGAGAATTTTGCTTCTCTATGCCGACCACACCTTAAGACTCTACCCAAGATTTATCCATAGCCTTAGACACTCTTGACCCTCTGCCCTCCGACTTGCATCCCACCTCACTGAGCAGTTCATCACCGCTTCTATGTGTACTGTCACAAGGATGAGGATACCATGGGAGAATCTTCCTCCCTTTATCGATTTTCCTGAGGGGGACTGTCTTTCCCATTCCTACGTTGTGTGTGCCCACATTATTTGGATTGTTAGAGCAGCAGAGTCGTCCTCAAAACGCCAGGGATCCAGGTCGCTCTCGCTTCCCTCTTCTCGCCACGGCAAGCATCTCAAGGACACATGCAGCTCCACCACCAGAACGGGCCCACAGGCCACCACAAGTGATGTTGCTTGTGAGCCTCCCTCTAGCCAGGCAGACACTGTTGACACCAAGTCTGAGAGACCAGCACCCCTCTGAGCATGGCCACGCACACAGTGTGCTTTCGCGTTGGAGGAACGACCCAGGACTTCTGGCACTTCCACACGTACCTGTCACCACTCTACCCACCACATCATACTGAATGCATTCCAAAATTTTCCCTAGATCGAGACACTTTGATTCACCGCCCTGCAACTTGCACCCATCACTCAATGGGGATCCTTTCTTCTGCTCTAACTTATGCTAGGATGAGTAGGAAGAGCATCAGAGGACAAGATCATTAGAGTTCTGTCTTGTTCTATTGGAAAGTCCCATTAGCTTCTCTCAGCTGGCGGTGTACACAATGCTAGCAAAAGGCTAATACAATTGCGCCAAATGTTCCCGAGATGAGGTGGCTGCCAGAGTCCTCATGACTTCATGGCAGCCAGCTCAAGTACAACTGCAGCTCCACCACTACCACGCGTCCGAAGGCCGGCCTAAAAGTTGATCTTCTTGAGCGTTACTCTTCCTGGACACGCACTGATTACCCAAAATACATGTAATCAGCAGTTGTCCAAGTAGGGCACCGCACACATCAGGGCTCTCTGTGGAGGATCTCCCCCGTCCCATTCCCATCTTCGCGAGTAACTTTGATCTATCGCCCCATCACATCTTGACAGCTGCACCCATGATATATCCACACTCCTAGAGGATATCGAACCACTGCCTTCCAACCTGCCTCCCTCCCTCACTGGATATCCGCACACAGCTCCACCCCGCTATATGCCTAATGGAGAAGTATCAGAACCCCACCAATAAAACACCTATTGTACTCCTCTCTTCTTTTCAGAGGAATGATTTTCCTTCCTTCAACCTCTTTTCCTTTATGTTGTGAGGCAAGGAGCTCTTGACTCCTCCTGAAGATGCCAGAGTCACACATGGCTACCATGGTCATTAAGATATCAAGGCAGCCAACTCAAGGACACCTGTAACTCCACCCACAACACTGGTCCAGAGGCCACCAACAACGATGTTCTTGTGAGCCTCACTCTATCCACACGGGCACCCGTCAGTGGTAGTATATGTCAACAGCACCTGTCTGGACAGGGCACCGCACACCGCACGGCTTCTATGTGGATCACACGCCCAACTCCTTCTCACTCACACATGTACCTTTCTTGCTTCTAACCATCACATTCTCATGGCTGTATCCTCGATTGATCTCTAACACTAGAAAATATCTAGACCAACTGCCCTCCAACTTGCATCTCTCCCCCTTGGGGATCTCCTAAACGGCTCTATGCATATCTACAGAACTATGGGAACACAGGAGGCATGATCATGGCTTCTGTTCTCTGCTACTCTGTTAGCAATTATCTTTACCTTATTTACTTTACACACGTTCACGTTGTTCGGGCTGGAACAGGTAAATCATCATCAAGATGCGGCTGAGGTCTACGTGGCTTCCAGGGCCTTCCTGACTTCTGGGAGAAAGATCACCTGGAGCCCCACGCCCATCGCTCATCCAAAGGCCACCACAACCGATAATCCGGTTGCACAATACTCTACCCAAAATGCACTCTTTACCCCTAGTCTAGTAAACGGCAACATTCCGGGCTGGGCAGGGCACACGGCAGGGCCTCAATGCGGGGGATATGCTGAGTCTCCTTCTCAATTTATAGCAAGGTATTTCTGCTCTATGCCGACCACACCTTGATGACTGTACCCAAGATGTATCCATACACACAGACAGTGCTAACCCACTGCCCTCAGACTTGCACTGCACCTCACTGAGAATCTCATCACCAGTTCTATGAGTACTGGCAGAAAGACGAGGATACCATGGGAAAATCTTCCTCCCTTTATCTCCTTTCCTCATAGAAACTGTGTTTCCCGTTCCTAAACTGTGGCTGCCCACACTATTAGGAATATTCGAGCACCGGATTCGTCCACAAAATGCCAGGGATCCTGGTCGCTGCCCAGGCCCTCTTCTCGCCATGGCAAGCAGCTCAACGACATGTGCCGCTCTAACAGTAGAACGTGTCCGAAGGCCACCACAAATGATATTCCTTGTGAGCCTCGCTCTACCCAGGCAGACGGTGTTTAGGCCAAGTTTGACAGATCACGACCCGTCTTGCTACGGCCCCGCATACAGCGTGCCTTCGCGTTGGAGGACTTACCCAGTACTTCTGGCACTTCCAAACAAAGTGTTCACCTCGTTCCCATCACATCGCACTGAATACATTCAACACTTTTCCGAACTTCAAGACACGTTGATTTCCCGCCATGCAACACGCATCCATTACTCAATGAGGATCTGCTCTTCTGCTCCAAGATTTCCTAGGAAGATGATGAACAGCATCAGAGGACGACATCCTTCGCATTCCCTCTTGTTCTACTGGAAGATTCCCTTCAGCTTCACACACCTGTGGGTGTTCACACCGCTAGCAACAGACGAGTGAAATCACCATGCGTCTTACCGACATCACGGGGCTGCCATAGGCCTCGTGACTTCACGGCAGCCAGCTCAAGTCAACTGCAGCTCCACCACTACCACCATTCCAAAAGCCAGCCTAAAAGTTGCTCTTGTTGAGTGTTACTCAACCTGACCAGGAACTAATTACCCAAAATACAAGTAATCGGCACCTGACCAGGTAGGGCACCACACACATCACGGCTCTCGGTGAAGGATCGCCCCAGTCCCCTTCCGACTCTCGCGACTAGCTTTCATCGGTCTTCCCGTCAAATCCTATCGGCTGCACCAATGAGATATCCAGACCCCTAGAAGATATCAAAGCACTGCCTTCAAACCTGCATCTCTCCCTGAGTGTATAGCCACACCCACCTCCACCCCGCCCTATGCCTAATTGAGATGTATCAGGACCCCACGAGAGAAACGCATATTGTACTTCTCTCTTCTTCTCGGAGGAATGATTTCCCTTCCTGCAACCTCTTTGTGTTCACTTGGGGAGGAAAGGACCACCTAACTCATCCTGAGGATGCCAGAAACACAGATGGCTCCCAGGGTCATTAGGATATCAAGGCATCCAGGTCAATGACATCTGCAAATCCACCCACATCACTGTCCCAGAGGCCACCACCAACGATGTTCTTGTGAGCCTTACTCTACCCAAACAGCAGCGTTCACTAGTACTACATGTGAACACTACCTGTCTGGGCAGGGCACCACACACAGCACACCTTCGAGGTGGAGGACAGGCCCTACCACCCTCTCACTCACACATGTACCTTTCTTACATCTATCCATCACATCCTCATGTCCGTACACGGGCTTCCCCCGTACCCATTCACAATATCTCGACCCACAGTCCTCCAGCTTGCATCTCTCCCCCGTGGAGATCTCCGCAGCTGCTCTATGCATATCTGGAGATATATGTGAACACAGGAAGAATGATCTTGCTTTCTGTTATCTGATACTCTATCGGCAATTATTTTACCTTATTCATTTTATACATGTTCACGTTTTTTAGGGGGGAACAGGTAAATCATCATCAAGCTGTGGTTGAGATCTATGTGGCTCCCACAGCCTTCCCGACTTCGGGGAGGTTGACCACCTGCAGGCCCACGCCCATCGCCCATCCAGAGGCAGCACAACCGACACTACAGTTGCACAGTACTCCACCTAGAAAGGCACTGTTTACCCCTAGTCTAGTAAACGGCACCTATCCGGGCTGCGCACTGCACACAGCACAGCCTCACGCTGGGGGACCTGCTGAGTCTCATTTCCCAGCCGTAGAGAATTTTGCTTCTCTATGCCGACCGCACCTTAAGACTCTACCCAAGATTTATCCATAGCCTTAGACACTCTTGACCCTCTGCCCTCCGACTTGCATCCCACCTCACTGAGCAGTTCATCACCGCTTCTATGTGTACTGTCACAAGGATGAGGATACCATGGGAGAATCTTCCTCCCTTTATCGATTTTCCTGAGGGGAACTGTCTTTCCCATTCCTACGTTGTGTGTGCCCACATTATTTGGACTGTTAGAGCACCAGAGTCATCCTCAAAACGCCAGGGATCCAGGTCGCTCTCGCTTCCCTCTTCTCGCCATGGCAAGCATCTCAAGGACACATGCAGCTCCACCACCAGAACGGGCCCACAGGCCACCACAAGTGATGTTGCTTGTGAGCCTCCCTCTAGCCAGGCAGACACTGTTGACACCAAGTCTGAGAGACCAGCACCCCTCTGAGCATGGCCACGCACACAGTGTGCTTTCGCGTTGGAGGAACGACCCAGGACTTCTGGCACTTCCACACGTACCTGTCACCACTCTACCCACCACATCATACTGAATGCATTCCAAAATTTTCCCTAGATCGAGACACTTTGATTCACCGCCCTGCAACTTGCACCCATCACTCAATGGGGATCCTTTCTTCTGCTCTAACTTATGCTAGGATGAGTACGAAGAGCATCAGAGGACAAGATCATTAGAGTTCTGTCTTGTTCTATTGGAAAGTCCCATTAGCTTCTCTCAGCTGGCGGTGTACACAATGCTAGCAAAAGGCTAATACAATTGCGCCAAATGTTCCCGAGATGAGGTGGCTGCCAGAGTCCTCATGACTTCACGGCAGCCAGCTCAAGTACAACTGCAGCTCCACCACTGCCACGCGTCCGAAGGCCGGCCTAAAAGTTGATCTTCTTGAGCGTTACTCTTCCTGGACACGCACTGATTACCCAAAATACATGTAATCAGCAGTTGTCCAAGTAGGGCACCGCACACATCAGGGCTCTCTGTGGAGGATCTCCCCCGTCCCATTCCCATCTTCGCGAGTAACTTTGATCTATCGCCCCATCACATCTTGACAGCTGCACCCATGATATATCCACACTCCTAGAGGATATCGAACCACTGCCTTCCAACCTGCCTCCCTCCCTCACTGGATATCCGCACACAGCTCCACCCCGCTATATGCCTAATGGAGAAGTATCAGAACCCCACCAATAAAACACCTATTGTACTCCTCTCTTCTTTTCAGAGGAATGATTTTCCTTCCTTCAACCTCTTTTTCTTTACGTTGTGAGGCAAGGAGCTCTTGACTCCTCCTGAAGATGCCAGAGTCACACATGGCTACCATGGTCATTAAGATATCAAGGCAGCCAACTCAAGGACACCTGTAACTCCAC
Source organism: Globicephala melas (assembly GCF_963455315.2). Classification (NCBI taxonomy): domain Eukaryota; kingdom Metazoa; phylum Chordata; class Mammalia; order Artiodactyla; family Delphinidae; genus Globicephala; species Globicephala melas. The sequence continues at coordinate 7,976,172 of NC_083335.1, read as the reverse complement.
CCACAACACTGGTCCAGTGGCCACCAACAACGATGTTCTTATGAGCCTCACTCTATCCACACGGGCACCCGTCAGTGGTAGTTTATGTCAACAGCAGCTGTCTGGACAGGGCACCGCACACCGCACGGCTTCTATGTGGATCACACGCCCAACTCCTTCTCACTCACACATGTACCTTTCTTGCTTCTAACCATCACATTCTCATGGCTGTATCCTCGATTGATCTCTAACACTAGAAAATATCTAGACCAACTGCCCTCCAACTTGCATCTCTCCCCCTTGGGGATCTCCTAAACGGCTCTATGCATATCTACAGAACTATGGGAACACAGGAGGCATGATCATGGCTTCTGTTCTCTGCTACTCTGTTAGCAATTATCTTTACCTTATTTACTTTACACACGTTCACGTTGTTCGGGCTGGAACAGGTAAATCATCATCAAGATGTGGCTGAGGTCTACGTGGCTTCCAGGGCCTTCCTGACTTCTGGGAGGAAGATCACCTGGAGCCCCACGCCCATCGCTCATCCAAAGGCCACCACAACCGATAATCCGGTTGCACAATACTCTACCCAAAATGCACTCTTTACCCCTAGTCTAGTAAACGGCAACATTCCGGGCTGGGCAGGGCACACGGCAGGGCCTCAATGCGGGGATATGCTGAGTCTCCTTCTCAATTTATAGCAAAGTATTTCTTCTCTATGCCGACCACACCTTGATGACTGTACCCAAGATGTATCCATACACATAGACAGTGCTAACCCACTGCCCTCAGACTTGCACTGCACCTCACTGAGAATCTCATCACCAGTTCTATGAGTACTGGCAGAAAGACGAGGATACCATGGGAAAATCTTCCTCCCTTTATCTCCTTTCCTCATAGAAACTGTGTTTCCCGTTCCTAAACTGTGGCTGCCCACACTATTAGGAATATTCGAGCACCGGATTCGTCCACAAAATGCCAGGGATCCTGGTCGCTGCCCGGGCCCTCTTCTCGCCATGGCAAGCAGCTCAACGACATGTGCCGCTCTAACAGTAGAACGTGTCCGAAGGCCACCACAAATGATATTCCTTGTGAGCCTCGCTCTACCCAGGCAGACGGTGTTTAGGCCAAGTTTGACAGATCACGACCCGTCTTGCTACGGCCCCGCATACAGCGTGCCTTCGCGTTGGAGGACTTACCCAGTACTTCTGGCACTTCCAAACAAAGTGTTCACCTCGTTCCCATCACATCGCACTGAATACATTCAACACTTTTCCGAACTTCAAGACACGTTGATTTCCCGCCATGCAACACGCATCCATTACTCAATGAGGATCTGCTCTTCTGCTCCAAGATTTCCTAGGAAGATGATGAACAGCATCAGAGGACGACATCCTTCGCATTCCCTCTTGTTCTACTGGAAAATTCCCTTCAGCTTCACACACCTGTGGGTGTTCACACCGCTAGCAACAGACGAGTGAAATCACCATGCGTCTTACCGACATCACGGGGCTGCCATAGGCCTCGTGACTTCACGGCAGCCAGCTCAAGTCAACTGCAGCTCCACCACTACCACCATTCCAAAAGCCAGCCTAAAACTTGCTCTTGTTGAGTGTTACTCAACCTGACCAGGAACTAATTACCCAAAATACAAGTAATCGGCACCTGACCAGGTAGGGCACCACACACATCACGGCTCTCGGTGAAGGATCGCCCCAGTCCCCTTCCGACTCTCGCGACTAGCTTTCATCGGTCTTCCCGTCAAATCCTATCGGCTGCACCAATGAGATATCCAGACCCCTAGAAGATATCAAAGCACTGCCTTCAAACCTGCATCTCTCCCTGAGTGTATAGCCACACCCACCTCCACCCCGCCCTATGCCTAATTGAGATGTATCAGGACCCCACGAGAGAAACGCATATTGTACTTCTCTCTTCTTCTCGGAGGAATGATTTCCCTTCCTGCAACCTCTTTGTGTTCACTTGGGGAGGAAAGGACCACCTAACTCATCCTGAGGATGCCAGAAACACAGATGGCTCCCAGGGTCATTAGGATATCAAGGCATCCAGGTCAATGACATCTGCAAATCCACCCACATCACTGTCCCAGAGGCCACCACCAACGATGTTCTTGTGAGCCTTACTCTACCCAAACAGCAGCGTTCACTAGTACTACATGTGAACACTACCTGTCTGGGCAGGGCACCACACACAGCACACCTTCGAGGTGGAGGACAGGCCCTACCACCCTCTCACTCACACATGTACCTTTCTTACATCTATCCATCACATCCTCATGTCCGTACACGGGCTTCCCCCGTACCCATTCACTATCTCGACCCACAGTCCTCCAGCTTGCATCTCTCCCCCGTGGAGATCTCCGCAGCTGCTCTATGCATATCTGGAGATATATGTGAACACAGGAAGAATGATCTTGCTTTCTGTTATCTGCTACTCTATCAGCAATTATTTTACCTTATTCACTTTATACATGTTCACGTTTTTTAGGGGGGATCAGGTAAATCATCATCAAGGTGTGGTTGAGATCTATGTGGCTCCCACAGCCTTCCTGACTTCGGGGAGGTTGACCACCTCCAGGCCCACGCCCATCGCCCATCCAGAGGCAGCACACCCGACACTCCAGTTGCACAGTACTCCACCTAGAAAGGCCCTGTTTACCCCTAGTCTAGTAAACGGCACCTATCCGGGCTGTGCACTGCACACAGCACAGCCTCACGCTGGGGGACCTGCTGAGTCTCATTTCCCAGCCGTAGAGAATTTTGCTTCTCTATGCCGACCACACCTTAAGACTCTACCCCAGATTTATCCATAGCCTTAGACACTCTTGACCCTCTGCCCTCCGACTTGCATCCCACCTCACTGAGCAGTTCATCACCGCTTCTATGTGTACTGTCACAAGGATGAGGATACCATGGGAGAATCTTCCTCCCTTTATCGATTCTCCTGAGGGGAACTGTCTTTCCCATTCCTACGTTGTGTGTGCCCACATTATTTAGATTATTAGAGCACCAGAGTCATCCTCAAAACGCCAGGGATCCAGGTCGCTCTCGCTCCCCTCTTCTCGCCATGGCAAGCATCTCAAGGACACATGCAGCTCCACCACCAGAACGAGGCCACAGCCACCACAAGTGATGTTGCTTGTGAGCCTCCCTCTAGCCAGGCAGACACTGTTGACACCAAGTCTGAGAGACCAGCACCCCTCTGAGCATGGCCACGCACACAGTGTGCTTTTGCGTTGGAGGAACGACCCAGGACTTCTGGCACTTCCACACGTACCTGTCACCACTCTACCCACCACATCATACTGAATGCATTCCAAAAATTTTCCCTACATCGAGACACTTTGATTCACCGCCCTGCAACTTGCACCCATCACTCAATGGGGATCCTTTCTCCTGCTCTAACTTATGCTAGGATGAGTAGGAAGAGCATCAGAGGACAAGATCATTAGAGTTCTGTTTGTTCTATTGGAAAGTCCCATTAGCTTCGCTCAGCTGGCGGTGTACACGATGCTAGCAAAAGGCTAATACAATTGCGCCGAATGTTCCCGAGATGAGGTGGCTGCCAGAGACCTCGTGACTTCACGGCAGCCAGCTCAAGTCAACTGCAGCTCCACCACTACCACCATTCCAAAAGCCAGCCTAAAATTTGCTCTTCTTGAGTGTTACTCAACCTGACCAAGATCTAATTACCCAAAATACAAGTAATCGGCACCTGGCCGGGTAGGGCACCACACACATCAGGGCTCTCGGTGAAGGATCGCCCCATCCTCTTCCGACTGTCGCGACTAGCTTTCATCTGTCTTCCCGTCAAATCCTATCGGCTGCACCAATGAGATATCCAGAGCCCTAGAAGATATCAAAGCACTGCCTTCAAAACTGTATCTCTCCCTGAGTGTATAGCCGCACCCACCTCCACCCCGCCCTATGCCTAATTGAGATGTATCAGGACCCCACGAGAGAAACGCATATTGTACTTCTCTCTTCTTCTCAGAGGAATGATTTCCCTTCCTGCAACCTCTTTGTGTTCATTTTGGGAGGAAAGGACCACCTAACTCATCCTGAGGATGCCAGAAACACAGATGGCTCCCGCGGTCATTAGGATATCAAGGGATCCAGGTCAATTACACCTGTAAATCCACCCACATCACTGTCCCAGAGGCCTCCAGCAACGATGTTCTTGTGAGCCTTACTCTACCCAAGCAGCAGCATTCACTAGTACTACATGTGAACACTACCTGTCTGGGCAGGGCACCACACACAGCACACCTTCGAGGTGGAGGACAGGCCCTACCACCCTCTCACTCACACATGTACCTTTCTTACATCTATCCATCACATCCTCATGTCCGTACACGGGCTTCCCCCGTACCCATTCACAATATCTCGACCCACAGTCCTCCAGCTTGCATCTCTCCCCCGTGGAGATCTCCGCAGCTGCTCTATGCATATCTGGAGATATATGTGAACACAGGAAGAATGATCTTGCTTCCTGTTATCTGATACTCTATCAGCAATTATTTTACCTCATTCACTTTATACATGTTCACGTTTTTTAGGGGGGATCAAGTAAATCATCATCAAGGTGTGGTTGAGATCTATGTGGCTCCCACAGCCTTCCTGACTTCGGGGAGGTTGACCACCTGCAGGCCCACGCCCATCGCCCATCCAGAGGCAGCACACCCGACACTCCAGTTGCACAGTACTCCACCTAGAAAGGCACTGTTTACCCCTACTCTAGTAAACGGCACCTATTCGGGCTGCGCACTGCACACAGCACGGCCTCACGCTGGGGAACCTGCTGAGTCTCATTTCCCAGCCGTAGAGAATTTTGCTTCTCTATGCCGACCACACCTTAAGACTCTACCCAAGATTTATCCATAGGCTTAGACACTCTTGACCCTCTGCCCTCCGACTTGCATCCCACCTCACTGAGCAGTTCATCACCGCTTCTATGTGTACTGTCACAAGGATGAGGATGCCATGGGAGAATCTTCCTCCCTTTATCAATTTTCCTGAGGGCAACTGTCTTTCCCATTCCTAAGTTGTGTGTGCCCACATTATTTGGATTATTAGAGCACCAGAGTCATCCTCAAAACGCCAGGGATCCAGGTCGCTCTCGCTTCCCTCTTCTCGCCATGGCAAGCATCTCAAGGACACATGCAGCTCCACCACCAGAACGGGTCCACAGGCCACCACAAGTGATGTTCCTTGTGAGCCTCCCTCTAGCCAGGCAGACACTGTTTACAGACACTGTTTACACCAAGTCTGAGAGACCAGCACCCCTCTGAGCATGGCCACGCACACAGTGTGGTTTCGCGCCCAGGACTTCTGGCACTTCCACACGTACCTGTCACCACTCTACCCACCACATCATACTGAATGCATTCCAAAAATTTTCCCTACATCGAGACACTTTGATTCACCGCCCTGCAACTTGCACCCATCACTCAATGGGGATCCTTTCTCCTGCTCTAACTTATGCTAGGATCAGTAGGAAGAGCATCAGAGGACAACATCATTAGAGTTCTGTCTTGTTCTATTGGAAAGTCCCATTAGCTTCGCTCAGCTGGCGGTGTACACGATGCTAGCAAAAGGCTAATACAATTGCGCCGAATGTTCCCGAGATGAGGTGGCTGCCAGAGACCTCGTGACTTCACGGCAGCCAGCTCAAGTCAACTGCAGCTCCACCACTACCACCATTCCAAAAGCCAGCCTAAAAGTTGCTCTTGTTGAGTGTTACTCAACCTGACCAGGAACTAATTACCCAAAATACAAGTAATCGGCACCTGGTCGGGTAGGGCACCACACACATCAGGGCTCTCGGTGAAGGATCGCCCCATCCTCTTCCGACTGTCGCGACTAGCTTTCATCTGTCTTCCCGTCAAATCCTATCGGCTGCACCAATGAGATATCCAGAGCCCTAGAAGATATCAAAGCACTGCCTTCAAACCTGTATCTCTCCCTGAGTGTATAGCCGCACCCACCTCCACCCCGCCCTATGCCTAATTGAGATGTATCAGGACCCCACGAGAGAAACGCATATTGTACTTCTCTCTTCTTCTCAGAGGAATGATTTCCCTTCCTGCAACCTCTTTGTGTTCATTTTGGGAGGAAAGGACCACCTAACTCATCCTGAGGATGCCAGAAACACAGATGGCTCCCGGGGTCATTAGGGTATCAAGGGATCCAGGTCAATGACATCTGCATATCCACCCACATCACTGTCCCAGAGACCACCACCAACGATGTTCTTCTGAGCCTTACTCTACCCAAACAGCAGCGTTCACTAGTACTACATGTGAACACTACCTGTCTGGGCAGGGCACCGCACACAGCACACCTTCGAAGTGGAGGAAAGGCCCAACCACCCTCTCACTCACACATGTACCTTTCTTACATCTATCCATCACATCCTCATGTCCGTACACGGGCTTCCCCCGTACCCATTCACAATATCTCGACCCACAGTCCTCCAGCTTGCATCTCTCCCCCGTGGAGATTTCCGCAGCTGCTCTATGCATACCTGGAGATATATGTGAACACAGGAAGAATGATCTTGCTTTCTGTTATCTGATACTCTATCAGCAATTATTTTACCTTATTCATTTTATACATGTTCACGTTTTTTAGGGGGGATCAGGTAAATCATCATCAAGGTGTGGTTGAGATCTATGTGGCTCCCACAGCCTTCCTGACTTCGGGGAGGTTGACCACCTGCAGGCCCACGCCCATCGCCCATCCAGAGGCAGCACACCCGACACTCCAGTTGCACAGTACTCCACCTAGAAAGGCACTGTTTACCCCTAGTCTAGTAAACGGCACCTATCCGGGCTGCGCACTGCACACAGCACAGCCTCACGCTTGGGGACCTGTTGAGTCTCATTTCCCAGCCGTAGAGAATTTTGCTGTTCTATGCCGACCACACCTTAAGACTCTACTCAAGATTTCTCCATAGCCTTAGACACTCTTGACCCTCTGCCCTCCGACTAGCATCCCACCTCACTGAGCAGTTCATCACCGCTTCTATGTGTACTGTCACAAGGATGAGGATGCCATGGGAGAATCTTCCTCCCTTTATCGATTTTCCTGAGGGCAACTGTCTTTCCCATTCGTAAGTTGTGTGTGCCCACATTATTTGGATTATTAGAGCACCAGAGTCATCCTCAAAACGCCAGGGATCCAGGTCGCTCTCGCTTCCCTCTTCTCGCCATGGCAAGCATCTCAAGGACACATGCAGCTCCACCACCAGAACGGGTCCACAGGCCACCACAAGTGATGTTCCTTGCGAGCCTCCCTCTAGCCAGGCAGACACTGTTTACAGACACTGTTTACACCAAGTCTGAGAGACCAGCACCCCTCTGAGCATGGCCACGCACACAGTGTGGTTTCGCGTTGGAGGAACGACCCAGAACTTCTGGCACTTCCACACGTACCTGTCACCACTCTACCCACCACATCATACTGAATGCATTCCAAAAATTTTCCCTACATCGAGACACTTTGATTCACCGCCCTGCAACTTGCACCCATCACTCAATGGGGATCCTTTCTTCTGCTCTAACTTATGCTAGGATGAGTAGGAAGAGCATCAGAGGACAAGATCATTAGAGTTCTGTCTTCTTCTATTGGAAAGTCCCATTAGCTTCGCTCAGCTGGCGGTGTACACGATGCTAGCAAAAGGCTAATACAATTGCACCGAATGTTCCCGAGATGAGGTGGCTGCCAGAGACCTCATGACTTCACGGAAGCCAGCTCAAGTCAACTGCAGCTCCACCACTACCACCATTCCAAAAGCCATCCAATAACTTGCTCTTGTTGAGTGTTACTCAACCTGACCAGGAACTAATTACCCAAAATACAAGTAATCGGCAACTGGCCGGGTAGGGTACCACACACATCAGGGCTATCGGTGAAGGATCGCCCCATCCTCTTCCGACTATCGCGACTACCTTTCATCTGTCTTCCCGTCAAATCCTATCGGCTGCAACAATGAGATATCCAGACCCCTAGAAGATATCAAAGTACTGCCTTCAAACTTGTATCTCTCCCTGAGTGTATACCCGCACCCACCTCCACCCCGCCCTATGCCTAATTGAGATGTATGAGGACCCCACGAGAGAAACGCATATTGTACTTCTCTCTTCTTCTCAGAGGAATGATTTCCCTTCCTGCAACCTCTTTGTGTTCATTTTGGGAGGAAAGGACCACCTAACTCATCCTGAGGATGCCAGAAACACAGATGGCTCCCGCGGTCATTAGGATATCAAGGGATCCAGGTCAATTACACCTGTAAATCCACCCACATCACTGTCCCAGAGGCCTCCAGCAACGATGTTCTTGTGAGCCTTACTCTACCCAAACAGCAGCATTCACTAGTACTACATGTGAACACTACCTGTCTGGGCAGGGCACCACACACAGCACACCTTCGAGGTGGAGGACAGGCCCTACCACCCTCTCACTCACACATGTACCTTTCTTACATCTATCCATCACATCCTCATGTCCGTACACGGGCTTCCCCCGTACCCATTCACAATATCTCGACCCACAGTCCTCCAGCTTGCATCTCTCCCCCGTGGAGATCTCCGCAGCTGCTCTATGCATATCTGGAGATATATGTGAACACAGGAAGAATGACCTTGCTTCCTGTTATCTGATACTCTATCAGCAATTATTTTACCTCATTCACTTTATACATGTTCACGTTTTTTAGGGGGGATCAAGTAAATCATCATCAAGGTGTGGTTGAGATCTATGTGGCTCCCACAGCCTTCCTGACTTCGGGGAGGTTGACCACCTGCAGGCCCACGCCCATCGCCCATCCAGAGGCAGCACACCCGACACTCCAGTTGCACAGTACTCCACCTAGAAAGGCAATGTTTACCCCTACTCTAGTAAACGGCACCTATCCGGGCTGCGCACTGCACACAGCACGGCCTCACGCTGGGGGACCTGCTGAGTCTCATTTCCCAGCCGTAGAGAATTTTGCTTCTCTATGCCGACCACACCTTAAGACTCTACCCAAGATTTATCCATAGGCTTAGACACTCTTGACCCTCTGCCCTCCGACTTGCATCCCACCTCACTGAGCAGTTCATCACCGCTTCTATGTGTACTGTCACAAGGATGAGGATGCCATGGGAGAATCTTCCTCCCTTTATCAATTTTCCTGAGGGCAACTGTCTTTCCCATTCCTAAGTTGTGTGTGCCCACATTATTTGGATTATTAGAGCACCAGAGTCATCCTCAAAACGCCAGGGATCCAGGTCGCTCTCGCTTCCCTCTTCTCGCCATGGCAAGCATCTCAAGGACACATGCAGCTCCACCACCAGAACGGGTCCACAGGCCACCACAAGTGATGTTCCTTGTGAGCCTCCCTCTAGCCAGGCAGACACTGTTTACAGACACTGTTTACACCAAGTCTGAGAGACCAGCACCCCTCTGAGCATGGCCACGCACACAGTGTGGTTTCGCGCCCAGGACTTCTGGCACTTCCACACGTACCTGTCACCACTCTACCCACCACATCATACTGAATGCATTCCAAAAATTTTCCCTACATCGAGACACTTTGATTCACCGCCCTGCAACTTGCACCCATCACTCACTGGGGATCCTTTCTCCTGCTCTAACTTATGCTAGGATGAGTAGGAAGAGCATCAGAGGACAAGATCATTAGAGTTCTGTCTTGTTCTATTGGAAAGTCCCATTAGCTTCGCTCAGCTGGCGGTGTACACGATGCTAGCAAAAGGCTAATACAATTGCGCCGAATGTTCCCGAGATGAGGTGGCTGCCAGAGACCTCGTGACTTCACGGCAGCCAGCTCAAGTCAACTGCAGCTCCACCACTACCACCATTCCAAAAGCCAGCCTAAAAGTTGCTCTTGTTGAGTGTTACTCAACCTGACCAGGAACTAATTACCCAAAATACAAGTAATCGGCACCTGGCCGGGTAGGGCACCACACACATCAGGGCTCTCGGTGAAGGATCGCCCCATCCTCTTCCGACTGTCGCGACTAGCTTTCATCTGTCTTCCCGTCAAATCCTATCGGCTGCACCAATGAGATATCCAGAGCCCTAGAAGATATCAAAGCACTGCCTTCAAACCTGTATCTCTCCCTGAGTGTATAGCCGCACCCACCTCCACCCCGCCCTATGCCTAATTGAGATGTATCAGGACCCCACGAGAGAAACGCATATTGTACTTCTCTCTTCTTCTCAGAGGAATGATTTCCCTTCCTGCAACCTCTTTGTGTTCATTTTGGGAGGAAAGGACCACCTAACTCATCCTGAGGATGCCAGAAACACAGATGGCTCCCGGGGTCATTAGGGTATCAAGGCATCCAGGTCAATGACATCTGCAAATCCACCCACATCACTGTCCCAGAGGCCACCACCAACGATGTTCTTGTGAGCCTTACTCTACCCAAACAGCAGCGTTCACTAGTACTACATGTGAACACTACCTGTCTGGGCAGGGCACCGCACACAGCACACCTTCGAGGTGGAGGACAGGCCCTACCACCCTCTCACTCACACATGTACCTTTCTTACATCTATCCATCACATCCTCATGTCCGTACACGGGCTTCCCCCGTACCCATTCACAATATCTCGACCCACAGTGCTCCAGCTTGCATCTCTCCCCCGTGGAGATCTCCGCAGCTGCTCTATGCATATCTGGAGATATATGTGAACACAGGAAGAATGATCTTGCTTTCTGTTATCTGATACTCTATCAGCAATTATTTTACCTCATTCATTTTATACATGTTCACGTTTTTTAGGGGGGATCAGGTAAATCATCATCAAGCTGTGGTTGAGATCTATGTGGCTCCCACAGCCTTCCTGACTTCGGGGAGGTTGACCACCTGCAGGCCCACGCCCATCGCCCATCCAGAGGCAGCACACCCCACCCTCCAGTTGCACAGTACTCCACCTAGAAAGGCACTGTTTACCCCTAGTCTAGTAAACGGCACCTATCCGGGCTGCGCACTGCACACAGCACAGCCTCACGCTTGGGGACCTGTTGAGTCTCATTTCCCAGCCGTAGAGAATTTTGCTGTTCTATGCCGACCACACCTTAAGACTCTACTGAAGATTTATCCATAGCCTTAGACACTCTTGACCCTCTGCCCTCCGACTAGCATCCCACCTCACTGAGCAGTTCATCACCGCTTCTATGTGTACTGTCACAAGGATGAGGATGCCATGGGAGAATCTTCCTCCCTTTATCGATTTTCCTGAGGGCAACTGTCTTTCCCATTCGTAAGTTGTGTGTGCCCACATTATTTGGATTATTAGAGCACCAGAGTCATCCTCAAAACGCCAGGGATCCAGGTCGCTCTCGCTTCCCTCTTCTCGCCATGGCAAGCATCTCAAGGACACATGCAGCTCCACCACCAGAACGGGTCCACAGGCCACCACAAGTGATGTTCCTTGCGAGCCTCCCTCTAGCCAGGCAGACACTGTTTACAGACACTGTTTACACCAAGTCTGAGAGACCAGCACCCCTCTGAGCATGGCCACGCACACAGTGTGGTTTCGCGTTGGAGGAACGACCCAGAACTTCTGGCACTTCCACACGTACCTGTCACCACTCTACCCACCACATCATACTGAATGCATTCCAAAAATTTTCCCTACATCGAGACACTTTGATTCACCGCCCTGCAACTTGCACCCATCACTCAATGGGGATCCTTTCTTCTGCTCTAACTTATGCTAGGATGAGTAGGAAGAGCATCAGAGGACAAGATCATTAGAGTTCTGTCTTCTTCTATTGGAAAGTCCCATTAGCTTCGCTCAGCTGGCGGTGTACACGATGCTAGCAAAAGGCTAATACAATTGCACCGAATGTTCCCGAGATGAGGGGGCTGCCAGAGACCTCATGACTTCACGGAAGCCAGCTCAAGTCAACTGCAGCTCCACCACTACCACCATTCCAAAAGCCATCCAATAACTTGCTCTTGTTGAGTGTTACTCAACCTGACCAGGAACTAATTACCCAAAATACAAGTAATCGGCAACTGGCCGGGTAGGGTACCACACACATCAGGGCTATCGGTGAAGGATCGCCCCATCCTCTTCCGACTGTCGCGACTACCTTTCATCTGTCTTCCCGTCAAATCCTATCGGCTGCAACAATGAGATATCCAGACCCCTAGAAGATATCAAAGTACTGCCTTCAAACTTGTATCTCTCCCTGAGTGTATACCCGCACCCACCTCCACCCCGCCCTATGCCTAATTGAGATGTATGAGGACCCCACGAGAGAAACGCATATTGTACTTCTCTCTTCTTCTCAGAGGAATGATTTCCCTTCCTGCAACCTCTTTGTGTTCATTTTGGGAGGAAAGGACCACCTAACTCATCCTGAGGATGCCAGAAACACAGATGGCTCCCGCGGTCATTAGGATATCAAGGGATCCAGGTCAATTACACCTGTAAATCCACCCACATCACTGTCCCAGAGGCCTCCAGCAACGATGTTCTTGTGAGCCTTACTCTACCCAAACAGCAGCATTCACTAGTACTACATGTGAACACTACCTGTCTGGGCAGGGCACCACACACAGCACACCTTCGAGGTGGAGGACAGGCCCTACCACCCTCTCACTCACACATGTACCTTTCTTACATCTATCCATCACATCCTCATGTCCGTACACGGGCTTCCCCCGTACCCATTCACAATATCTCGACCCACAGTCCTCCAGCTTGCATCTCTCCCCCGTGGAGATCTCCGCAGCTGCTCTATGCATATCTGGAGATATATGTGAACACAGGAAGAATGACCTTGCTTCCTGTTATCTGATACTCTATCAGCAATTATTTTACCTCATTCACTTTATACATGTTCACGTTTTTTAGGGGGGATCAAGTAAATCATCATCAAGGTGTGGTTGAGATCTATGTGGCTCCCACAGCCTTCCTGACTTCGGGGAGGTTGACCACCTGCAGGCCCACGCCCATCGCCCATCCAGAGGCAGCACACCCGACACTCCAGTTGCACAGTACTCCACCTAGAAAGGCAATGTTTACCCCTACTCTAGTAAACGGCACCTATCCGGGCTGCGCACTGCACACAGCACGGCCTCACGCTGGGGGACCTGCTGAGTCTCATTTCCCAGCCGTAGAGAATTTTGCTTCTCTATGCCGACCACACCTTAAGACTCTACCCAAGATTTATCCATAGGCTTAGACACTCTTGACCCTCTGCCCTCCGACTTGCATCCCACCTCACTGAGCAGTTCATCACCGCTTCTATGTGTACTGTCACAAGGATGAGGATGCCATGGGAGAATCTTCCTCCCTTTATCAATTTTCCTGAGGGCAACTGTCTTTCCCATTCCTAAGTTGTGTGTGCCCACATTATTTGGATTATTAGAGCACCAGAGTCATCCTCAAAACGCCAGGGATCCAGGTCGCTCTCGCTTCCCTCTTCTCGCCATGGCAAGCATCTCAAGGACACATGCAGCTCCACCACCAGAACGGGTCCACAGGCCACCACAAGTGATGTTCCTTGTGAGCCTCCCTCTAGCCAGGCAGACACTGTTTACAGACACTGTTTACACCAAGTCTGAGAGACCAGCACCCCTCTGAGCATGGCCACGCACACAGTGTGGTTTCGCGCCCAGGACTTCTGGCACTTCCACACGTACCTGTCACCACTCTACCCACCACATCATACTGAATGCATTCCAAAAATTTTCCCTACATCGAGACACTTTGATTCACCGCCCTGCAACTTGCACCCATCACTCAATGGGGATCCTTTCTCCTGCTCTAACTTATGCTAGGATGAGTAGGAAGAGCATCAGAGGACAAGATCATTAGAGTTCTGTCTTGTTCTATTGGAAAGTCCCATTAGCTTCGCTCAGCTGGCGGTGTACACGATGCTAGCAAAAGGCTAATACAATTGCGCCGAATGTTCCCGAGATGAGGTGGCTGCCAGAGACCTCGTGACTTCACGGCAGCCAGCTCAAGTCAACTGCAGCTCCACCACTACCACCATTCCAAAAGCCAGCCTAAAAGTTGCTCTTGTTGAGTGTTACTCAACCTGACCAGGAACTAATTACCCAAAATACAAGTAATCGGCACCTGGCCGGGTAGGGCACCACACACATCAGGGCTCTCGGTGAAGGATCGCCCCATCCTCTTCCGACTGTCGCTACTAGCTTTCATCTGTCTTCCCGTCAAATCCTATCGGCTGCACCAATGTGATATCCAGACCCCTAGAAGATATCAAAGTACTGCCTTCAAACCTGTATCTCTCCCTGAGTGTATAGCCGCACCCACCTCCACCCCGCCCTATGTCTAATTGAGATGTATCAGGACCCCACGAGAGAAACGCATATTGTACTTCTCTCTTCTTCTCAGAGGAATGATTTCCCTTCCTGCAACCTCTTTGTGTTCATTTTGGGAGGAAAGGACCACCTAACTCATCCTGAGGATGCCAGAAACACAGATGGCTCCCGGGGTCATTAGGGTATCAAGGCATCCAGGTCAATGACATCTGCAAATCCACCCACATCACTGTCCCAGAGGCCACCACCAACGATGTTCTTGTGAGCCTTACTCTACCCAAACAGCAGCGTTCACTAGTACTACATGTGAACACTACCTGTCTGGGCAGGGCACCGCACACAGCACACCTTCGAGGTGGAGGACAGGCCCTACCACCCTCTCACTCACACATGTACCTTTCTTACATCTATCCATCACATCCTCATGTCCGTACACGGGCTTCCCCCGTACCCATTCACAATATCTCGACCCACAGTGCTCCAGCTTACATCTCTCCCCCGTGGAGATCTCCGCAGCTGCTCTATGCATATCTGGAGATATATGTGAACACAGGAAGAATGATCTTGCTTTCTGTTATCTGCTACTCTATCAGCAATTATTTTACCTCATTCACTTTATACATGTTCACGTTTTTTAGGGGGGATCAGGTAAATCATCATCAAGGTGTGGTTGAGATCTATGTGGCTCCCACAGCCTTCCTGACTTCGGGGAGGTTGACCACCTGCAGGCCCACGCCCATCGCCCATCCAGAGGCAGCACACCCGACACTCCAGTTGCACAGTACTCCACCTAGAAAGGCACTGTTTAACCCTAATCTAGGAAACGGCACCTATCCGGGCTGCGCACTGCACACAGCACAGCCTCACGCTGGGGGACCTGCTGAGTCTCATTTCCCAGCCGTAGAGAATTTTGCTTCTCTATGCCGACCACACCTTAAGACTCTACTCAAGATTTCTCCATAGCCTTAGACACTCTTGACCCTCTGCCCTCCGACTTGCATCCCACCTCACTGAGCAGTTCATCACCGCTTCTATGTGTACTGTCACAAGGATGAGGATGCCATGGGAGAATCTTCCTCCCTTTATCGATTTTCCTGAGGGCAACTGTCTTTCCCATTCCTAAGTTGTGTGTGCCCACATTATTTGGATTATTAGAGCACAGAGTCATCCTCAAAACGCCAGGCATCCAGGTCGCTCTCGCTTCCCTCTTCTCGCCATGGCAAGCATCTCAAGGACACATGCAGCTCCACCACCAGAACGGGTCCACAGGCCACCACAAGTGATGTTCCTTGTGAGCCTCCCTCTAGCCAGGCAGACACTGTTTACAGACACTGTTTACACCAAGTCTGAGAGACCAGCATCCCTCTGAGCATGGCCACGCACACAGTGTGCTTTCGCGTTGGAGGAACGACCCAGGACTTCTGGCACTTCCACACGTACCTGTCACCACTCTACCCACCACATCATACTGAATGCATTCCAAAAATTTTCCCTACATCGAGACACTTTGATTCACCGCCCTGCAACTTGCACCCATCACTCACTGGGGATCCTTTCTCCTGCTCTAACTTATGCTAGGATGAGTAGGAAGAGCATCAGAGGACAAGATCATTAGAGTTCTGTCTTGTTCTATTGGAAAGTCCCATTAGCTTCGCTCAGCTGGTGGTGTACACGATGCTAGCAAAAGGCTAATACAATTGCGCCGAATGTTCCCGAGATGAGGTGGCTGCCAGAGACCTCGTGACTTCACGGCAGCCAGCTCAAGTCAACTGCAGCTCCACCACTACCACCATTCCAAAAGCCAGCCTAAAAGTTGCTCTTGTTGAGTGTTACTCAACCTGACCAGGAACTAATTACCCAAAATACAAGTAATCGGCACCTGGCCGGGTAGGGCACCACACACATCAGGGCTCTCGGTGAAGGATCGCCCCATCCTCTTCCGACTGTCGCGACTAGCTTTCATCTGTCTTCCCGTCAAATCCTATCGGCTGCACCAATGAGATATCCAGACCCCTAGAAGATATCAAAGTACTGCCTTCAAACCTGTATCTCTCCCTGAGTGTATAGCCGCACCCACCTCCACCCCGCCCTATGTCTAATTGAGATGTATCAGGACCCCACGAGAGAAACGCATATTGTACTTCTCTCTTCTTCTCAGAGGAATGATTTCCCTTCCTGCAACCTCTTTGTGTTCATTTTGGGAGGAAAGGACCACCTAACTCATCCTGAGGATGCCAGAAACACAGATGGCTCCCGGGGTCATTAGGGTATCAAGGCATCCAGGTCAATGACATCTGCAAATCCACCCACATCACTGTCCCAGAGGCCACCACCAACGATGTTCTTGTGAGCCTTACTCTACCCAAACAGCAGCGTTCACTAGTACTACATGTGAACACTACCTGTCTGGGCAGGGCACCGCACACAGCACACCTTCGAGGTGGAGGACAGGCCCTACCACCCTCTCACTCACACATGTACCTTTCTTACATCTATCCATCACATCCTCATGTCCGTACACGGGCTTCCCCCGTACCCATTCACAATATCTCGACCCACAGTGCTCCAGCTTGCATCTCTCCCCCGTGGAGATCTCCGCAGCTGCTCTATGCATATCTGGAGATATATGTGAACACAGGAAGAATGATCTTGCTTTCTGTTATCTGCTACTCTATCAGCAATTATTTTACCTCATTCACTTTATACATGTTCACGTTTTTTAGGGGGGATCAGGTAAATCATCATCAAGGTGTGGTTGAGATCTATGTGGCTCCCACAGCCTTCCTGACTTCGGGGAGGTTGACCACCTGCAGGCCCACGCCCATCGCCCATCCAGAGGCAGCACACCCGACACTCCAGTTGCACAGTACTCCACCTAGAAAGGCACTGTTTACCCCTAGTCTAGGAAACGGCACCTATCCGGGCTGCGCAGTGCACACAGCACAGCCTCACGCTGGGGGACCTGCTGAGTCTCATTTCCCAGCCGTAGAGAATTTTGCTTCTCTATGCCGACCACACCTTAAGACTCTACTCAAGATTTCTCCATAGCCTTAGACACTCTTGACCCTCTGCCCTCCGACTTGCATCCCACCTCACTGAGCAGTTCATCACCGCTTCTATGTGTACTGTCACAAGGATGAGGATGCCATGGGAGAATCTTCCTCCCTTTATCGATTCTCCTGAGGGGAACTGTCTTTCCCATTCCTAAGTTGTGTGTGCCCACATTATTTGGATTATTAGAGCACCAGAGTCATCCTCAAAACGCCAGGCATCCAGGTCGCTCTCGCTTCCCTCTTCTCGCCATGGCAAGCATCTCAAGGACACATGCAGCTCCACCACCAGAACGGGTCCACAGGCCACCACAAGTGATGTTCCTTGTGAGCCTCCCTCTAGCCAGGCAGACACTGTTTACAGACACTGTTTACACCAAGTCTGAGAGACCAGCATCCCTCTGAGCATGGCCACGCACACAGTGTGCTTTCGCGTTGGAGGAACGACCCAGGACTTCTGGCACTTCCACACGTACCTGTCACCACTCTACCCACCACATCATACTGAATGCATTCCAAAAATTTTCCCTACATCGAGACACTTTGATTCACCGCCCTGCAACTTGCACCCATCACTCAATGGGGATCCTTTCTCCTGCTCTAACTTATGCTAGGATGAGTAGGAAGAGCATCAGAGGACAAGATCATTAGAGTTCTGTCTTGTTCTATTGGAAAGTCCCATTAGCTTCGCTCAGCTGGCGGTGTACACGATGCTAGCAAAAGGCTAATACAATTGCGCCACATGTTCCCGAGATGAGGTGGCTGCCAGAGACCTCGTGACTTCACGGCAGCCAGCTCAAGTCAACTGCAGCTCCACCACTACCACCATTCCAAAAGCCAGCCTAAAAGTTGCTCTTGTTGAGTGTTACTCAACCTGACCAGGAACTAATTACCCAAAATACAAGTAATCGGCACCTGGCCGGGTAGGGCACCACACACATCAGGGCTCTCGGTGAAGGATCGCCCCATCCTCTTCCGACTGTCGCGACTAGCTTTCATCTGTCTTCCCGTCAAATCCTATCGGCTGCACCAATGTGATATCCAGAGCCCTAGAAGATATCAAAGTACTGCCTTCAAACCTGTATCTCTCCCTGAGTGTATAGCCGCACCCACCTCCACCCCGCCCTATGTCTAATTGAGATGTATCAGGACCCCACGAGAGAAACGCATATTGTACTTCTCTCTTCTTCTCAGAGGAATGATTTCCCTTCCTGCAACCTCTTTGTGTTCATTTTGGGAGGAAAGGACCACCTAACTCATCCTGAGGATGCCAGAAACACAGATGGCTCCCGGGGTCATTAGGGTATCAAGGCATCCAGGTCAATGACATCTGCAAATCCACCCACATCACTGTCCCAGAGGCCACCACCAACGATGTTCTTGTGAGCCTTACTCTACCCAAACAGCAGCGTTCACTAGTACTACATGTGAACACTACCTGTCTGGGCAGGGCACCGCACACAGCACACCTTCGAGGTGGAGGACAGGCCCTACCACCCTCTCACTCACACATGTACCTTTCTTACATCTATCCATCACATCCTCATGTCCGTACACGGGCTTCCCCCGTACCCATTCACAATATCTCGACCCACAGTGCTCCAGCTTGCATCTCTCCCCCGTGGAGATCTCCGCAGCTGCTCTATGCATATCTGGAGATATATGTGAACACAGGAAGAATGATCTTGCTTTCTGTTATCTGCTACTCTATCAGCAATTATTTTACCTCATTCACTTTATACATGTTCACGTTTTTTAGGGGGGATCAGGTAAATCATCATCAAGGTGTGGTTGAGATCTATGTGGCTCCCACAGCCTTCCTGACTTCGGGGAGGTTGACCACCTGCAGGCCCACGCCCATCGCCCATCCAGAGGCAGCACACCCGACACTCCAGTTGCACAGTACTCCACCTAGAAAGGCACTGTTTACCCCTAGTCTAGGAAACGGCACCTATCCGGGCTGCGCAGTGCACACAGCACAGCCTCACGCTGGGGGACCTGCTGAGTCTCATTTCCCAGCCGTAGAGAATTTTGCTTCTCTATGCCGACCACACCTTAAGACTCTACTCAAGATTTCTCCATAGCCTTAGACACTCTTGACCCTCTGCCCTCCGACTTGCATCCCACCTCACTGAGCAGTTCATCACCGCTTCTATGTGTACTGTCACAAGGATGAGGATGCCATGGGAGAATCTTCCTCCCTTTATCGATTCTCCTGAGGGGAACTGTCTTTCCCATTCCTAAGTTGTGTGTGCCCACATTATTTGGATTATTAGAGCACCAGAGTCATCCTCAAAACGCCAGGCATCCAGGTCGCTCTCGCTTCCCTCTTCTCGCCATGGCAAGCATCTCAAGGACACATGCAGCTCCACCACCAGAACGGGTCCACAGGCCACCACAAGTGATGTTCCTTGTGAGCCTCCCTCTAGCCAGGCAGACACTGTTTACAGACACTGTTTACACCAAGTCTGAGAGACCAGCATCCCTCTGAGCATGGCCACGCACACAGTGTGCTTTCGCGTTGGAGGAACGACCCAGGACTTCTGGCACTTCCACACGTACCTGTCACCACTCTACCCACCACATCATACTGAATGCATTCCAAAAATTTTCCCTACATCGAGACACTTTGATTCACCGCCCTGCAACTTGCACCCATCACTCAATGGGGATCCTTTCTCCTGCTCTAACTTATGCTAGGATGAGTAGGAAGAGCATCAGAGGACAAGATCATTAGAGTTCTGTCTTGTTCTATTGGAAAGTCCCATTAGCTTCGCTCAGCTGGCGGTGTACACGATGCTAGCAAAAGGCTAATACAATTGCGCCACATGTTCCCGAGATGAGGTGGCTGCCAGAGACCTCGTGACTTCACGGCAGCCAGCTCAAGTCAACTGCAGCTCCACCACTACCACCATTCCAAAAGCCAGCCTAAAAGTTGCTCTTGTTGAGTGTTACTCAACCTGACCAGGAACTAATTACCCAAAATACAAGTAATCGGCACCTGGCCGGGTAGGGCACCACACACATCAGGGCTCTCGGTGAAGGATCGCCCCATCCTCTTCCGACTGTCGCGACTAGCTTTCATCTGTCTTCCCGTCAAATCCTATCGGCTGCACCAATGTGATATCCAGAGCCCTAGAAGATATCAAAGTACTGCCTTCAAACCTGTATCTCTCCCTGAGTGTATAGCCGCACCCACCTCCACCCCGCCCTATGTCTAATTGAGATGTATCAGGACCCCACGAGAGAAACGCATATTGTACTTCTCTCTTCTTCTCAGAGGAATGATTTCCCTTCCTGCAACCTCTTTGTGTTCATTTTGGGAGGAAAGGACCACCTAACTCATCCTGAGGATGCCAGAAACACAGATGGCTCCCGGGGTCATTAGGGTATCAAGGCATCCAGGTCAATGACATCTGCAAATCCACCCACATCACTGTCCCAGAGGCCACCACCAACGATGTTCTTGTGAGCCTTACTCTACCCAAACAGCAGCGTTCACTAGTACTACATGTGAACACTACCTGTCTGGGCAGGGCACCGCACACAGCACACCTTCGAGGTGGAGGACAGGCCCTACCACCCTCTCACTCACACATGTACCTTTCTTACATCTATCCATCACATCCTCATGTCCGTACACGGGCTTCCCCCGTACCCATTCACAATATCTCGACCCACAGTGCTCCAGCTTGCATCTCTCCCCCGTGGAGATCTCCGCAGCTGCTCTATGCATATCTGGAGATATATGTGAACACAGGAAGAATGATCTTGCTTTCTGTTATCTGCTACTCTATCAGCAATTATTTTACCTCATTCACTTTATACATGTTCACGTTTTTTAGGGGGGATCAGGTAAATCATCATCAAGGTGTGGTTGAGATCTATGTGGCTCCCACAGCCTTCCTGACTTCGGGGAGGTTGACCACCTGCAGGCCCACGCCCATCGCCCATCCAGAGGCAGCACACCCGACACTCCAGTTGCACAGTACTCCACCTAGAAAGGCACTGTTTACCCCTAGTCTAGTAAACGGCACCTATCCGGGCTGCGCACTGCACACAGCACAGCCTCACGCTGGGGGACCTGCTGAGTCTCATTTCCCAGCCGTAGAGAATTTTGCTTCTCTATGCCGACCACACCTTAAGACTCTACTCAAGATTTCTCCATAGCCTTAGACACTCTTGACCCTCTGCCCTCCGACTTGCATTCCACCTCACTGAGCAGTTCATCACCGCTTCTATGTGTACTGTCACAAGGATGAGGATGCCATGGGAGAATCTTCCTCCCTTTATCGATTTTCCTGAGGGCAACTGTCTTTCCCATTCCTAAGTTGTGTGTGCCCACATTATTTGGATTATTAGAGCACAGAGTCATCCTCAAAACGCCAGGCATCCAGGTCGCTCTCGCTTCCCTCTTCTCGCCATGGCAAGCATCTCAAGGACACATGCAGCTCCACCACCAGAACGGGTCCACAGGCCACCACAACTGGTGTTCCTTGTGAGCCTCCCTCTAGCCAGGCAGACACTGTTTACAGACACTGTTTACACCAAGTCTGAGAGACCAGCATCCCTCTGAGCATGGCCACGCACACAGTGTGCTTTCGCGTTGGAGGAACGACCCAGGACTTCTGGCACTTCCACACGTACCTGTCACCACTCTACCCACCACATCATACTGAATGCATTCCAAAAATTTTCCCTACATCGAGACACTTTGATTCACCGCCCTGCAACTTGCACCCATCACTCAATGGGGATCCTTTCTCCTGCTCTAACTTATGCTAGGATGAGTAGGAAGAGCATCAGAGGACAATATCATTAGAGTTCTGTCTTGTTCTATTGGAAACTCCCATTAGCTTCGCTCAGCTGGCGGTGTACACGATGCTAGCAAAAGGCTAATACAATTGCGCCGAATGTTCCCGAGATGAGGTGGCTGCCAGAGACCTCGTGACTTCACGGCAGCCAGCTCAAGTCAACTGCAGCTCCACCACTACCACCATTCCAAAAGCCAGCCTAAAAGTTGCTCTTGTTGAGTGTTACTCAACCTGACCAGGAACTAATTACCCAAAATACAAGTAATCGGCACCTGGCCGGGTAGGGCACCACACACATCAGGGCTCTCGGTGAAGGATCGCCCCATCCTCTTCCGACTGTCACGACTAGCATTCATCTGTCTTCCCGTCAAATCCTATCGGCTGCACCAATGTGATACCAGACCCCTAGAAGATATCAAAGTACTGCCTTCAAAGCTGTATCTCTCCCTGAGTGTATAGCCGCACCCACCTCCACCCCGCCCTATGCCTAATTGAGATGTATCAGGACCCCACGAGAGAAACACATATTGTACTTCTCTCTTCTTCTCAGAGGAATGATTTCCCTTCCTGCAACCTCTTTGTGTTCATTTTCGGAGGAAAGGACCACCTAACTCATCCTGAGGATGCCAGAAACACAGATGGCTCCCGGGGTCATTAGGGTATCAAGGCATCCAGGTCAATGACATCTGCAAATCCACCCACATCACTGTCCCAGAGGCCACCACCAACGATGTTCTTGTGAGCCTTACTCTACCCAAACAGCAGCGTTCACTAGTACTACATGTGAACACTACCTGTCTGGGCAGGGCACCGCACACAGCACACCTTCGAGGTGGAGGACAGGCCCTACCACCCTCTCACTCACACATGTACCTTTCTTACATCTATCCATCACATCCTCATGTCCGTACACGGGCTTCCCCCGTACCCATTCACAATATCTCGACCCACAGTCCTCCAGCTTGCATCTCTCCCCCGTGGAGATCTCCGCAGCTGCTCTATGCATATCTGGAGATATATGTGAACACAGGAAGAATGATCTTGCTTTCTGTTATCTGCTACTCTATCAGCAATTATTTTACCTCATTCACTTTATACATGTTCACGTTTTTTAGGGGGGATCAGGTAAATCATCATCAAGGTGTGGTTGAGATCTATGTGGCTCCCACAGCCTTCCTGACTTCGGGGAGGTTGACCACCTGCAGGCCCACGCCCATCGCCCATCCAGAGGCAGCACACCCGACACTCCAGTTGCACAGTACTCCACCTAGAAAGGCACTGTTTACCCCTAGTCTAGTAAACGGCACCTATCCGGGCTGCGCACTGCACACAGCACAGCCTCACGCTGGGGGACCTGCTGAGTCTCATTTCCCAGCCGTAGAGAATTTTGCTTCTCTATGCCGACCACACCTTAAGACTCTACTCAAGATTTATCCATAGCCTTAGACACTCTTGACCCTCTGCCCTCCGACTTGCATTCCACCTCACTGAGCAGTTCATCACCGCTTCTATGTGTACTGTCACAAGGATGAGGATGCCATGGGAGAATCTTCCTCCCTTTATCGATTTTCCTGAGGAGAACTGTCTTTCCCATTCCTAAGTTGTGTGTGCCCACATTATTTGGATTATTAGAGCACAGAGTCATCCTCAAAACGCCAGGCATCCAGGTCGCTCTCGCTTCCCTCTTCTCGCCATGGCAAGCATCTCAAGGACACATGCAGCTCCACCACCAGAACGGGTCCACAGGCCACCACAAGTGATGTTGCTTGTGAGCCTCCCTCTAGCCAGGCAGACACTGTTTACAGACACTGTTTACACCAAGTCTGAGAGACCAGCATCCCTCTGAGCATGGCCACGCACACAGTGTGCTTTCGCGTTGGAGGAACGACCCAGGACTTCTGGCACTTCCACACGTACCTGTCACCACTCTACCCACCACATCATACTGAATGCATTCCAAAAATTTTCCCTACATCGAGACACTTTGATTCACCGCCCTGCAACTTGCACCCATCACTCAATGGGGATCCTTTCTCCTGCTCTAACTTATGCTAGGATGAGTAGGAAGAGCATCAGAGGACAAGATCATTAGAGTTCTGTCTTGTTCTATTGGAAAGTCCCATTAGCTTCGCTCAGCTGGCGGTGTACACGATGCTAGCAAAAGGCTAATACAATTGCGCCGAATGTTCCCGAGATGAGGTGGCTGCCAGAGACCTCGTGACTTCACGGCAGCCAGCTCAAGTCAACTGCAGCTCCACCACTACCACCATTCCAAAAGCCAGCCTAAAAGTTGCTCTTGTTGAGTGTTACTCAACCTGACCAGGAACTAATTACCCAAAATACAAGTAATCGGCACCTGGCCGGGTAGGGCACCACACACATCAGGGCTCTCGGTGAAGGATCGCCCCATCCTCTTCCGACTGTCGCGACTAGCTTTCATCTGTCTTCCCGTCAAATCCTATCGGCTGCACCAATGAGATATCCAGAGCCCTAGAAGATATCAAAGCACTGCCTTCAAACCTGTATCTCTCCCTGTGTGTATAGCCGCACCCACCTCCACCCCGCCCTATGTCTAATTGAGATGTATCAGGACCCCACGAGAGAAACGCATATTGTACTTCTCTCTTCTTCTCAGTGGAATGATTTTCCTTCCTGCAACCTCTTTGTGTTCATTTTGGGAGGAAAGGACCACCTAACTCATCCTGAGGATGCCAGAAACACAGATGGCTCCCGGGGTCATTAGGGTATCAAGGCATCCAGGTCAATGACATCTGCAAATCCACCCACATCACTGTCCCAGAGGGCACCACCAACGATGTTCTTGTGAGCCTTACTCTACCCAAACAGCAGCGTTCACTAGTACTACATGTGAACACTACCTGTCTGGGCAGGGCACCGCACACAGCACACCTTCGAGGTGGAGGACAGGCCCTACCACCCTCTCACTCACACATGTACCTTTCTTACATCTATCCATCACATCCTCATTTCCGTACACGGGCTTCCCCCGTACCCATTCACAATATCTCGACCCACAGTCCTCCAGCTTGCATCTCTCCCCCGTGGAGATCTCCGCAGCTGCTCTATGCATATCTGGAGATATATGTGAACACAGGAAGAATGATCTTGCTTTCTGTTATCTGCTACTCTATCAGCAATTATTTTACCTCATTCACTTTATACATGTTCACGTTTTTTAGGGGGGATCAGGTAAATCATCATCAAGGTGTGGTTGAGATCTATGTGGCTCCCACAGCCTTCCTGACTTCGGGGAGGTTGACCACCTGCAGGCCCACGCCCATCGCCCATCCAGAGGCAGCACGCCCGACACTCCAGTTGCACAGTACTCCACCTAGAAAGGCACTGTTTACCCCTAGTCTAGTAAACGGCACCTATCCGGGCTGCGCACTGCACACAGCACAGCCTCACGCTGGGGGACCTGCTGAGTCTCATTTCCCAGCCGTAGAGAATTTTGCTTCTCTATGCCGACCACACCTTAAGACTCTACTCAAGATTTATCCATAGCCTTAGACACTCTTGACCCTCTGCCCTCCGACTTGCATTACACCTCACTGAGCAGTTCATCACCGCTTCTATGTGTACTGTCACAAGGATGAGGATGCCATGGGAGAATCTTCCTCCCTTTATCGATTTTCCTGAGGAGAACTGTCTTTCCCATTCCTAAGTTGTGTGTGCCCACATTATTTGGATTATTAGAGCACCAGAGTCATCCTCAAAACGCCAGGCATCCAGGTCGCTCTCGCTTCCCTCTTCTCGCCATGGCAAGCATCTCAAGGACACATGCAGCTCCACCACCAGAACGGGTCCACAGGCCACCACAAGTGATGTTGCTTGTGAGCCTCCCTCTAGCCAGGCAGACACTGTTTACAGACACTGTTTACACCAAGTCTGAGAGACCAGCATCCCTCTGAGCATGGCCACGCACACAGTGTGCTTTCGCGTTGGAGGAACGACCCAGGACTTCTGGCACTTCCACACGTACCTGTCACCACTCTACCCACCACATCATACTGAATGCATTCCAAAAATTTTCCCTACATCGAGACACTTTGATTCACCGCCCTGCAACTTGCACCCATCACTCAATGGGGATCCTTTCTCCTGCTCTAACTTATGCTAGGATGAGTAGGAAGAGCATCAGAGGACAAGATCATTAGAGTTCTGTCTTGTTCTATTGGAAAGTCCCATTAGCTTCGCTCAGCTGGCGGTGTACACGATGCTAGCAAAAGGCTAATACAATTGCGCCGAATGTTCCCGAGATGAGGTGGCTGCCAGAGACCTCGTGACTTCACGGCAGCCAGCTCAAGTCAACTGCAGCTCCACCACTACCACCATTCCAAAAGCCAGCCTAAAAGTTGCTCTTGTTGAGTGTTACTCAATCTGACCAGGAACTAATTACCCAAAATACAAGTAATCGGCACCTGGCCGGGTAGGGCACCACACACATCAGGGCTCTCGGTGAAGGATCGCCCCATCCTCTTCCGACTGTCGCGACTAGCTTTCATCTGTCTTCCCGTCAAATCCTATCGGCTGCACCAATGAGATATCCAGAGCCCTAGAAGATATCAAAGCACTGCCTTCAAACCTGTATCTCTCCCTGAGTGTATAGCCGCACCCACCTCCACCCCGCCCTATGCCTAATTGAGATGTATCAGGACCCCACGAGAGAAACACATATTGTACTTCTCTCTTCTTCTCAGAGGAATGATTTCCCTTCCTGCAACCTCTTTGTGTTCATTTTCGGAGGAAAGGACCACCTAACTCTTCCTGAGGATGCCAGAAACACAGATGGCTCCCGGGGTCATTAGGGTATCAAGGCATCCAGGTCAATGACATCTGCAAATCCACCCACATCACTGTCCCAGAGGCCACCACCAACGATGTTCTTGTGAGCCTTACTCTACCCAAACAGCAGCGTTCACTAGTACTACATGTGAACACTACCTGTCTGGGCAGGGCACCGCACACAGCACACCTTCGAGGTGGAGGACAGGCCCTACCACCCTCTCACTCACACATGTACCTTTCTTACATCTATCCATCACATCCTCATGTCCGTACACGGGCTTCCCCCATACCCATTCACAATATCTCGACCCACAGTCCTCCAGCTTGCATCTCTCCCCCGTGGAGATCTCCGCAGCTGCTCTATGCATATCTGGAGATATATGTGAACACAGGAAGAATGATCTTGCTTTCTGTTATCTGCTACTCTATCAGCAATTATTTTACCTCATTCACTTTATACATGTTCACGTTTTTTAGGGGGGATCAGGTAAATCATCATCAAGGTGTGGTTGAGATCTATGTGGCTCCCACAGCCTTCCTGACTTCGGGGAGGTTGACCACCTGCAGGCCCACGCCCATCGCCCATCCAGAGGCAGCACGCCCGACACTCCAGTTGCACAGTACTCCACCTAGAAAGGCACTGTTTACCCCTAGTCTAGTAAACGGCACCTATCCGGGCTGTGCACTGCACACAGCACAGCCTCACGCTGGGGGACCTGCTGAGTCTCATTTCCCAGCCGTAGAGAATTTTGCTTCTCTATGCCGACCACACCTTAAGACTCTACTCAAGATTTCTCCATAGCCTTAGACACTCTTGACCCTCTGCCCTCCGACTTGCATCCCACCTCACTGAGCAGTTCATCACCGCTTCTATGTGTACTGTCACAAGGATGAGGATGCCATGGGAGAATCTTCCTCCCTTTATCGATTTTCCTGAGGGCAACTGTCTTTCCCATTCCTAAGTTGTGTGTGCCCACATTATTTGGATTATTAGAGCACCAGAGTCATCCTCAAAACGCCAGGGATCCAGGTCGCTCTCGCTTCCCTCTTCTCGCCATGGCAAGCATCTCAAGGACACATGCAGCTCCACCACCAGAACGGGTCCACAGGCCACCACAAGTGATGTTCCCTGTGAGCCTCCCTCTAGCCAGGCAGACACTGTTTACAGACACTGTTTACACCAAGTCTGAGAGACCAGCATCCCTCTGAGCATGGCCACGCACACAGTGTGCTTTCGCGTTGGAGGAACGACCCAGGACTTCTGGCACTTCCACACGTACCTGTCACCACTCTACCCACCACATCATACTGAATGCATTCCAAAAATTTTCCCTACATCGAGACACTTTGATTCACCACGCTGCAACTTGCACCCATCACTCAATGGGGATCCTTTCTCCTGCTCTAACTTATGCTAGGATGAGTAGGAAGAGCATCAGAGGACAAGATCATTAGAGTTCTGTCTTGTTCTATTGGAAACTCCCATTAGCTTCGCTCAGCTGGCGGTGTACACGATGCTAGCAAAAGGCTAATACAATTGCGCCGAATGTTCCCGAGATGAGGTGGCTGCCAGAGACCTCGTGACTTCACGGCAGCCAGCTCAAGTCAAGTGCAGCTCCACCACTACCACCATTCCAAAACCCAGCCTAAAAGTTGCTCTTGTTGAGTGTTACTCAACCTGACCAGGAACTAATTACCCAAAATACAAGTAATCGGCACCTGGCCGGGTAGGGCACCACACACATCAGGGCTCTCGGTGAAGGATCACCCCATCCTCTTCCGACTGTCGCGACTAGCTTTCATCTGTCTTCCCGTCAAATCCTATCGGCTGCACCAATGAGATATCCAGACCCCTAGAAGATATCAAAGCACTGCCTTCAAACCTGTATCTCTCCCTGTGTGTATAGCCGCACCCACCTCCACCCCGCCCTATGTCTAATTGAGATGTATCAGGACCCCACGAGAGAAACGCATATTGTACTTCTCTCTTCTTCTCAGTGGAATGATTTTCCTTCCTGCAACCTCTTTGTGTTCATTTTGGGAGGAAAGGACCACCTAACTCATCCTGAGGATGCCAGAAACACAGATGGCTCCCGGGGTCATTAGGGTATCAAGGCATCCAGGTCAATGACATCTGCAAATCCACCCACATCACTGTCCCAGAGGCCACCACCAACGATGTTCTTGTGAGCCTTACTCTACCCAAACAGCAGCGTTCACTAGTACTACATGTGAACACTACCTGTCTGGGCAGGGCACCGCACACAGCACACCTTCGAGGTGGAGGACAGGCCCTACCACCCTCTCACTCACACATGTACCTTTCTTACATCTATCCATCACATCCTCATGTCCGTACACGGGCTTCCCCCGTACCCATTCACAATATCTCGACTCACAGTCCTCCAGCTTGCATCTCTCCCCCGTGGAGATCTCCGCAGCTGCTCTATGCATATCTGGAGATATATGTGAACACAGGAAGAATGATCTTGCTTTCTGTTATCTGCTACTCTATCAGCAATTATTTTACCTCATTCACTTTATACATGTTCACGTTTTTTAGGGGGGATCAGGTAAATCATCATCAAGGTGTGGTTGAGATCTATGTGGCTCCCACAGCCTTCCTGACTTCGGGGAGGTTGACCACCTGCAGGCCCACGCCCATCGCCCATCCAGAGGCAGCACACCCGACACTCCAGTTGCACAGTACTCCACCTAGAAAGGCACTGTTTACCCCTAGTCTAGTAAACGGCACCTATCCGGGCTGCGCACTGCACACAGCACAGCCTCACGCTGGGGTACCTGCTGAGTCTCATTTCCCAGCCGTAGAGAATTTTGCTTCTCTATGCCGACCACACCTTAAGACTCTACTCAAGATTTCTCCATAGCCTTAGACACTCCTGACCCTCTGCCCTCCGACTTGCATCCCACCTCACTGAGCAGTTCATCACCGCTTCTATGTGTACTGTCACAAGGATGAGGATGCCATGGGAGAATCTTCCTCCCTTTATCGATTTTCCTGAGGGGAACTGTCTTTCCCATTCCTAAGTTGTGTGTGCCCACATTATTTGGATTATTAGAGCACCAGAGTCATCCTCAAAACGCCAGGGATCCAGGTCGCTCTCGCTTCCCTCTTCTCGCCATGGCAAGCATCTCAAGGACACATGCAGCTCCACCACCAGAACGGGTCCACAGGCCACCACAAGTGATGTTCCTTGTGAGCCTCCCTCTAGCCAGGCAGACACTGTTTACAGACACTGTTTACACCAAGTCTGAGAGACCAGCATCCCTCTGAGCATGGCCACGCACACAGTGTGCTTTCGCGTTGGAGGAACGACCCAGGACTTCTGGCACTTCCACACGTACCTGTCACCACTCTACCCACCACATCATACTGAATGCATTCCAAAAATTTTCCCTACATCAAGACACTTTGATTCACCGCCCTGCAACTTGCACCCATCACTCAATGGGGATCCTTTCTCCTGCTCTAACTTATGCTAGGATGAGTAGGAAGAGCATCAGAGGACAAGATCATTAGAGTTCTGTCTTGTTCTATTGGAAAGTCCCATTAGCTTCGCTCAGCTGGCGGTGTACACGATGCTAGCAAAAGGCTAATACAATTGCGCCGAATGTTCCCGAGATGAGGTGGCTGCCAGAGACCTCGTGACTTCACGGCAGCCAGCTCAAGTCAACTGCAGCTCCACCACTACCACCATTCCAAAAGCCAGCCTAAAAGTTGCTCTTGTTGAGTGTTACTCAACCTGACCAGGAACTAATTACCCAAAATACAAGTAATCGGCACCTGGCCGGGTAGGGCACCACACACATCAGGGCTCTCGGTGAAGGATCGCCCCATCCTCTTCCGACTGTCGCGACTAGCTTTCATCTGTCTTCCCGTCAAATCCTATCGGCTGCACCAATGAGATATCCAGAGCCCTAGAAGATATCAAAGTACTGCCTTCAAACCTGTATCTCTCCCTGAGTGTATAGCCGCACCCACCTCCACCCCGCCCTATGTCTAATTGAGATGTATCAGGACCCCACGAGAGAAACGCATATTGTACTTCTCTCTTCTTCTCAGAGGAATGATTTCCCTTCCTGCAACCTCTTTGTGTTCATTTTGGGAGGAAAGGACCACCTAACTCATCCTGAGGATGCCAGAAACACAGATGGCTCCCGGGGTCATTAGGGTATCAAGGCATCCAGGTCAATGACATCTGCAAATCCACCCACATCACTGTCCCAGAGGCCACCACCAACGATGTTCTTGTGAGCCTTACTCTACCCAAACAGCAGCGTTCACTAGTACTACATGTGAACACTACCTGTCTGGGCAGGGCACCGCACACAGCACACCTTCGAGGTGGAGGACAGGCCCTACCACCCTCTCACTCACACATGTACCTTTCTTACATCTATCCATCACATCCTCATGTCCGTACACGGGCTTCCCCCGTACCCATTCACAATATCTCGACCCACAGTCCTCCAGCTTGCATCTCTCCCCCGTGGAGATCTCCGCAGCTGCTCTATGCATATCTGGAGATATATGTGAACACAGGAAGAATGATCTTGCTTTCTGTTATCTGCTACTCTATCAGCAATTATTTTACCTCATTCACTTTATACATGTTCACGTTTTTTAGGGGGGATCAGGTAAATCATCATCAAGGTGTGGTTGAGATCTATGTGGCTCCCACAGCCTTCCTGACTTCGGGGAGGTTGACCACCTGCAGGCCCACGCCCATCGCCCATCCAGAGGCAGCACACCCGACACTCCAGTTGCACAGTACTCCACCTAGAAAGGCCCTGTTTACCCCTAGTCTAGTAAACGGCACCTATCCGGGCTGCGCACTGCACACAGCACAGCCTCACGCTGGGGAACCTGCTGAGTCTCATTTCCCAGCCGTAGAGAATTTTGCTTCTCTATGCCGACCACACCTTAAGACTCTACTCAAGATTTCTCCATAGCCTTAGACACTCTTGACCCTCTGCCCTCCGACTTGCATCCCACCTCACTGAGCAGTTCCTCACCGCTTCTATGTGTACTGTCACAAGGATGAGGATGCCATGGGAGAATCTTCCTCCCTTTATCGATTTTCCTGAGGGGAACTGTCTTTCCCATTCCTAAGTTGTGTGTGCCCACATTATTTGGATTATTAGAGCACCAGAGTCATCCTCAAAACGCCAGGCATCCAGGTCGCTCTCGCTTCCCTCTTCTCGCCATGGCAAGCATCTCAAGGACACATGCAGCTCCACCACCAGAACGGGTCCACAGGCCACCACAAGTGATGTTCCTTGTGAGCCTCCCTCTAGCCAGGCAGACACTGTTTACAGACACTGTTTACACCAAGTCTGAGAGACCAGCATCCCTCTGAGCATGGCCACGCACACAGTGTGCTTTCGCGTTGGAGGAACGACCCAGGACTTCTGGCACTTCCACACGTACCTGTCCCCACTCTACCCACCACATCATACTGAATGCATTCCAAAAATTTTCCCTACATCGAGACACTTTGATTCACCGCCCTGCAACTTGCACCCATCACTCAATGGGGATCCTTTCTCCTGCTCTAACTTATGCTAGGATCAGTAGGAAGAGCATCAGAGGACAAGGTCATTAGAGTTCTGTCTTGTTCTATTGGAAAGTCCCATTAGCTTCGCTCAGCTGGCGGTGTACACGATGCTAGCAAAAGGCTAATACAATTGCGCCGAATGTTCCCGAGATGAGGTGGCTGCCAGAGACCTCGTGACTTCACGGCAGCCAGCTCAAGTCAACTGCAGCTCCACCACTACCACCATTCCAAAAGCCAGCCTAAAAGTTGCTCTTGTTGAGTGTTACTCAACCTGACCAGGAACTAATTACCCAAAATACAAGTAATCGGCACCTGGCCGGGTAGGGCACCACACACATCAGGGCTCTCGGTGAAGGATCGCCACATCCTCTTCCGACTGTCGCGACTAGCTTTCATCTGTCTTCCCGTCAAATCCTATCGGCTGCACC
Source organism: Globicephala melas (assembly GCF_963455315.2). NCBI lineage: Eukaryota > Metazoa > Chordata > Mammalia > Artiodactyla > Delphinidae > Globicephala > Globicephala melas. The sequence continues at coordinate 7,943,175 of NC_083335.1, read as the reverse complement.
AATGAGATATCCAGACCCCTAGAAGATATCAAAGCACTGCCTTCAAACCTGTATCTCTCCCTGAGTGTATAGCCGCACCCACCTCCACGCCGCCCTATGCCTAATTGAGATGTATCAGGACCCCACGAGAGAAACGCATATTGTACTTCTCTCTTCTTCTCAGAGGAATGATTTCCCTTCCTGCAACCTCTTTGTGTTCACTTTGGGATGAACGGACCACCTAACTCACCCTGAGGACGCCAGAAACACAGATGGCTCCCAGGGTCATTAGGATATCAAGGCATCCAGGTCAATGACATCTGCAAATCCACCCACATCACTGTCCCAGAGGCCACCACCAACGATGTTCTTGTGAGCCTTACTCTACCCAAACAGCAGCGTTCACTAGTACTACATGTGAACACTACCTGTCTGGGCAGGGCACCGCACACAGCACACCTTCGAGGTGGAGGACAGGCCCTACCACCCTCTCACTCACACATGTACCTTTCTTACATCTATCCATCACATCCTCATGTCCGTACACGGGCTTCCCCCGTACCCATTCACAATATCTCGACCCACAGTCCTCCAGCTTGCATCTCTCCCCCGTGGAGATCTCCGCAGCTGCTCTATGCATATCTGGAGATATATGTGAACACAGGAAGAATGATCTTGCTTTCTGTTATCTGCTACTCTATCAGCAATTATTTTACCTTATTCACTTTATACATGTTCACGTTTTTTACGGGGGATCAGGTAAATCATCATCAAGGTGTGGTTGAGATCTATGTGGCTCCCACAGCCTTCCTGACTTCGGGGAGGTTGACCACCTGCAGGCCCACGCCCATCGCCCATCCAGAGGCAGCACAACCGACACTCCAGTTGCACAGTACTCCACCTAGAAAGGCACTGTTTACCCCTAGTCTAGTAAACGGCACCTATCCGGGCTGCGCACTGCACACAGCACAGCCTCACGCTTGGGGACCTGTTGAGTCTCATTTCCCAGCCGTAAAGAATTTTGCTTCTCTATGCCGACCACACCTTAAGACTCTACTCAAGATTTCTCCATAGCCTTAGACACTCTTGACCCTCTGCCCTCCGACTTGCATCCCACCTCACTGAGCAGTTCATCACCGCTTCTATGTGTACTGTCACAAGGATGAGGATGCCATGGGAGAATCTTCCTCCCTTTATCGATTCTCCTGAGGGGAACTGTCTTTCCCATTCCTAAGTTGTGTGTGCCCACATTATTTGGATTATTAGAGCACCAGAGTCATCCTCAAAACGCCAGGGATCCAGGTCGCTCTCTCTTCCCTCTTCTCGCCATGGCAAGCATCTCAAGGACACATGCAGCTCCACCACCAGAACGGGTCCACAGGCCACCACAAGTGATGTTCCTTGTGAGCCTCCCTCTAGCCAGGCAGACACTGTTTACAGACACTGTTTACACCAAGTCTGAGAGACCAGCATCCCTCTGAGCATGGCCACGCACACAGTGTGCTTTCGCGTTGGAGGAACGACCCAGGACTTCTGGCACTTCCACACGTACCTGTCACCACTCTACCCACCACATCATACTGAATGCATTCCAAGAATTTTCCCTACATCGAGACACTCTGATTCACCGCCCTGCAACTTGCACCCATCACTCAATGGGGATCCTTTCTCCTGCTCTAACTTATGCTAGGATGAGTAGGAAGAGCATCAGAGGACAAGATCATTAGAGTTCTGTCTTGTTCTATTGGAAAGTCCCATTAGCTTCGCTCAGCTGGCGGTGTACACGATGCTAGCAAAAGGCTAATACAATTGCGCCGAATGTTCCCGAGATGAGGTGGCTGCCAGAGACCTCGTGACTTCACGGCAGCCAGCTCAAGTCAACTGCAGCTCCACCACTACCACCATTCCAAAAGCCAGCCTAAAAGTTGCTCTTGTTGAGTGTTACTCAACCTGACCAGGAACTAATTACCCAAAATACAAGTAATCGGCACCTGGCCGGGTAGGGCACCACACACATCAGGGCTCTCGGTGAAGGATCGCCCTATCCTCTTCCGACTGTCGCGACTAGCTTTCATCTGTCTTCCCGTCAAATCCTATCGGCTGCACCAATGAGATATCCAGAGCCCTAGAAGATATCAAAGTACTGCCTTCAAACCTGTATCTCTCCCTGAGTGTATAGCCGCACCCACCTCCACCCCGCCCTATGTCTAATTGAGATGTATCAGGACCCCACGAGAGAAACGCATATTGTACTTCTCTCTTCTTCTCAGAGGAATGATTTCCCTTCCTGCAACCTCTTTGTGTTCATTTTGGGAGGAAAGGACCACCTAACTCATCCTGAGGATGCCAGAAACACAGATGGCTCCCGGGGTCATTAGGGTATCAAGGCATCCAGGTCAATGACATCTGCAAATCCACCCACATCACTGTCCCAGAGGCCACCACCAACGATGTTCTTGTGAGCCTTACTCTACCCAAACAGCAGCGTTCACTAGTACTACATGTGAACACTACCTGTCTGGGCAGGGCACCGCACACAGCACACCTTCGAGGTGGAGGACAGGCCCTACCACCCTCTCACTCACACATGTACCTTTCTTACATCTATCCATCACATCCTCATGTCCGTACACGGGCTTCCCCCGTACCCATTCACAATATCTCGACCCACAGTCCTCCAGCTTGCATCTCTCCCCCGTGGAGATCTCCGCAGCTGCTCTATGCATATCTGGAGATATATGTGAACACAGGAAGAATGATCTTGCTTTCTGTTATCTGCTACTCTATCAGCAATTATTTTACCTCATTCACTTTATACATGTTCACGTTTTTTAGGGGGGATCAGGTAAATCATCATCAAGGTGTGGTTGAGATCTATGTGGCTCCCACAGCCTTCCTGACTTCGGGGAGGTTGACCACCTGCAGGCCCACGCCCATCGCCCATCCAGAGGCAGCACACCCGACACTCCAGTTGCACAGTACTCCACCTAGAAAGGCACTGTTTACCCCTAGTCTAGTAAACGGCACCTATCCGGGCTGCGCACTGCACACAGCACAGCCTCACGCTGGGGGACCTGCTGAGTCTCATTTCCCAGCCATAGAGAATTTTGCTTCTCTATGCCGACCACACCTTAAGACTCTACTCAAGATTTCTCCATAGCCTTAGACACTCTTGACCCTCTGCCCTCCGACTTGCATCCCACCTCACTGAGCAGTTCATCACCGCTTCTATGTGTACTGTCACAAGGATGAGGATGCCATGGGAGAATCTTCCTCCCTTTATCGATTTTCCTGAGGGCAACTGTCTTTCCCATTCCTAAGTTGTGTGTGCCCACATTATTTGCATTATTAGAGCACCAGAGTCATCCTCAAAACGCCAGGGATCCAGGTCGCTCTCGCTTCCCTCTTCTCGCCATGGCAAGCATCTCAAGGACACATGCAGCTCCACCACCAGAACGGGTCCACAGGCCACCACAAGTGATGTTCCCTGTGAGCCTCCCTCTAGCCAGGCAGACACTGTTTACAGACACTGTTTACACCAAGTCTGAGAGACCAGCATCCCTCTGAGCATGGCCACGCACACAGTGTGGTTTCGCGTTGGAGGAACGACCCAGGACTTCTGGCACTTCCACACGTACCTGTCACCACTGTACCCACCACATCATACTGAATGCATTCCAAGAATTTTCCCTACATCGAGACACTTTGATTCACCGCCCTGCAACTTGCACCCATCACTCAATGGGGATCCTTTCTCCTGCTCTAACTTATGCTAGGATGAGTAGGAAGAGCATCAGAGGACAAGATCATTAGAGTTCTGTCTTGTTCTATTGGAAAGTCCCATTAGCTTCGCTCAGCTGGCGGTGTACACGATGCTAGCAAAAGGCTAATACAATTGCGCCGAATGTTCCCGAGATGAGGTGGCTGCCAGAGACCTCGTGACTTCACGGCAGCCAGCTCAAGTCAACTGCAGCTCCACCACTACCACCATTCCAAAAGCCAGCCTAAAAGTTGCTCTTGTTGAGTGTTACTCAACCTGACCAGGAACTAATTACCCAAAATACAAGTAATCGGCAACTGGCCGGGTAGGGCACCACACACATCAGGGCTCTCGGTGAAGGATCGCCCCATCCTCTTCCGACTGTCGCGACTAGCTTTCATCTGTCTTCCCGTCAAATCCTATCGGCTGCACCAATGAGATATCCAGACCCCTAGAAGATATCAAAGTACTGCCTTCAAACCTGTATCTCTCCCTGAGTGTATAGCCGCACCCACCTCCACCCCGCCCTATGTCTAATTGAGATGTATCAGGACCCCACGAGAGAAACGCATATTGTACTTCTCTCTTCTTCTCAGAGGAATGATTTCCCTTCCTGCAACCTCTTTGTGTTCATTTTGGGAGGAAAGGACCACCTAACTCATCCTGAGGATGCCAGAAACACAGATGGCTCCCGGGGTCATTAGGGTATCAAGGCAACCAGGTCAATGACATCTGCAAATCCACCCACATCACTGTCCCAGAGGCCACCACCAACGATGTTCTTGTGAGCCTTACTCTACCCAAACAGCAGCGTTCACTAGTACTACATGTGAACACTACCTGTCTGGGCAGGGCACCGCACACAGCACACCTTCGAGGTGGAGGACAGGCCCTACCACCCTCTCACTCACACATGTACCTTTCTTACATCTATCCATCACATCCTCATGTCCGTACACGGGCTTCCCCCGTACCCATTCACAATATCTCGACTCACAGTCCTCCAGCTTGCATCTCTCCCCCGTGGAGATCTCCGCAGCTGCTCTATGCATATCTGGAGATATATGTGAACACAGGAAGAATGATCTTGCTTTCTGTTATCTGCTACTCTATCAGCAGTTATTTTACCTCATTCACTTTATACATGTTCACGTTTTTTAGGGGGGATCAGGTAAATCATCATCAAGGTGTGGTTGAGATCTATGTGGCTCCCACAGCCTTCCTGACTTCGGGGAGGTTGACCACCTGCAGGCCCACGCCCATCGCCCATCCAGAGGCAGCACACCCGACACTCCAGTTGCACAGTACTCCACCTAGAAAGGCACTGTTTACCCCTAGTCTAGTAAACGGCACCTATCCGGGCTGCGCACTGCACACAGCACAGCCTCACGCTGGGGGACCTGCTGAGTCTCATTTCCCAGCCGTAGAGAATTTTGCTTCTCTATGCCGACCACACCTTAAGACTCTACTCAAGATTTCTCCATAGCCTTAGACACTCTTGACCCTCTGCCCTCCGACTTGCATCCCACCTCACTGAGCAGTTCATCACCGCTTCTATGTGTACTGTCACAAGGATGAGGATGCCATGGGAGAATCTTCCTCCCTTTATCGATTTTCCTGAGGGCAACTGTCTTTCCCATTCCTAAGTTCTGTGTGCCCACATTATTTGGATTATTAGAGCACCAGAGTCATCCTCAAAACGCCAGGCATCCAGGTCGCTCTCGCTTCCCTCTTCGCGCCATGGCAAGCATCTCAAGGACACATGCAGCTCCACCACCAGAACGGGTCCACAGGCCACCACAAGTGATGTTCCTTGTGAGCCTCCCTCTAGCCAGGCAGACACTGTTTACAGACACTGTTTACACCAAGTCTGAGAGACCAGCATCCCTCTGAGCATGGCCACGCACACAGTGTGGTTTCGCGTTGGAGGAACGACCCAGGACTTCTGGCACTTCCACACGTACCTGTCACCACTCTACCCACCACATCATACTGAATGCATTCCAAAAATTTTCCCTACATCGAGACACTTTGATTCACCGCCCTGCAACTTGCACCCATCACTCACTGGGGATCCTTTCTCCTGCTCTAACTTATGCTAGGATGAGTAGGAAGAGCATCAGAGGACAACATCATTAGAGTTCTGTCTTGTTCTATTGGAAAGTCCCATTAGCTTCGCTCAGCTGGCGGTGTACACGATGCTAGCAAAAGGCTAATACAATTGCGCCGAATGTTCCCGAGATGAGGTGGCTGCCAGAGACCTCGTGACTTCACGGCAGCCAGCTCAAGTCAACTGCAGCTCCACCACTACCACCATTCCAAAAGCCAGCCTAAAAGTTGCTCTTGTTGAGTGTTACTCAACCTGACCAGGAACTAATTACCCAAAATACAAGTAATCGGCACCTGGCCGGGTAGGGCACCACACACATCAGGGCTCTCGGTGAAGGATCGCCCCATCCTCTTCCGACTGTCGCGACTAGCTTTCATCTGTCTTCCCGTCAAATCCTATCGGCTGCACCAATGAGATATCCAGAGCCCTAGAAGATATCAAAGTACTGCCTTCAAGCCTGTATCTCTCCCTGAGTGTATAGCCGCACCCACCTCCATCCCGCCCTATGTCTAATTGAGATGTATCAGGACCCCACGAGAGAAACGCATATTGTACTTCTCTCTTCTTCTCAGAGGAATGATTTCCCTTCCTGCAACCTCTTTGTGTTCATTTTGGGAGGAAAGGACCACCTAACTCATCCTGAGGATGCCAGAAACACAGATGGCTCCCGGGGTCATTAGGGTATCAAGGCATCCAGGTCAATGACATCTGCAAATCCACCCACATCACTGTCCCAGAGGCCACCACCAACGATGTTCTTGTGAGCCTTACTCTACCCAAACAGCAGCGTTCACTAGTACTACATGTGAACACTACCTGTCTGGGCAGGGCACCGCACACAGCACACCTTCGAGGTGGAGGACAGGCCCTACCACCCTCTCACTCACACATGTACCTTTCTTACATCTATCCATCACATCCTCATGTCCGTACACGGGCTTCCCCCGTACCCATTCACAATATCTCGACCCACAGTCCTCCAGCTTGCATCTCTCCCCCGTGGAGATCTCCGCAGCTGCTCTATGCATATCTGGAGATATATGTGAACACAGGAAGAATGATCTTGCTTTCTGTTATCTGCTACTCTATCAGCAATTATTTTACCTCATTCACTTTATACATGTTCACGTTTTTTAGGGGGGATCAGGTAAATCATCATCAAGGTGTGGTTGAGATCTATGTGGCTCCCACAGCCTTCCTGACTTCGGGGAGGTTGACCACCTGCAGGCCCACGCCCATCGCCCATCCAGAGGCAGCACACCCGACATTCCAGTTGCACAGTACTCCACCTAGAAAGGCACTGTTTACCCCTAGTCTAGTAAACGGCACCTATCCGGGCTGCGCACTGCACACAGCACAGCCTCACGCTGGGGGACCTGCTGAGTCTCATTTCCCAGCCATAGAGAATTTTGCTTCTCTATGCCGACCACACCTTAAGACTCTACTCAAGATTTATCCATAGCCTTAGACACTCTTGACCCTCTGCCCTCCGACTTGCATTCCACCTCACTGAGCAGTTCATCACCGCTTCTATGTGTACTGTCACAAGGATGAGGATGCCATGGGAGAATCTTCCTCCCTTTATCGATTTTCCTGAGGGGAACTGTCTTTCCCATTCCTAAGTTGTGTGTGCCCACATTATTTGGATTATTAGAGCACCAGAGTCATCCTCAAAACGCCAGGCATCCAGGTCGCTCTCGCTTCCCTCTTCTCGCCATGGCAAGCATCTCAAGGACACATGCAGCTCCACCACCAGAACGGGTCCACAGGCCACCACAAGTGATGTTCCTTGTGAGCCTCCCTCTAGCCAGGCAGACACTGTTTACAGACACTGTTTACACCAAGTCTGAGAGACCAGCATCCCTCTGAGCATGGCCACGCACACAGTGTGCTTTCGCGTTGGAGGAACGACCCAGGACTTCTGGCACTTCCACACGTACCTGTCACCACTCTACCCACCACATCATACTGAATGCATTCCAAAAATTTTCCCTACATCGAGACACTTTGATTCACCGCCCTGCAACTTGAATCCATCACTCACTGGGGATCCTTTCTCCTGCTCTAACTTATGCTAGGATGAGTAGGAAGAGCATCAGAGGACAAGATCATTAGAGTTCTGTCTTGTTCTATTGGAAAGTCCCATTAGCTTCGCTCAGCTGGCGGTGTACACGATGCTAGCAAAAGGCTAATACAATTGCGCCGAATGTTCCCGAGATGAGGTGGCTGCCAGAGACCTCGTGACTTCACGGCAGCCAGCTCAAGTCAACTGCAGCTCCACCACTACCACCATTCCAAAAGCCAGCCTAAAAGTTGCTCTTGTTGAGTGTTACTCAACCTGACCAGGAACTAATTACCCAAAATACAAGTAATCGGCACCTGGCCGGGTAGGGCACCACACACATCAGGGCTCTCGGTGAAGGATCACCCCATCCTCTTCCGACTGTCGCGACTAGCTTTCATCTGTCTTCCCGTCAAATCCTATCGGCTGCACCAATGAGATATCCAGAGCCCTAGAAGATATCAAAGCACTGCCTTCAAGCCTGTATCTCTCCCTGAGTGTATAGCCGCACCCACCTCCACCCCGCCCTATGTCTAATTGAGATGTATCAGGACCCCACGAGAGAAACGCATATTGTACTTCTCTCTTCTTCTCAGAGGAATGATTTCCCTTCCTGCAACCTCTTTGTGTTCATTTTGGGAGGAAAGGACCACCTAACTCATCCTGAGGATGCCAGAAACACAGATGGCTCCCGGGGTCATTAGGGTATCAAGGCATCCAGGTCAATGACATCTGCAAATCCACCCACATCACTGTCCCAGAGGCCACCACCAACGATGTTCTTGTGAGCCTTACTCTACCCAAACAGCAGCGTTCACTAGTACTACATGTGAACACTACCTGTCTGGGCAGGGCACCGCACACAGCACACCTTCGAGGTGGAGGACAGGCCCTACCACCCTCTCACTCACACATGTACCTTTCTTACATCTATCCATCACATCCTCATGTCCGTACACGGGCTTCCCCCGTACCCATTCACAATATCTCGACCCACAGTCCTCCAGCTTGCATCTCTCCCCCGTGGAGATCTCCGCAGCTGCTCTATGCATATCTGGAGATATATGTGAACACAGGAAGAATGATCTTGCTTTCTGTTATCTGCTACTCTATCAGCAATTATTTTACCTCATTCACTTTATACATGTTCACGTTTTTTAGGGGGGATCAGGTAAATCATCATCAAGGTGTGGTTGAGATCTATGTGGCTCCCACAGCCTTCCTGACTTCGGGGAGGTTGACCACCTGCAGGCCCACGCCCATCGCCCATCCAGAGGCAGCACACCCGACATTCCAGTTGCACAGTACTCCACCTAGAAAGGCACTGTTTACCCCTAGTCTAGTAAACGGCACCTATCCGGGCTGCGCACTGCACACAGCACAGCCTCACCCTGGGGGACCTGCTGAGTCTCATTTCCCAGCCGTAGAGAATTTTGCTTCTCTATGCCGACCACACCTTAAGACTCTACTCAAGATTTCTCCATAGCCTTAGACACTCTTGACCCTCTGCCCTCCGACTTGCATTCCACCTCACTGAGCAGTTCATCACCGCTTCTATGTGTACTGTCACAAGGATGAGGATGCCATGGGAGAATCTTCCTCCCTTTATCGATTTTCCTGAGGGGAACTGTCTTTCCCATTCCTAAGTTGTGTGTGCCCACATTATTTGGATTATTAGAGCACCAGAGTCATCCTCAAAACGCCAGGCATCCAGGTCGCTCTCGCTTCCCTCTTCTCGCCATGGCAAGCATCTCAAGGACACATGCAGCTCCACCACCAGAACGGGTCCACAGGCCACCACAAGTGATGTTCCTTGTGAGCCTCCCTCTAGCCAGGCAGACACTGTTTACAGACACTGTTTACACCAAGTCTGAGAGACCAGCATCCCTCTGAGCATGGCCACGCACACAGTGTGCTTTCGCGTTGGAGGAACGACCCAGGACTTCTGGCACTTCCACACGTACCTGTCACCACTCTACCCACCATATCATACTGAATGCATTCCAAAAATTTTCCCTACATCGAGACACTTTGATTCACCGCCCTGCAACTTGAATCCATCACTCACTGGGGATCCTTTCTCCTGCTCTAACTTATGCTAGGATGAGTAGGAAGAGCATCAGAGGACAAGATCATTAGAGTTCTGTCTTGTTCTATTGGAAAGTCCCATTAGCTTCGCTCAGCTGGCGGTGTACACGATGCTAGCAAAAGGCTAATACAATTGCGCCGAATGTTCCCGAGATGAGGTGGCTGCCAGAGACCTCGTGACTTCACGGCAGCCAGCTCAAGTCAACTGCAGCTCCACCACTACCACCATTCCAAAAGCCAGCCTAAAAGTTGCTCTTGTTGAGTGTTACTCAACCTGACCAGGAACTAATTACCCAAAATACAAGTAATCGGCACCTGGCCGGGTAGGGCACCACACACATCAGGGCTCTCGGTGAAGGATCGCCCCATCCTCTTCCGACTGTCGCGACTAGCTTTCATCTGTCTTCCCGTCAAATCCTATCGGCTGCACCAATGAGATATCCAGAGCCCTAGAAGATATCAAAGCACTGCCTTCAAGCCTGTATCTCTCCCTGAGTGTATAGCCGCACCCACCTCCACCCCGCCCTATGCCTAATTGAGATGTATCAGGACCCCACGAGAGAAACGCATATTGTACTTCTCTCTTCTTCTCAGAGGAATGATTTCCCTTCCTGCAACCTCTTTGTGTTCATTTTGGGAGGAAAGGACCACCTAACTCATCCTGAGGATGCCAGAAACACAGATGGCTCCCGGGGTCATTAGGGTATCAAGGCATCCAGGTCAATGACATCTGCAAATCCACCCACATCACTGTCCCAGAGGCCACCACCAACGATGTTCTTGTGAGCCTTACTCTACCCAAACAGCAGCGTTCACTAGTACTACATGTGAACACTACCTGTCTGGGCAGGGCACCGCACACAGCACACCTTCGAGGTGGACGACAGGCCCTACCACCCTCTCACTCACACATGTACCTTTCTTACATCTATCCATCACATCCTCATGTCCGTACACGGGCTTCCCCCGTACCCATTCACAATATCTCGACCCACAGTCCTCCAGCTTGCATCTCTCCCCCGTGGAGATCTCCGCAGCTGCTCTATGCATATCTGGAGATATATGTGAACACAGGAAGAATGATCTTGCTTTCTGTTATCTGCTACTCTATCAGCAATTATTTTACCTCATTCACTTTATACATGTTCACGTTTTTTAGGGGGGATCAGGTAAATCATCATCAAGGTGTGGTTGAGATCTATGTGGCTCCCACAGCCTTCCTGACTTCGGGGAGGTTGACCACCTGCAGGCCCACGCCCATCGCCCATCCAGAGGCAGCACACCCGACACTCCAGTTGCACAGTACTCCACCTAGAAAGGCACTGTTTACCCCTAGTCTAGTAAACGGCACCTATCCGGGCTGCGCACTGCACACAGCACAGCCTCACGCTGGGGGACCTGCTGAGTCTCATTTCCCAGCCGTAGAGAATTTTGCTTCTCTATGCCGACCACACCTTAAGACTCTACTCAAGATTTCTCCATAGCCTTAGACACTCTTGACCCTCTGCCCTCCGACTTGCATTCCACCTCACTGAGCAGTTCATCACCGCTTCTATGTGTACTGTCACAAGGATGAGGATGCCATGGGAGAATCTTCCTCCCTTTATCGATTTTCCTGAGGGGAACTGTCTTTCCCATTCCTAAGTTCTGTGTGCCCACATTATTTGGATTATTAGAGCACCAGAGTCATCCTCAAAACGCCAGGCATCCAGGTCGCTCTCGCTTCCCTCTTCTCGCCATGGCAAGCATCTCAAGGACACATGCAGCTCCACCACCAGAACGGGTCCACAGGCCACCACAAGTGATGTTCCTTGTGAGCCTCCCTGTAGCCAGGCAGACACTGTTTACACCAAGTCTGAGAGACCAGCATCCCTCTGAGCATGGCCACGCACACAGTGTGCTTTCGCGTTGGAGGAACGACTCAGGACTTCTGGCACTTCCACACGTACCTGTCACCACTCTACCCACCACATCATACTGAATGCATTCCAAAAATTTTCCCTACATCGAGACACTTTGATTCACCGCCCTGCAACTTGCACCCATCACTCACTGGGGATCCTTTCTCCTGCTCTAACTTATGCTAGGATGAGTAGGAAGAGCATCAGAGGACAAGATCATTAGAGTTCTGTCTTGTTCTATTGGAAAGTCCCATTAGCTTCGCTCAGCTGGCGGTGTACACGATGCTAGCAGAAGGCTAATACAATTGCGCCGAATGTTCCCGAGATGAGGTGGCTGCCAGAGACCTCGTGACTTCACGGCAGCCAGCTCAAGTCAACTGCAGCTCCACCACTACCACCATTCCAAAAGCCAGCCTAAAAGTTGCTCTTGTTGAGTGTTACTCAACCTGACCAGGAACTAATTACCCAAAATACAAGTAATCGGCACCTGGCCGGGTAGGGCACCACACACATCAGGGCTCTCGGTGAAGGATCGCCCCATCCTCTTCCGACTGTCGCGACTAGCTTTCATCTGTCTTCCCGTCAAATCCTATCGGCTGCACCAATGAGATATCCAGAGCCCTGGAAGATATCAAAGCACTGCCTTCAAACCTGTATCTCTCCCTGAGTGTATAGCCGCACCCACCTCCACCCCGCCCTATGCCTAATTGAGATGTATCAGGACCCCACGAGAGAAACGCATATTGTACTTCTCTCTTCTTCTCAGAGGAATGATTTCCCTTCCTGCAACCTCTTTGTGTTCATTTTGGGAGGAAAGGACCACCTAACTCATCCTGAGGATGCCAGAAACACAGATGGCTCCCGGGGTCATTAGGGTATCAAGGCATCCAGGTCAATGACATCTGCAAATCCACCCACATCACTGTCCCAGAGGCCACCACCAACGATGTTCTTGTGAGCCTTACTCTACCCAAACAGCAGCGTTCACTAGTACTACATGTGAACACTACCTGTCTGGGCAGGGCACCGCACACAGCACACCTTCGAGGTGGAGGACAGGCCCTACCACCCTCTCACTCACACATGTACCTTTCTTACATCTATCCATCACATCCTCATGTCCGTACACGGGCTTCCCCCGTACCCATTCACAATATCTCGACCCACAGTCCTCCAGCTTGCATCTCTCCCCCGTGGAGATCTCCGCAGCTGCTCTATGCATATCTGGAGATATATGTGAACACAGGAAGAATGATCTTGCTTTCTGTTATCTGCTACTCTATCAGCAATTATTTTACCTCATTCACTTTATACATGTTCACGTTTTTTAGGGGGGATCAGGTAAATCATCATCAAGGTGTGGTTGAGATCTATGTGGCTCCCACAGCCTTCCTGACTTCGGGGAGGTTGACCACCTGCAGGCCCACGCCCATCGCCCATCCAGAGGCAGCACACCCGACACTCCAGTTGCACAGTACTCCACCTAGAAAGGCACTGTTTACCCCTAGTCTAGTAAACGGCACCTATCCGGGCTGCGCACTGCACACAGCACAGCCTCACGCTGGGGGACCTGCTGAGTCTCATTTCCCAGCCGTAGAGAATTTTGCTTCTCTATGCCGACCACACCTTAAGACTCTACTCAAGATTTCTCCATAGCCTTAGACACTCTTGACCCTCTGCCCTCCGACTTGCATCCCACCTCACTGAGCAGTTCATCACCGCTTCTATGTGTACTGTCACAAGGATGAGGATGCCATGGGAGAATCTTCCTCCCTTTATCGATTTTCCTGAGGGGAACTGTCTTTCCCATTCCTAAGTTCTGTGTGCCCACATTATTTGGATTATTAGAGCACCAGAGTCATCCTCAAAACGCCAGGCATCCAGGTCGCTCTCGCTTCCCTCTTCTCGCCATGGCAAGCATCTCAAGGACACATGCAGCTCCACCACCAGAACGGGTCCACAGGCCACCACAAGTGATGTTCCTTGTGAGCCTCCCTCTAGCCAGGCAGACACTGTTTACAGACACTGTTTACACCAAGTCTGAGAGACCAGCATCCCTCTGAGCATGGCCACGCACACAGTGTGGTTTCGCGTTGGAGGAACGACCCAGGACTTCTGGCACTTCCACACGTACCTGTCACCACTCTACCCACCACATCATACTGAATGCATTCCAAAAATTTTCCCTACATCGAGACACTTTGATTCACCGCCCTGCAACTTGCACCCATCACTCAATGGGGATCCTTTCTCCTGCTCTAACTTATGCTAGGATGAGTAGGAAGAGCATCAGAGGACAAGATCATTAGAGTTCTGTCTTGTTCTATTGGAAAGTCCCATTAGCTTCGCTCAGCTGGCGGTGTACACGATGCTAGCAAAAGGCTAATACAATTGCGCCGAATGTTCCCGAGATGAGGTGGCTGCCAGAGACCTCGTGACTTCACGGCAGCCAGCTCAAGTCAACTGCAGCTCCACCACTACCACCATTCCAAAAGCCAGCCTAAAAGTTGCTCTTGTTGAGTGTTACTCAACCTGACCAGGAACTAATTACCCAAAATACAAGTAATCGGCACCTGGTCGGGTAGGGCACCACACACATCAGGGCTCTCGGTGAAGGATCGCCCCATCCTCTTCCGACTGTCGCGACTAGCTTTCATCTGTCTTCCCGTCAAATCCTATCGGCTGCACCAATGAGATATCCAGAGCCCTAGAAGATATCAAAGCACTGCCTTCAAACCTGCATCTCTCCCTGAGTGTATAGCCGCACCCACCTCCACCCCGCCCTATGCCTAATTGAGATGTATCAGGACCCCACGAGAGAAACGCATATTGTACTTCTCTCTTCTTCTCAGAGGAATGATTTCCCTTCCTGCAACCTCTTTGTGTTCATTTTGGGAGGAAAGGACCACCTAACTCATCCTGAGGATGCCAGAAACACAGATGGCTCCCGGGGTCATTAGGGTATCAAGGCATCCAGGTCAATGACATCTGCAAATCCACCCACATCACTGTCCCAGAGGCCACCACCAACGATGTTCTTGTGAGCCTTACTCTACCCAAACAGCAGCGTTCACTAGTACTACATGTGAACACTACCTGTCTGGGCAGGGCACCGCACACAGCACACCTTCGAGGTGGAGGACAAGCCCTACCACCCTCTCACTCACACATGTACCTTTCTTACATCTATCCATCACATCCTCATGTCCGTACACGGGCTTCCCCCGTACCCATTCACAATATCTCGACCCACAGTCCTCCAGCTTGCATCTCCCCCCCGTGGAGATCTCCGCAGCTGCTCTATGCATATCTGGAGATATATGTGAACACAGGAAGAATGATCTTGCTTTCTGTTATCTGCTACTCTATCAGCAATTATTTTACCTTATTCACTTTATACATGGTCACGTTTTTTAGGGGGGATCAGGTAAATCATCATCAAGGTGTGGTTGAGATCTATGTGGCTCCCACAGCCTTCCTGACTTCGGGGAGGTTGACCACCTGCAGGCCCACGCCCATCGCCCATCCAGAGGCAGCACAACCGACACTCCAGTTGCACAGTACTCCACCCAGAAAGGCACAGTTTACCCCTAGTCTAGTAAACGGCACCTATCCGGGCTGCGCACTGTACACAGCACAGCCTCACGCTTGGGGACCTGTTGAGTCTCATTTCCCAGCCGTAGAGAATTTTGCTTCTCTATGCCGACCACACCTTAAGACTCTACTCAAGATTTCTCCATAGCCTTAGACACTCTTGACCCTCTGCCCTCCGACTTGCATCCCACCTCACTGAGCAGTTCATCACCGCTTCTATGTGTACTGTCACAAGGATGAGGATGCCATGGGAGAATCTTCCTCCCTTTATCGATTTTCCTGAGGGGAACTGTCTTTCCCATTCCTAAGTTGTGTGTGCCCACATTATTTGGATTATTAGAGCACCAGAGTCATCCTCAAAACGCCAGGGATCCAGGTCGCTCTCGCTTCCCTCTTCTCGCCATGGCAAGCATCTCAAGGACACATGCAGCTCCACCACCAGAACGGGTCCACAGGCCACCACAAGTGATGTTCCTTGTAAGCCTCCCTCTAGCCAGGCAGATACTGTTTACAGACACTGTTTACACCAAGTCTGAGAGACCAGCACCCCTCTGAGCATGGCCACGCACACAGTGTGGTTTCGCGTTGGAGGAACGACCCAGGACTTCTGGCACTTCCACACGTACCTGTCACCACTCTACCCACCACATCATACTGAATGCATTCCAAAAATTTTCCCTACATCGAGACACTTTGATTCACCGCCCTGCAACTTGCACCCATCACTCAATGGGGATCCTTTCTCCTGCTCTAACTTATGCTAGGATGAGTAGGAAGAGCATCAGAGGACAAGATCATTAGAGTTCTGTCTTGTTCTATTGGAAAGTCCCATTAGCTTCGCTCAGCTGGCGGTGTACACGATGCTAGCAAAAGGCTAATACAATTGCGCCGAATGTTCCCGAGATGAGGTGGCTGCCAGAGACCTCGTGACTTCACGGCAGCCAGCTCAAGTCAACTGCAGCTCCACCACTACCACCATTCCAAAAGCCAGCCTAAAAGTTGCTCTTGTTGAGTGTTACTCAACCTGACCAGGAACTAATTACCCAAAATACAAGTAATCGGCACCTGGTCGGGTAGGGCACCACACACATCAGGGCTCTCGGTGAAGGATCGCCCCATCCTCTTCCGACTGTCGCGACTAGCTTTCATCTGTCTTCCCGTCAAATCCTATCGGCTGCACCAATGAGATATCCAGAGCCCTAGAAGATATCAAAGCACTGCCTTCAAACCTGCATCTCTCCCTGAGTGTATAGCCGCACCCACCTCCACCCCGCCCTATGCCTAATTGAGATGTATCAGGACCCCACGAGAGAAACGCATATTGTACTTCTCTCTTCTTCTCAGAGGAATGATTTCCCTTCCTGCAACCTCTTTGTGTTCATTTTGGGAGGAAAGGACCACCTAACTCATCCTGAGGATGCCAGAAACACAGATGGCTCCCGGGGTCATTAGGGTATCAAGGCATCCAGGTCAATGACATCTGCAAATCCACCCACATCACTGTCCCAGAGGCCACCACCAACGATGTTCTTGTGAGCCTTACTCTACCCAAACAGCAGCGTTCACTAGTACTACATGTGAACACTACCTGTCTGGGCAGGGCACCGCACACAGCACACCTTCGAGGTGGAGGACAGGCCCTACCACCCTCTCACTCACACATGTACCTTTCTTACATCTATCCATCACATCCTCATGTCCGTACACGGGCTTCCCCCGTACCCATTCACAATATCTCGACCCACAGTCCTCCAGCTTGCATCTCTCCCCCGTGGAGATCTCCGCAGCTGCTCTATGCATATCTGGAGATATATGTGAACACAGGAAGAATGATCTTGCTTTCTGTTATCTGCTACTCTATCAGCAATTATTTTACCTTATTCACTTTATACATGGTCACGTTTTTTAGGGGGGATCAGGTAAATCATCATCAAGGTGTGGCTGAGATCTATGTGGCTCCCACAGCCTTCCTGACTTAGGGGAGGTTGACCACCTGCAGGCCCACGCCCATCGCCCATCCAGAGGCAGCACACCCGACACTCCAGTTGCACAGTACTCCACCTAGAAAGGCACTGTTTACCCCTAGTCTAGTAAACGGCACCTATCCGGGCTGCGCACTGCACACAGCACGGCCTCACGCTTGGGGACCTGTTGAGTCTCATTTCCCAGCCGTAGAGAATTTTGCTTCTCTATGCCGACCACACCTTAAGACTCTACCCAAGATTTATCCATAGCCTTAGACACTCTTGACCCTCGGCCCTCCGACTTGCATCCCACCTCACTGAGCAGTTCATCACCGCTTCTATGTGTACTGTCACAAGGATGAGGATGCCATGGGAGAATCTTCCTCCCTTTATCAATTTTCCTGAGGGCAACTGTCTTTCCCATTCCTAAGTTGTGTGTGCCCACATTATTTGGATTATTAGAGCACCAGAGTCATCCTCAAAACGCCAGGGATCCAGGTCGCTCTCGCTTCCCTCTTCTCGCCATGGCAAGCATCTCAAGGACACATGCAGCTCCACCACCAGAACGGGTCCACAGGCCACCACAACTGGTGTTCCTTGTGAGCCTCCCTCTAGCCAGGCAGACACTGTTTACAGACACTGTTTACACCAAGTCTGAGAGACCAGCACCCCTCTGAGCATGGCCACGCACACAGTGTGCTTTCGCGTTGGAGGAACGACCCAGGACTTCTGGCACTTCCACAGGTACCTGTCACCACTCTACCCACCACATCATACTGAATGCATTCCAAAAATTTTCCCTACATCGAGACACTTTGATTCACTGCCCTGCAACTTGCACCCATCACACAATGGGGATCCTTTCTCCTGCTCTAACTTATGCTAGGATCAGTAGGAAGAGCATCAGAGGACAAGGTCATTAGAGTTCTGTCTTGTTCTATTGGAAAGTCCCATTAGCTTCGCTCAGCTGGCGGTGTACACGATGCTAGCAGAAGGCTAATACAATTGCGCCACATGTTCCCGAGATGAGGTGGCTGCCAGAGACCTCGTGACTTCACGGCAGCCAGCTCAAGTCAACTGCAGCTCCACCACTACCACCATTCCAAAAGCCAGCCTAAAAGTTGCTCTTGTTGAGTGTTACTCAACCTGACCAGGAACTAATTACCCAAAATACAAGTAATCGGCACCTGGCCGGGTAGGGCACCACACACATCAGGGCTCTCGGTGAAGGATCGCCCCATCCTCTTCCGACTGTCGCGACTAGCTTTCATCTGTCTTCCCGTCAAATCCTATCGGCTGCACCAATGAGATATCCAGAGCCCTAGAAGATATCAAAGCACTGCCTTCAAACCTGTATCTCTCCCTGAGTGTATAGCCGCACCCACCTCCACCCCGCCATATGCCTAATTGAGAGGTATCAGGACCCCACGAGAGAAACGCATATTGTACTTCTCTCTTCTTCTCAGAGGAATGATTTCCCTTCCTGCAACCTCTTTGTGTTCATTTTGGGAGGAAAGGACCACCTAACTCATCCTGAGGATGCCAGAAACACAGATGGCTCCCGGGGTCATTAGGGTATCAAGGCATCCAGGTCAATGACATCTGCAAATCCACCCACATCACTGTCCCAGAGGCCACCACCAACGATGTTCTTGTGAGCCTTACTCTACCCAAACAGCAGCGTTCACTAGTACTACATGTGAACACTACCTGTCTGGGCAGGGCACCGCACACAGCACACCTTCGAGGTGGAGGACAAGCCCTACCACCCTCTCACTCACACATGTACCTTTCTTACATCTATCCATCACATCCTCATGTCCGTACACGGGCTTCCCCCGTACCCATTCACAATATCTCGACCCACAGTCCTCCAGCTTGCATCTCCCCCCCGTGGAGATCTCCGCAGCTGCTCTATGCATATCTGGAGATATATGTGAACACAGGAAGAATGATCTTGCTTTCTGTTATCTGCTACTCTATCAGCAATTATTTTACCTTATTCACTTTATACATGGTCACGTTTTTTAGGGGGGATCAGGTAAATCATCATCAAGGTGTGGTTGAGATCTATGTGGCTCCCACAGCCTTCCTGACTTCGGGGAGGTTGACCACCTGCAGGCCCACGCCCATCGCCCATCCAGAGGCAGCACAACCGACACTCCAGTTGCACAGTACTCCACCCAGAAAGGCACAGTTTACCCCTAGTCTAGTAAACGGCACCTATCCGGGCTGCGCACTGTACACAGCACAGCCTCACGCTTGGGGACCTGTTGAGTCTCATTTCCCAGCCGTAGAGAATTTTGCTTCTCTATGCCGACCACACCTTAAGACTCTACTCAAGATTTCTCCATAGCCTTAGACACTCTTGACCCTCTGCCCTCCGACTTGCATCCCACCTCACTGAGCAGTTCATCACCGCTTCTATGTGTACTGTCACAAGGATGAGGATGCCATGGGAGAATCTTCCTCCCTTTATCGATTTTCCTGAGGGGAACTGTCTTTCCCATTCCTAAGTTGTGTGTGCCCACATTATTTGGATTATTAGAGCACCAGAGTCATCCTCAAAACGCCAGGCATCCAGGTCGCTCTCGCTTCCCTCTTCTCGCCATGGCAAGCATCTCAAGGACACATGCAGCTCCACCACCAGAACGGGTCCACAGGCCACCACAAGTGATGTTCCTTGTGAGCCTCCCTCTAGCCAGGCAGATACTGTTTACAGACACTGTTTACACCAAGTCTGAGAGACCAGCACCCCTCTGAGCATGGCCACGCACACAGTGTGGTTTCGCGTTGGAGGAACGACCCAGGACTTCTGGCACTTCCACACGTACCTGTCACCACTCTACCCACCACATCATACTGAATGCATTCCAAAAATTTTCCCTACATCGAGACACTTTGATTCACCGCCCTGCAACTTGCACCCATCACTCAATGGGGATCCTTTCTCCTGCTCTAACTTATGCTAGGATGAGTAGGAAGAGCATCAGAGGACAAGATCATTAGAGTTCTGTCTTGTTCTATTGGAAAGTCCCATTAGCTTCGCTCAGCTGGCGGTGTACACGATGCTAGCAAAAGGCTAATACAATTGCGCCGAATGTTCCCGAGATGAGGTGGCTGCCAGAGACCTCGTGACTTCACGGCAGCCAGCTCAAGTCAACTGCAGCTCCACCACTACCACCATTCCAAAAGCCAGCCTAAAAGTTGCTCTTGTTGAGTGTTACTCAACCTGACCAGGAACTAATTACCCAAAATACAAGTAATCGGCACCTGGTCGGGTAGGGCACCACACACATCAGGGCTCTCGGTGAAGGATCGCCCCATCCTCTTCCGACTGTCGCGACTAGCTTTCATCTGTCTTCCCGTCAAATCCTATCGGCTGCACCAATGAGATATCCAGAGCCCTAGAAGATATCAAAGCACTGCCTTCAAACCTGCATCTCTCCCTGAGTGTATAGCCGCACCCACCTCCACCCCGCCCTATGCCTAATTGAGATGTATCAGGACCCCACGAGAGAAACGCATATTGTACTTCTCTCTTCTTCTCAGAGGAATGATTTCCCTTCCTGCAACCTCTTTGTGTTCATTTTGGGAGGAAAGGACCACCTAACTCATCCTGAGGATGCCAGAAACACAGATGGCTCCCGGGGTCATTAGGGTATCAAGGCATCCAGGTCAATGACATCTGCAAATCCACCCACATCACTGTCCCAGAGGCCACCACCAACGATGTTCTTGTGAGCCTTACTCTACCCAAACAGCAGCGTTCACTAGTACTACATGTGAACACTACCTGTCTGGGCAGGGCACCGCACACAGCACACCTTCGAGGTGGAGGACAGGCCCTACCACCCTCTCACTCACACATGTACCTTTCTTACATCTATCCATCACATCCTCATGTCCGTACACGGGCTTCCCCCGTACCCATTCACAATATCTCGACCCACAGTCCTCCAGCTTGCATCTCTCCCCCGTGGAGATCTCCGCAGCTGCTCTATGCATATCTGGAGATATATGTGAACACAGGAAGAATGATCTTGCTTTCTGTTATCTGCTACTCTATCAGCAATTATTTTACCTTATTCACTTTATACATGGTCACGTTTTTTAGGGGGGATCAGGTAAATCATCATCAAGGTGTGGTTGAGATCTATGTGGCTCCCACAGCCTTCCTGACTTAGGGGAGGTTGACCACCTGCAGGCCCACGCCCATCGCCCATCCAGAGGCAGCACACCCGACACTCCAGTTGCACAGTACTCCACCTAGAAAGGCACTGTTTACCCCTAGTCTAGTAAACGGCACCTATCCGGGCTGCGCACTGCACACAGCACGGCCTCACGCTTGGGGACCTGTTGAGTCTCATTTCCCAGCCGTAGAGAATTTTGCTTCTCTATGCCGACCACACCTTAAGACTCTACCCAAGATTTATCCATAGCCTTAGACACTCTTGACCCTCGGCCCTCCGACTTGCATCCCACCTCACTGAGCAGTTCATCACCGCTTCTATGTGTACTGTCACAAGGATGAGGATGCCATGGGAGAATCTTCCTCCCTTTATCAATTTTCCTGAGGGCAACTGTCTTTCCCATTCCTAAGTTGTGTGTGCCCACATTATTTGGATTATTAGAGCACCAGAGTCATCCTCAAAACGCCAGGGATCCAGGTCGCTCTCGCTTCCCTCTTCTCGCCATGGCAAGCATCTCAAGGACACATGCAGCTCCACCACCAGAACGGGTCCACAGGCCACCACAACTGGTGTTCCTTGTGAGCCTCCCTCTAGCCAGGCAGACACTGTTTACAGACACTGTTTACACCAAGTCTGAGAGACCAGCACCCCTCTGAGCATGGCCACGCACACAGTGTGCTTTCGCGTTGGAGGAACGACCCAGGACTTCTGGCACTTCCACACGTACCTGTCACCACTCTACCCACCACATCATACTGAATGCATTCCAAAAATTTTCCCTACATCGAGACACTTTGATTCACTGCCCTGCAACTTGCACCCATCACACAATGGGGATCCTTTCTCCTGCTCTAACTTATGCTAGGATCAGTAGGAAGAGCATCAGAGGACAAGGTCATTAGAGTTCTGTCTTGTTCTATTGGAAAGTCCCATTAGCTTCGCTCAGCTGGCGGTGTACACGATGCTAGCAGAAGGCTAATACAATTGCGCCACATGTTCCCGAGATGAGGTGGCTGCCAGAGACCTCGTGACTTCACGGCAGCCAGCTCAAGTCAACTGCAGCTCCACCACTACCACCATTCCAAAAGCCAGCCTAAAAGTTGCTCTTGTTGAGTGTTACTCAACCTGACCAGGAACTAATTACCCAAAATACAAGTAATCGGCACCTGGCCGGGTAGGGCACCACACACATCAGGGCTCTCGGTGAAGGATCGCCCCATCCTCTTCCGACTGTCGCGACTAGCTTTCATCTGTCTTCCCGTCAAATCCTATCGGCTGCACCAATGAGATATCCAGAGCCCTAGAAGATATCAAAGCACTGCCTTCAAACCTGTATCTCTCCCTGAGTGTATAGCCGCACCCACCTCCACCCCGCCATATGCCTAATTGAGAGGTATCAGGACCCCACGAGAGAAACGCATATTGTACTTCTCTCTTCTTCTCAGAGGAATGATTTCCCTTCCTGCAACCTCTTTGTGTTCATTTTGGGAGGAAAGGACCACCTAACTCATCCTGAGGATGCCAGAAACACAGATGGCTCCCGGGGTCATTAGGGTATCAAGGCATCCAGGTCAATGACATCTGCAAATCCACCCACATCACTGTCCCAGAGGCCACCACCAACGATGTTCTTGTGAGCCTTACTCTACCCAAACAGCAGCGTTCACTAGTACTACATGTGAACACTACCTGTCTGGGCAGGGCACCGCACACAGCACACCTTCGAGGTGGACGACAGGCCCTACCACCCTCTCACTCACACATGTACCTTTCTTACATCTATCCATCACATCCTCATGTCCGTACACGGGCTTCCCCCGTACCCATTCACAATATCTCGACCCACAGTCCTCCAGCTTGCATCTCTCCCCCGTGGAGATCTCCGCAGCTGCTCTATGCATATCTGGAGATATATGTGAACACAGGAAGAATGATCTTGCTTTCTGTTATCTGCTACTCTATCAGCAATTATTTTACCTCATTCACTTTATACATGTTCACGTTTTTTAGGGGGGATCAGGTAAATCATCATCAAGGTGTGGTTGAGATCTATGTGGCTCCCACAGCCTTCCTGACTTCGGGGAGGTTGACCACCTGCAGGCCCACGCCCATCGCCCATCCAGAGGCAGCACACCCGACACTCCAGTTGCACAGTACTCCACCTAGAAAGGCACTGTTTACCCCTAGTCTAGTAAACGGCACCTATCCGGGCTGCGCACTGCACACAGCACAGCCTCACGCTGGGGGACCTGCTGAGTCTCATTTCCCAGCCGTAGAGAATTTTGCTTCTCTATGCCGACCACACCTTAAGACTCTACTCAAGATTTCTCCATAGCCTTAGACACTCTTGACCCTCTGCCCTCCGACTTGCATCCCACCTCACTGAGCAGTTCATCACCGCTTCTATGTGTACTGTCACAAGGATGAGGATGCCATGGGAGAATCTTCCTCCCTTGATCGATTTTCCTGAGGGCAACTGTCTTTCCCATTCCTAAGTTCTGTGTGCCCACATTATTTGGATTATTAGAGCACCAGAGTCATCCTCAAAACGCCAGGGATCCAGGTCGCTCTCGCTTCCCTCTTCTCGCCATGGCAAGCATCTCAAGGACACATGCAGCTCCACCACCAGAACGGGTCCACAGGCCACCACAACTGGTGTTCCTTGTGAGCCTCCCTCTAGCCAGGCAGACACTGTTTACAGACACTGTTTACACCAAGTCTGAGAGACCAGCATCCCTCTGAGCATGGCCACGCACACAGTGTGCTTTCGCGTTGGAGGAACGACCCAGGACTTCTGGCACTTCCACACGTACCTGTCACCACTCTACCCACCACATCATACTGAATGCATTCCAAAAATTTTCCCTACATCGAGACACTTTGATTCACCGCCCTGCAACTTGCACCCATCACTCACTGGGGATCCTTTCTCCTGCTCTAACTTATGCTAGGATGAGTAGGAAGAGCATCAGAGGACAAGATCATTAGAGTTCTGTCTTGTTCTATTGGAAAGTCCCATTAGCTTCGCTCAGCTGGCGGTGTACACGATGCTAGCAAAAGGCTAATACAATTGCGCCGAATGTTCCCGAGATGAGGTGGCTGCCAGAGACCTCGTGACTTCACGGCAGCCAGCTCAAGTCAACTGCAGCTCCACCACTACCACCATTCCAAAAGCCAGCCTAAAAGTTGCTCTTGTTGAGTGTTACTCAACCTGACCAGGAACTAATTACCCAAAATACAAGTAATCGGCACCTGGCCGGGTAGGGCACCACACACATCAGGGCTCTCGGTGAAGGATCGCCCCATCCTCTTCCGACTGTCGCGACTAGCTTTCATCTGTCTTCCCGTCAAATCCTATCGGCTGCACCAATGAGATATCCAGAGCCCTAGAAGATATCAAAGCACTGCCTTCAAACCTGTATCTCTCCCTGAGTGTATAGCCGCACCCACCTCCACCCCGCCATATGCCTAATTGAGAGGTATCAGGACCCCACGAGAGAAACGCATATTGTACTTCTCTCTTCTTCTCAGAGGAATGATTTTCCTTCCTGCAACCTCTTTGTGTTCATTTTGGGAGGAAAGGACCACCTAACTCATCCTGAGGATGCCAGAAACACAGATGGCTCCCGGGGTCATTAGGGTATCAAGGCATCCAGGTCAATGACATCTGCAAATCCACCCACATCACTGTCCCAGAGGCCACCACCAACGATGTTCTTGTGAGCCTTACTCTACCCAAACAGCAGCGTTCACTAGTACTACATGTGAACACTACCTGTCTGGGCAGGGCACCGCACACAGCACACCTTCGAGGTGGAGGACAGGCCCTACCACCCTCTCACTCACACATGTACCTTTCTTACATCTATCCATCACATCCTCATGTCCGTACACGGGCTTCCCCCGTACCCATTCACAATATCTCGACCCACAGTCCTCCAGCTTGCATCTCTCCCCCGTGGAGATCTCCGCAGCTGCTCTATGCATATCTGGAGATATATGTGAACACAGGAAGAATGATCTTGCTTTCTGTTATCTGCTACTCTATCAGCAATTATTTTACCTCATTCACTTTATACATGTTCACGTTTTTTAGGGGGGATCAGGTAAATCATCATCAAGGTGTGGTTGAGATCTATGTGGCTCCCACAGCCTTCCTGACTTCGGGGAGGTTGACCACCTGCAGGCCCACGCCCATCGCCCATCCAGAGGCAGCACACCCGACACTCCAGTTGCACAGTACTCCACCTAGAAAGGCACTGTTTACCCCTAGTCTAGTAAACGGCACCTATCCGGGCTGCGCACTGCACACAGCACAGCCTCACGCTGGGGGACCTGCTGAGTCTCATTTCCCAGCCGTAGAGAATTTTGCTTCTCTATGCCGACCACACCTTAAGACTCTACTCAAGATTTCTCCATAGCCTTAGACACTCTTGACCCTCTGCCCTCCGACTTGCATCCCACCTCACTGAGCAGTTCATCACCGCTTCTATGTGTACTGTCACAAGGATGAGGATGCCATGGGAGAATCTTCCTCCCTTGATCGATTTTCCTGAGGGCAACTGTCTTTCCCATTCCTAAGTTCTGTGTGCCCACATTATTTGGATTATTAGAGCACCAGAGTCATCCTCAAAACGCCAGGGATCCAGGTCGCTCTCGCTTCCCTCTTCTCGCCATGGCAAGCATCTCAAGGACACATGCAGCTCCACCACCAGAACGGGTCCACAGGCCACCACAAGTGATGTTCCTTGTGAGCCTCCCTCTAGCCAGGCAGATACTGTTTACAGACACTGTTTACACCAAGTCTGAGAGACCAGCACCCCTCTGAGCATGGCCACGCACACAGTGTGCTTTCGCGTTGGAGGAACGACCCAGGACTTCTGGCACTTCCACACGTACCTGTCACCACTCTACCCACCACATCATACTGAATGCATTCCAAAAATTTTCCCTACATCGAGACACTTTGATTCACCGCCCTGCAACTTGCACCCATCACTCAATGGGGATCCTTTCTCCTGCTCTAACTTATGCTAGGATGAGTAGGAAGAGCATCAGAGGACAAGATCATTAGAGTTCTGTCTTGTTCTATTGGAAAGTCTCATTAGCTTCGCTCAGCTGGCGGTGTACACGATGCTAGCAAAAGGCTAATACAATTGCGCCGAATGTTCCCGAGATGAGGTGGCTGCCAGAGACCTCGTGACTTCACGGCAGCCAGCTCAAGTCAACTGCAGCTCCACCACTACCACCATTCCAAAAGCCAGCCTAAAAGTTGCTCTTGTTGAGTGTTACTCAACCTGACCAGGAACTAATTACCCAAAATACAAGTAATCGGCACCTGGTCGGGTAGGGCACCACACACATCAGGGCTCTCGGTGAAGGATCGCCCCATCCTCTTCCAACTGTCGCGACTAGCTTTCATCTGTCTTCCCGTCAAATCCTATCGGCTGCACCAATGAGATATCCAGAGCCCTAGAAGATATCAAAGCACTGCCTTCAAACCTGCATCTCTCCCTGAGTGTATAGCCGCACCCACCTCCACCCCGCCCTATGCCTAATTGAGATGTATCAGGACCCCACGAGAGAAACGCATATTGTACTTCTCTCTTCTTCTCAGAGGAATGATTTCCCTTCCTGCAACCTCTTTGTGTTCATTTTGGGAGGAAAGGACCACCTAACTCATCCTGAGGATGCCAGAAACACAGATGGCTCCCGGGGTCATTAGGGTATCAAGGCATCCAGGTCAATGACATCTGCAAATCCACCCACATCACTGTCCCAGAGGCCACCACCAACGATGTTCTTGTGAGCCTTACTCTACCCAAACAGCAGCGTTCACTAGTACTACATGTGAACACTACCTGTCTGGGCAGGGCACCGCACACAGCACACCTTCGAGGTGGAGGACAAGCCCTACCACCCTCTCACTCACACATGTACCTTTCTTACATCTATCCATCACATCCTCATGTCCGTACACGGGCTTCCCCCGTACCCATTCACAATATCTCGACCCACAATCCTCCAGCTTGCATCTCTCCCCCGTGGAGATCTCCGCAGCTGCTCTATGCATATCTGGAGATATATGTGAACACAGGAAGAATGATCTTGCTTTCTGTTATCTGCTACTCTATCAGCAATTATTTTACCTTATTCACTTTATACATGGTCACGTTTTTTAGGGGGGATCAGGTAAATCATCATCAAGGTGTGGTTGAGATCTATGTGGCTCCCACAGCCTTCCTGACTTCGGGGAGGTTGACCACCTGCAGGCCCACGCCCATCGCCCATCCAGAGGCAGCACACCCGACACTCCAGTTGCACAGTACTCCACCTAGAAAGGCACTGTTTACCCCTAGTCTAGTAAACGGCACCTATCCGGGCTGCGCACTGCACACAGCACGGCCTCACGCTTGGGGACCTGTTGAGTCTCATTTCCCAGCCGTAGAGAATTTTGCTTCTCTATGCCGACCACACCTTAAGACTCTACCCAAGATTTATCCATAGCCTTAGACACTCTTGACCCTCGGCCCTCCGACTTGCATTCCACCTCACTGAGCAGTTCATCACCGCTTCTATGTGTACTGTCACAAGGATGAGGATGCCATGGGAGAATCTTCCTCCCTTTATCAATTTTCCTGAGGGCAACTGTCTTTCCCATTCCTAAGTTGTGTGTGCCCACATTATTTGGATTATTAGAGCACCAGAGTCATCCTCAAAACGCCAGGGATCCAGGTCGCTCTCGCTTCCCTCTTCTCGCCATGGCAAGCATCTCAAGGACACATGCAGCTCCACCACCAGAACGGGTCCACAGGCCACCACAACTGGTGTTCCTTGTGAGCCTCCCTCTAGCCAGGCAGACACTGTTTACAGACACTGTTTACACCAAGTCTGAGAGACCAGCACCCCTCTGAGCATGGCCACGCACACAGTGTGCTTTCGCGTTGGAGGAACGACCCAGGACTTCTGGCACTTCCACACGTACCTGTCACCACTCTACCCACCACATCATACTGAATGCATTCCAAAAATTTTCCCTACATCGAGACACTTTGATTCACTGCCCTGCAACTTGCACCCATCACACAATGGGGATCCTTTCTCCTGCTCTAACTTATGCTAGGATCAGTAGGAAGAGCATCAGAGGACAAGGTCATTAGAGTTCTGTCTTGTTCTATTGGAAAGTCCCATTAGCTTCGCTCAGCTGGCGGTGTACACGATGCTAGCAGAAGGCTAATACAATTGCGCCACATGTTCCCGAGATGAGGTGGCTGCCAGAGACCTCGTGACTTCACGGCAGCCAGCTCAAGTCAACTGCAGCTCCACCACTACCACCATTCCAAAAGCCAGCCTAAAAGTTGCTCTTGTTGAGTGTTACTCAACCTGACCAGGAACTAATTACCCAAAATACAAGTAATCGGCACCTGGCCGGGTAGGGCACCACACACATCAGGGCTCTCGGTGAAGGATCGTCCCATCCTCTTCCGACTGTCGCGACTAGCTTTCATCTGTCTTCCCGTCAAATCCTATCGGCTGCACCAATGAGATATCCAGAGCCCTAGAAGATATCAAAGCACTGCCTTCAAACCTGTATCTCTCCCTGAGTGTATAGCCGCACCCACCTCCACCCCGCCCTATGCCTAATTGAGATGTATCAGGACCCCACGAGAGAAACGCATATTGTACTTCTCTCTTCTTCTCAGAGGAATGATTTCCCTTCCTGCAACCTCTTTGTGTTCATTTTGGGAGGAAAGGACCACCTAACTCATCCTGAGGATGCCAGAAACACAGATGGCTCCCGGGGTCATTAGGGTATCAAGGCATCCAGGTCAATGACATCTGCAAATCCACCCACATCACTGTCCCAGAGGCCACCACCAACGATGTTCTTGTGAGCCTTACTCTACCCAAACAGCAGCGTTCACTAGTACTACATGTGAACACTACCTGTCTGGGCAGGGCACCGCACACAGCACACCTTCGAGGTGGAGGACAGGCCCTACCACCCTCTCACTCACACATGTACCTTTCTTACATCTATCCATCACATCCTCATGTCCGTACACGGGCTTCCCCCGTACCCATTCACAATATCTCGACCCACAGTCCTCCAGCTTGCATCTCTCCCCCGTGGAGATCTCCGCAGCTGCTCTATGCATATCTGGAGATATATGTGAACACAGGAAGAATGATCTTGCTTTCTGTTATCTGCTACTCTATCAGCAATTATTTTACCTTATTCACTTTATACATGGTCACGTTTTTTAGGGGGGATCAGGTAAATCATCATCAAGGTGTGGTTGAGATCTATGTGGCTCCCACAGCCTTCCTGACTTCGGGGAGGTTGACCACCTGCAGGCCCACGCCCATCGCCCATCCAGAGGCAGCACACCCGACACTCCAGTTGCACAGTACTCCACCTAGAAAGGCACTGTTTACCCCTAGTCTAGTAAACGGCACCTATCCGGGCTGCGCACTGCACACAGCACGGCCTCACGCTGGGGGACCTGTTGAGTCTCATTTCCCAGCCGTAGAGAATTTTGCTTCTCTATGCCGACCACACCTTAAGACTCTACCCAAGATTTATCCATAGCCTTAGACACTCTTGACCCTCGGCCCTCCGACTTGCATCCCACCTCACTGAGCAGTTCATCACCGCTTCTATGTGTACTGTCACAAGGATGAGGATGCCATGGGAGAATCTTCCTCCCTTTATCAATTTTCCTGAGGGCAACTGTCTTTCCCATTCCTAAGTTGTGTGTGCCCACATTATTTGGATTATTAGAGCACCAGAGTCATCCTCAAAACGCCAGGGATCCAGGTCGTTCTCGCTTCCCTCTTCTCGCCATGGCAAGCATCTCAAGGACACATGCAGCTCCACCACCAGAACGGGTCCACAGGCCACCACAACTGGTGTTCCTTGTGAGCCTCCCTCTAGCCAGGCAGACACTGTTTACAGACACTGTTTACACCAAGTCTGAGAGACCAGCACCCCTCTGAGCATGGCCACGCACACAGTGTGCTTTCGCGTTGGAGGAACGACCCAGGACTTCTGGCACTTCCACACGTACCTGTCACCACTCTACCCACCACATCATACTGAATGCATTCCAAAAATTTTCCCTACATCGAGACACTTTGATTCACTGCCCTGCAACTTGCACCCATCACACAATGGGGATCCTTTCTCCTGCTCTAACTTATGCTAGGATCAGTAGGAAGAGCATCAGAGGACAAGGTCATTAGAGTTCTGTCTTGTTCTATTGGAAAGTCCCATTAGCTTCGCTCAGCTGGCGGTGTACACGATGCTAGCAGAAGGCTAATACAATTGCGCCACATGTTCCCGAGATGAGGTGGCTGCCAGAGACCTCGTGACTTCACGGCAGCCAGCTCAAGTCAACTGCAGCTCCACCACTACCACCATTCCAAAAGCCAGCCTAAAAGTTGCTCTTGTTGAGTGTTACTCAACCTGACCAGGAACTAATTACCCAAAATACAAGTAATCGGCACCTGGCCGGGTAGGGCACCACACACATCAGGGCTCTCGGTGAAGGATCGCCCCATCCTCTTCCGACTGTCGCGACTAGCTTTCATCTGTCTTCCCGTCAAATCCTATCGGCTGCACCAATGAGATATCCAGAGCCCTAGAAGATATCAAAGCACTGCCTTCAAACCTGTATCTCTCCCTGAGTGTATAGCCGCACCCACCTCCACCCCGCCCTATGCCTAATTGAGATGTATCAGGACCCCACGAGAGAAACGCATATTGTACTTCTCTCTTCTTCTCAGAGGAATGATTTCCCTTCCTGCAACCTCTTTGTGTTCATTTTGGGAGGAAAGGACCACCTAACTCATCCTGAGGATGCCAGAAACACAGATGGCTCCCGGGGTCATTAGGGTATCAAGGCATCCAGGTCAATGACATCTGCAAATCCACCCACATCACTGTCCCAGAGGCCACCACCAACGATGTTCTTGTGAGCCTTACTCTACCCAAACAGCAGCGTTCACTAGTACTACATGTGAACACTACCTGTCTGGGCAGGGCACCGCACACAGCACACCTTCGAGGTGGAGGACAGGCCCTACCACCCTCTCACTCACACATGTACCTTTCTTACATCTATCCATCACATCCTCATGTCCGTACACGGGCTTCCCCCGTACCCATTCACAATATCTCGACCCACAGTCCTCCAGCTTGCATCTCTCCCCCGTGGAGATCTCCGCAGCTGCTCTATGCATATCTGGAGATATATGTGAACACAGGAAGAATGATCTTGCTTTCTGTTATCTGCTACTCTATCAGCAATTATTTTACCTTATTCACTTTATACATGGTCACGTTTTTTAGGGGGGATCAGGTAAATCATCATCAAGGTGTGGTTGAGATCTATGTGGCTCCCACAGCCTTCCTGACTTCGGGGAGGTTGACCACCTGCAGGCCCACGCCCATCGCCCATCCAGAGGCAGCACAACCGACACTCCAGTTGCACAGTACTCCACCTAGAAAGGCACTGTTTACCCCTAGTCTAGTAAACGGCACCTATCCGGGCTGCGCACTGTACACAGCACAGCCTCACGCTTGGGGACCTGTTGAGTCTCATTTCCCAGCCGTAGAGAATTTTGCTTCTCTATGCCGACCACACCTTAAGACTCTACTCAAGATTTCTCCATAGCCTTAGACACTCTTGACCCTCTGCCCTCCGACTTGCATCCCACCTCACTGAGCAGTTCATCACCGCTTCTATGTGTACTG
Source organism: Globicephala melas (assembly GCF_963455315.2). Lineage (NCBI taxonomy): Eukaryota > Metazoa > Chordata > Mammalia > Artiodactyla > Delphinidae > Globicephala > Globicephala melas. The sequence goes on along the minus strand of NC_083335.1, from coordinate 7,910,765 downwards.
TCACAAGGATGAGGATGCCATGGGAGAATCTTCCTCCCTTTATCGATTTTCCTGAGGGGAACTGTCTTTCCCATTCCTAAGTTGTGTGTGCCCACATTATTTGGATTATTAGAGCACCAGAGTCATCCTCAAAACGCCAGGGATCCAGGTCGCTCTCGCTTCCCTCTTCTCGCCATGGCAAGCATCTCAAGGACACATGCAGCTCCACCACCAGAACGGGTCCACAGGCCACCACAAGTGATGTTCCTTGTGAGCCTCCCTCTAGCCAGGCAGATACTGTTTACAGACACTGTTTACACCAAGTCTGAGAGACCAGCACCCCTCTGAGCATGGCCACGCACACAGTGTGGTTTCGCGTTGGAGGAACGACCCAGGACTTCTGGCACTTCCACACGTAACTGTCACCACTCTACCCACCACATCATACTGAATGCATTCCAAAAATTTTCCCTACATCGAGACACTTTGATTCACCGCCCTGCAACTTGCACCCATCACTCACTGGGGATCCTTTCTCCTGCTCTAACTTATGCTAGGATGAGTAGGAAGAGCATCAGAGGACAAGATCATTAGAGTTCTGTCTTGTTCTATTGGAAAGTCCCATTAGCTTCGCTCAGCTGGCGGTGTACACGATGCTAGCAAAAGGCTAATACAATTGCGCCGAATGTTCCCGAGATGAGGTGGCTGCCAGAGACCTCGTGACTTCACGGCAGCCAGCTCAAGTCAACTGCAGCTCCACCACTACCACCATTCCAAAAGCCAGCCTAAAAGTTGCTCTTGTTGAGTGTTACTCAACCTGACCAGGAACTAATTATCCAAAATACAAGTAATCGGCACCTGGTCGGGTAGGGCACCACACACATCAGGGCTCTCGGTGAAGGATCGCCCCATCCTCTTCCGACTGTCGCGACTAGCTTTCATCTGTCTTCCCGTCAAATCCTATCGGCTGCACCAATGAGATATCCAGAGCCCTAGAAGATATCAAAGCACTGCCTTCAAACCTGCATCTCTCCCTGAGTGTATAGCCGCACCCACCTCCACCCCGCCCTATGCCTAATTGAGATGTATCAGGACCCCACGAGAGAAACGCATATTGTACTTCTCTCTTCTTCTCAGAGGAATGATTTCCCTTCCTGCAACCTCTTTGTGTTCATTTTGGGAGGAAAGGACCACCTAACTCATCCTGAGGATGCCAGAAACACAGATGGCTCCCGGGGTCATTAGGGTATCAAGGCATCCAGGTCAATGACATCTGCAAATCCACCCACATCACTGTCCCAGAGGCCACCACCAACGATGTTCTTGTGAGCCTTACTCTACCCAAACAGCAGCGTTCACTAGTACTACATGTGAACACTACCTGTCTGGGCAGGGCACCGCACACAGCACACCTTCGAGGTGGAGGACAGGCCCTACCACCCTCTCACTCACACATGTACCTTTCTTACATCTATCCATCACATCCTCATGTCCGTACACGGGCTTCCCCCGTACCCATTCACAATATCTCGACCCACAGTCCTCCAGCTTGCATCTCTCCCCCGTGGAGATCTCCGCAGCTGCTCTATGCATATCTGGAGATATATGTGAACACAGGAAGAATGATCTTGCTTTCTGTTATCTGCTACTCTATCAGCAATTATTTTACCTTATTCACTTTATACATGGTCACGTTTTTTAGGGGGGATCAGGTAAATCATCATCAAGGTGTGGTTGAGATCTATGTGGCTCCCACAGCCTTCCTGACTTCGGGGAGGTTGACCACCTGCAGGCCCACGCCCATCGCCCATCCAGAGGCAGCACAACCGACACTCCAGTTGCACAGTACTCCACCTAGAAAGGCACTGTTTACCCCTAGTCTAGTAAACGGCACCTATCCGGGCTGCGCACTGTACACAGCACAGCCTCACGCTTGGGGACCTGTTGAGTCTCATTTCCCAGCCGTAGAGAATTTTGCTTCTCTATGCCGACCACACCTTAAGACTCTACTCAAGATTTCTCCATAGCCTTAGACACTCTTGACCCTCTGCCCTCCGACTTGCATCCCACCTCACTGAGCAGTTCATCACCGCTTCTATGTGTACTGTCACAAGGATGAGGATGCCATGGGAGAATCTTCCTCCCTTTATCGATTTTCCTGAGGGGAACTGTCTTTCCCATTCCTAAGTTGTGTGTGCCCACATTATTTGGATTATTAGAGCACCAGAGTCATCCTCAAAACGCCAGGGATCCAGGTCGCTCTCGCTTCCCTCTTCTCGCCATGGCAAGCATCTCAAGGACACATGCAGCTCCACCACCAGAACGGGTCCACAGGCCACCACAAGTGATGTTCCTTGTGAGCCTCCCTCTAGCCAGGCAGATACTGTTTACAGACACTGTTTACACCAAGTCTGAGAGACCAGCACCCCTCTGAGCATGGCCACGCACACAGTGTGGTTTCGCGTTGGAGGAACGACCCAGGACTTCTGGCACTTCCACACGTAACTGTCACCACTCTACCCACCACATCATACTGAATGCATTCCAAAAATTTTCCCTACATCGAGACACTTTGATTCACCGCCCTGCAACTTGCACCCATCACTCACTGGGGATCCTTTCTCCTGCTCTAACTTATGCTAGGATGAGTAGGAAGAGCATCAGAGGACAAGATCATTAGAGTTCTGTCTTGTTCTATTGGAAAGTCCCATTAGCTTCGCTCAGCTGGCGGTGTACACGATGCTAGCAAAAGGCTAATACAATTGCGCCGAATGTTCCCGAGATGAGGTGGCTGCCAGAGACCTCGTGACTTCACGGCAGCCAGCTCAAGTCAACTGCAGCTCCACCACTACCACCATTCCAAAAGCCAGCCTAAAAGTTGCTCTTGTTGAGTGTTACTCAACCTGACCAGGAACTAATTATCCAAAATACAAGTAATCGGCACCTGGTCGGGTAGGGCACCACACACATCAGGGCTCTCGGTGAAGGATCGCCCCATCCTCTTCCGACTGTCGCGACTAGCTTTCATCTGTCTTCCCGTCAAATCCTATCGGCTGCACCAATGAGATATCCAGAGCCCTAGAAGATATCAAAGCACTGCCTTCAAACCTGCATCTCTCCCTGAGTGTATAGCCGCACCCACCTCCACCCCGCCCTATGCCTAATTGAGATGTATCAGGACCCCACGAGAGAAACGCATATTGTACTTCTCTCTTCTTCTCAGAGGAATGATTTCCCTTCCTGCAACCTCTTTGTGTTCATTTTGGGAGGAAAGGACCACCTAACTCATCCTGAGGATGCCAGAAACACAGATGGCTCCCGGGGTCATTAGGGTATCAAGGCATCCAGGTCAATGACATCTGCAAATCCACCCACATCACTGTCCCAGAGGCCACCACCAAGGATGTTCTTGTGAGCCTTACTCTACCCAAACAGCAGCGTTCACTAGTACTACATGTGAACACTACCTGTCTGGGCAGGGCACCGCACACAGCACACCTTCGAGGTGGAGGACAAGCCCTACCACCCTCTCACTCACACATGTACCTTTCTTACATCTATCCATCACATCCTCATGTCCGTACACGGGCTTCCCCCGTACCCATTCACAATATCTCGACCCACAGTCCTCCAGCTTGCATCTCTCCCCCGTGGAGATCTCCGCAGCTGCTCTATGCATATCTGGAGATATATGTGAACACAGGAAGAATGATCTTGCTTTCTGTTATCTGCTACTCTATCAGCAATTATTTTACCTTATTCACTTTATACATGGTCACGTTTTTTAGGGGGGATCAGGTAAATCATCATCAAGGTGTGGTTGAGATCTATGTGGCTCCCACAGCCTTCCTGACTTCGGGGAGGTTGACCACCTGCAGGCCCACGCCCATCGCCCATCCAGAGGCAGCACAACCGACACTCCAGTTGCACAGTACTCCACCCAGAAAGGCACAGTTTTCCCCTAGTGTAGTAAACGGCACCTTTCCGGGCTGCGCACTGCACACAGCACGGCCTCACGCTGGAGGACCTGCTGAATCTCATTTCCCATCCGTAGAGAATTTTGCTTCTCTATGCCAACCACACCTTAAGACTCTACCCAAGATTTTCCATAGCCTTAGACACTCTTGACCCTCTGCCCTCCGACTTGCATCCCACCTCACTGAGCAGTTCATCACCGCTTCTATGTGTACTGTCACAAGAATGAGGAAACCATGGGAGAATCTTCCTCCCTTTATCGATTTTCCTGATGGGATCTGTCTTTCCCATTCCTAAACTGTGTGTGCCCACATTATTTGGATTATTAGAGCACCAGAGTCATCCTCAAAATGTCAGGGATCCAGGTCGCTCTCAGTTCCCTCTTTTCGCCATGGCAAGTATCTCAAGGACACATGCAGCTCCACCGCTAGAACGGGTCCACAGGCCACCACAAGTGATGTTCCTTTTGAGCCTCCCTCTAGCCAGGCAGACACTGTTTGCACCAAGTCTGAGAGACCATCACCCCTCTGAGCACTGCCACACACACAGTGTGGCTTCCCGTTGGAGGAACGACTCAGGACATCATACTGAATGATTTCAAGAATTTTCCCTACATCGAGACACTTTGATTCACCGCCCTGCAACTTGCATCCATCACTCAATGGCGATTCTCTCTTCTGCTCTACATTATGCTAGGATGATTCGAGGGAGCATCAGAGGAAAATATCCTTCGAGTTGTTTCTTGTTCTATTGTAAAGTCCCATTAGCTTCTCTCACCTGTGAGTGTTCCCATTGCTAGCAACCGACTAATGCAGTTGCCGTGAGTTTTCCCATGATCCAGTGGCTTCCAGAGCCCTCATGACTTCATGGCAGGCAGCTCAAGGACACCTGCAGCTCCATCACAACCACGCTGCTGTCTGCCTGCCCAAATGTTGTTCTTTTTGAGCGTTACTCTACCTAGCCAGGAACTAATTACCTAAAATACAAGTAATCAGCACCTGTCCGGGTAGCGCACCGCATACATAAGTGCTTTCGGTGAAGGATCTCCCCGGTCCCCTTCCCATTCTCGCAAGTAGCTTTGATCTGTCTCCCCATCACATCCTAACGGCTGCACCCACAATATATCCAACCCCCTAGAGGCTATCTAAGCGCTGCCTGCCAAGCTGCATCCTTCCCTCAGTGGATATCCGCACCCACCTCCACCCCACTCTATGCCTAATTGAGAAGTATCAGGACCCCACCAATAATACACATATTGTACTCCTCTTTTCTTTTCGTAGGAATGATGTTCCTTCCTGCAACCTCTTTGTGTTTACCTTGTGAGGAAAGGAGCACTTAACTCATCCTGAGGATGCCAGAGTCACAGATGTCTCCCAGGGTCATTAGGATCTCAAGGCAGCCAACTCAAGGACACTTGCCACTCCACCCACATCAATCGTCCAGAGGCCACCACCAAGGATGTTCTCGTGAGCCTTACTCCACCCACACAGTCACCGGTTCTTGTAGTCTAAATGAACAGCACCTGTCTAGGCATGGCACCATACTCAGGAGTGCTTCAAGGTGGCGGACCTACCCAGTACTCTTCACACTCTCGAATATAGCTTTCATCTCTCTTCTCTCCATAGCATTATGATTTTTCCCAAGATTTGTCCATAACCATAGACAGTGTCCCTCTTTTCCCCTCATAGTTGTATCAGTCTGTCAGTGGGGATCTCCCCTCCTCCTCTTTGTATATGTAAATGATAATGGGGATCCAGATAGAACAAGTTTGTTCTTGTTCTCCCTTCTTCTCTTTGGCATTATCTTTCTCTTTCTAACCTTTAAGTTTTCCCATTGTTAGTAGTGGACCAATGAATTATTCCTGTGGATGACAGATATCAGTGGCTTCCATGGCTCTGGTGACATCAAGGTGGCCAATACCAATACACCTGCAGCTCTACCCTATTACTGTTCCAACATCCTCCACAAATGATGCTGTTGTTGAGCATTACCCTACACAGACAGGCACTGTTTACACTTAGTCTAAGTGATTAGCAGCTGTCTTGGCATGGCACTGCACACAGCAGGGCTTCCTTGTGGAGGTCCTACTCAGTTTCCCTTCCACTCTTGAATGTAACTTTATCTCTCTCCCCACCTCTTCATGATGAATGCACCCATTATTTTCCATGACCCTTGACAAATCCAACCCAGTGACTTCTAACTTACATTCGTCCCTCATTGAGGATCCCCACATCTGCTCTACGTTTATCTTACTGACTTTGAGGACCAAGACAGACAAAAATTGTTCATGTTCTCACTTCTATTGGGAAGTACCTTTATCTTCTCTAACCTTTAGTTGTTCATTGGCAGGACTGGAACTTTGAAGATAGTGGGCTTCTCCCTAAAGTTAAAAAAACCTTTCAACACATCCACTGCATCTTTCTTTTTCTCCACAAATGCCTTCAATCCACTTACAAAAGATAGAGTGACAAGATATCCAAAATTCTACACTGAAAAGTACTGATGTAGATAAGAGGACAAAAAATTTAATTTCCTCCCCCATCCCTTGAGAGGAAACTTAATGTTTAACTTTTCGGTTGAATTCCAGGAGAGAAAAGATTTTAGGCTGTCCCTCTCCTCTCAGGTCTGTATTTCCTCTGCCTTACATCTGAATGCTGATTGTTGCAACTACATATTTCTATCTTTACATCCTGAGATACAGGCCTCTTGTGCTGTCACTTTCTCTTAACCCATGTGAACCTGAGGGAAGTTGTGACAATATATGAGGAGATACCTGACCCTAAACCACTTCTTGTCTTGACTGGAATCTAACTCTTGTTCCCACCTGACATTATCAATACCTGCATAACGCTTCTCCTGTCATCCCTCTACAAAGCTTGACACAAATGTGGCCAAAGTCTCATCTTTGTTTACCAAAGCAGAAATAATACTTGATTCAGAGCAGCCTATTCTCTGAGACTCTGCAGGTCTACAAAAGTGTGATAGCAAACATCTGGAAAACAATCACTCTTAGACCCATTTCTCCCAGTATTTATATCTGCTATTGGTCCACAGGTTGCTTATTTAGCTCACACAGAATAAGACAGGTTGTTTACTATATAGGAAACAAGTCCTCAAGATTCCAATTGACTTGTATCAGGATACTGTTAAGTATTTCATTATATTTCATTGCTTTATATCATGTTATGCAGAAAAGAAAAATAAGCAGAAATAAAAGAATAAGGGCAGGCTTCCCTGGTGGCGCAGTGGTTGAGAGTCCGCCTGCCGATGCAGGGGACACAGGTTCGTGCCCCGGTCCGGGAAGATCCCACATGCCGCGGAGCTACTGTGCCCATGAGCCACAATTACTGAGCCTGCGCGTCTGGAGCCTGTGCTCCGCAACAGGAGAGGCCGCGATAGTGAGAGGCCTGCGCACCGCGATGAAGAGTGGCCCCCGCTTGCCACAACTAGAGAAAGCCCTAGCACAGAAACAAAGACCCAACACAGCCATAATTAATTAATTAATTAATTAATTAATAATAATATCACCCCTGATTTAAAAACAAAACTCAATGTCATTTATTAAAGAAAACTCAGGCTTGAAAAACTTCAAAGGGAATTTCTGGTCCAGAGTGTCAGTATTCCTATCAGACCTTCCCAGTAAGTGCCTGAGTACTGCCTTTGATGATGTATGGGGGACTTTCTCTCATAATGTAAAATCTGCACAACTGCATGAAAAACAAAACACCAAAAAAGAGCAGACAACATAAATATAGGGCTGGAATCATTTTAGCTGTCGTGTCTTTAAAAGAGCATAGCCTCTTGAACTAGGGATGAGTAAGATAACCAGAGAGTAATAAAGAGTTGCACTTCCTATACTAAGAGCACAGAGCAGTGCATTAGGTTTGGCTTTTGCTAAGGAGAAAAGAGGTACCATGAATGCACAAAGACAATGAGAAATGTGGACAATTTTACGTGCCTGACCTAAGTGGTTATGGCTGCGAAGTTGAGCCAATGAGTGAAGACTGGAGCCAAGGATTTGGAAGGCTGGCAGAGGAAGGCAAAGAGGATTCCTCAGAAGCCGAAGCTGACTGTGGAAGAAAAGGGAATAGAGAAATGAATACACGAATCTGCAACATCTCTGAAATACTGCGAACTATAGTTGATGAATGGTCCAGGTGCCAAAGTCCAAATCTGGAGTGGCTTGTTGACAAGGTTAGCACTGTAACAGATGGTGCTTGCTTGAGAAAACGTGAGAGGAAGGAGAGACAATGACTGTTTACTTCAGGATTACCAGGAGTAGAGAAAAGGAATTGAAAGTATCTGAGAAGAATTGGAGGTAAATAATTATTTCATGGAAGTTTATCCTGCTTAGTAAAGCTGCTAAGAACCAAGAAATACAGCATGACCCATGGGTATCCATAGCCACCAGCAACACGAACTGAATTCTGGGAATGGAATCTAGTTTTACTTGGGGGGCTTTAGAAGCCTTTCTAAATATGCCAGAAAAACCTGTGGAAGCAAAGTTTCCTGGCCCAGTAATTGAGAGGCGTGTTGTGGAACCATGAAAATAGCCCACTGTGCCTTGCTTATGCAGTGCGAAATAAAGAGGGGGAAGAGGTCGAAGGGGGAGGGAAGAAACGTACATGTACTGAGCTCCACTCTGTGTCAGGCACTGTGCTATGCATTTTCACAAATATTATCTCTTCTAATCCTCACGTTAACGATATGAGAAAAGTATTATCATCTACATTTTACACAGAGAGAAACAGGCTCACAGAGGTAAAGAGACTTCCTTAATAGTAAGAGAACAAAAGCCAGGTCTCAAATACAGGTGTCTATGAAAAGCTCACAGAACGGCTGAAAGTGGAAACAAAAAGTGAATGGAAAAAATTTCTTGGTGGAAAATGCAGTGCAGTAAAGAGTACTGGACACAAAAATCCACAGTCGTATAAAGTGACTTAAAAACCACATAAAGGAGATAAGATGAGGAGAAATTGGCAATGCATCCCAGGCCACTTCCCAGCACCTGAGCCATCATCATGAACTGATCATAAATGGAGAATATCAAAGACAAACTGTTCTGGGAATAACAGTCAGCAGCTGTATCACTCAGCAACTCACCTACTTTTCCCTCCCAGTTCTTAACAGCAACAACAAACCTAGCACAAGGCACTGGCAATCAAAGGGGGGAAACAACCCAAAGTGGAAGCTGGGCAAATTCCCAAGGAAGAAAACAAACACAGAGTGGTAGATTCAAGGAGTCAGGTCAGAAAAGCCAAAGTAAGAAGTAAAATGCAGATTGTAAAAACACAAAGGGACAGAGAACAAACAATCATTGAGGCAAAAACATGTTTCCCTGGAGTGGCTGCAGACGGAAGTTGGTACACACATACCTGAGTCTAGACTGCAGAGCTTTGCAAAGGGGTCTGGGTGTCTTAGGAAGATGCTTGCCCTAATACTCTGACAAAGACAGTGATTAAGTAATACAGATCCCCAATTACTTCTGCAAAGAAAGAGCAGTAATGCATAAAGGAGTACAAGCTGGTATCTGGCTAAAAGAGACTGGACCTGAAGTTACTGACTCAGGAACTTAAGAGATTTTCCAACTAACCTTATTTTCAGATAAGAAAACTAAGACTCACACAGGTTCAGTTATGCCATGCCCCCTTTAAAGGATTGTTCTGGATGGCAGAAACCTGTACGTAATAGGAAGAGGGAGAGGTGCTGCTGTCAAGACCATGGGTGAACACTGATATTTAAAATATCCCAATCCAAATTCTCCCAGAGCAAGCCCCTCAGACCATCAGCCTGAATAGAGAAGCATTCTTTCTAAAGATGACATGAAAATGACAAAGAACATAAGATTGATGCTTCCACTCTTTGAATTTATCTAAGTGGAAAAAGTATAAGAAAATTCAAAAATAGCACAAAAAAGAAACAAAAAAGTTTTAAATGCAGCTGATCTAGTCCTCAGTGTAAAAGCAGAGATAAACAAGTCATTCTGAATATGTGTTAATATCATCTTGGCTGTACTGCAGATCATTATATTTTATGATGTATTTGAAGGCTTCTTTTCTTCTTAACTTGCTACATTGTGATTTTCTGAGACCTGAACAAAAGCAGTGGGAACACTGGTAAATAAAAGCAAAGAAAGGTAACTTAAGACTGCAAAATAAAATGCACGTAACTCCAATTTCCTATGTGCTGGGGCAAAAAAAAATGTTCTGATCAAAAACCATCGTGCCACCTTGGGTCAGGTATGATCAGGCTAAACTGAACTCTGAATTACTCCCAGCAGAGGGGAAAGTGTTTGCTAAGAAGGAATGAGCTTGTAGTAAACTGCATGCCACCTGCTTCTTCTGACAAAGACTGCATGTTATAAAACAAGCGTAGAGGCTTCCCCGGTGGCACAGTGGTCGCCTACCAATGCAGAGGACACAGGTTCAAGCCCTGGTCCGGGAAGATCCCACAGGCCGCAGGGCAACTAAGCCCGTGCGCCACAACTACTGAGCCTGCGCTCCAGATCCAGCAAGCCACAACTACTGAGCCTGCGTGCCACAACTACTGAAGCTCGTGTGCCTACAGCCCATGCTCCACAACAAGAGAAGCCACCACAATAAGCCCGCGCACCGCAACGAAGAGTAGCCCCCGCTCGCTGCACCTAGAGAAAGCCTGCATGCTGCAACAAAGACCCAATGCAGCCAAAAATAAATAAATAAATAATAAATGTATATTTAAAAAAAAAAAGGAATACCTGTTAAAAAAAAAAAAAGACTCTGTGCTTCCACTGCAGAGGGCACAGGTTCCATTCCTGCTCAGGGAACTAAGATTCCGCAAGCCGTGTGTGGCGTGGCCAAAACCCCCCAAAAAACAAAAAAGAAAAAGAAAAGGAAAGCACCACTAACTAGCTGGGTGACCCTGGAAAAGGTGGTTAGCCTCTATTTCCTTACTTACAAAATGGAGATCTTAATCCCGGCCCTGCTTCCTTCACAAGAATGTGGTAAGGATTCAATGATACAACGTAGGTGAAAGTGTGTTATCGACAGAAAAATGTCATAGAATCAAAAGGAACTAGTACCAGATGATGATATTAAAAGAGTTTATATTAATTGCTTGTCAGGCCCAGTTCTGTACCCTCTGGCAGTTCCTTCTCTCTTCCGCCAAGCCTCAAGGCAGTGGTGATTGCATGGAATCACTGCACTCCAATAACGAGCTCCGGGAATGGGTACCCTCCACACCATGCTCTCTCTCCCCTTCATACACTTATTTATATTCTTCCTTCCTTTTGCATTCCAGTACTCCTGACCTTCTGCCACTTAGGTTGGACTCCTTGCTTACTTCCCTTTGCCATTCCACATGCTCTCAGTTTCCTCTGACAGCCTACTGCCTGCTCTCCCCACATCCCCACCAGACCTTCTCCCTACTCTTCCAGGTTTAGGCCAGGCTCATTTTTATTCACCCACGCTTATCCCCCTGCTCCTTGGCTCTTTACTCTCAGGAAGAGAGACCATGTTCCCACTCTTGTCAGCTGTGCTCAACAGCAAGAGCCTCTAATAAATGAGGACCCGGTCCCTCCTTGAAATGGGACTGCTCCAAGGGATAAAATCTGTGCTGCCTGGCCTGGAATGTCTTTGAGCATCCTGAGATACAGGAGTAAAGATGACAAGAGTATAAGAAGTACCTGACATATAACGATCTCATTTAATCCTGACAACATCTCTATGAAGCTGTTTATACACATGCTACAAATGAAGACAAAGAAATCATAGGTTAAGAAACTTGATGAAGTTCTTCAAGGAAGATTTATTAGTCCCTATGGCTTCTATAGTACTTCATAGTACAAGTGGGTACTGGCCATTACGGGGAGTAGGAAGCAGGAAGTAGAAGGTAGGATACCTATTACACATATGCAAGATGGTCTTTTTTATCACCTTCCTCTCGTAAGTGACAATTAAGATATTTTATGTTTAAAACAAGCCTTTTTCTTGTATGAGTTTAGATTCTTTTTATCATAAATGAAAGAAAACTAACCCAAACTAGGTTAAATAAAAGCAGAATTCATTGGTTTACATACCTACAGAGTCCAGGGGTACGGATGGCTCAGAGCATGGCTGGATTGAGGGCTAAAATTATATCATCAGGAACAAGTTTCCTGCTCCTGTCTTCTGCTTTATTAGTTTCAGTCTCTGGAGCCACATTTAGCAAGATGGTGGCAATAGCTCCAAATTCTTCACTTTCTTAGGTTCAAGACCAGTTAGAAAGAGACTAACTTCCTAAAATGTCCCAGACATTATATCTCACTGGTTTTTATTTCATTATGTGCCCAAATCTGAATAATCACTATGGCCATGGTCACATGGATCAAATGGGATATGGTTGATGGTTTAATCCTGGGTCACATGCTCTGCCAACTGAGTTGTGGGGTGGGTGTCACCTGAGCCAAACAGACCAAGAATGGGGGAAGGATAGAGTCTCAAATGGCTATTGCTTGATAAAATAAATGGATATCTCTGGCCAAAAGACAGCAAAGGTCCTCTATGTATCTCTAATAAATAAATGTCCCAGAGAGGGAATTAATGGCTATTAAAGGCTAATAATTCATAACATCTACTGAATTCTTTTTTTAAAAAAGATCTTTATTGGGATATAATTGCTTTACAATGGTGTGTTAGTTTCCGCTTTATAACAAAGTGAATCAGTTATACATATACGTATGTTCTCATATCTCTTCCCTCTTGCATCTTCCTCCCTCCCACCCTCGCTATCCCACCCCTCCAGGCGGTCACAAAGCACCAAGCTGATATCCCTGTGCTATGCGGCTGCTTCCCACTGGCTATCTACCTTACGTTTGGTAGTGTATATATGTCCATGCCTCTCTACCAGGCACTGTGTTAATTAAGCACTTACATATATTCTCATATGCCTCACAACCACCCTCTGAGGTTGAGTACTAGTATTATCGAAACCTTACGAATGAGAAAACTGAGGGCCCACAGAGCAGTGAAATCACTAGCCCAAGGTCTCATAGCTAGTAAGTGGAGGAACAGGGATATCAACTCAGGATATTGCCAAACTCTCCAGGTTAACGTATCTGTCAGTACAAGGGAGAAATTCTAATGGAGAAAGAGAATCATGCTCATGGGGATCAAAGTCCTTTTGAGGAGATGGAACAAAACTCCACATTTAAATAGACCCCATATAATAGTTGGGGTAATCTGGCCAGTAAGTAACAGAACATTTGATTTAAAAAGACTGAAAGGGTGGAAATTTATTCTCTCATCTCTGAGTCCTGAGGCAAGCATTTCCAGGGCTGGTTCATTCAGCAGCACGACATCAAGGAATGAGGCTCTCCTCTGCACCAGCTGGTATTCACCAGTTGGTTTATCCCCTCATGGCTGCAAAATGGCTGCAACAGCTCAAGGCATCACATCTTCCTATCACTCTGTCCACAGATGAAAAGTGAAATTTTTCCTTCAGTGTCTCCTTTCTATCAGGAAGGAAAATCTTTCCTAGGAGTCCCACAGCTGACGTCTTCTTACATCTCATTGACCAGTACTGGGTTATATGCTTTGCCCTAAACCAACCTCTGCTGAAGGAGAATGTGATTCTTTCCTTCAGAAGGAGAAAGGCCCATCCTCTCAACCCCAGAGCCAGAAATAGGATGAGGCATGTGAGGTGTCTAGGGTACAAAATTTAAGGAGGCACTCACTCTCAGGGCCATGCACTTGCAACAACCCTTTGAGTTCCTTCTTAAACTGTGGGTACCTTTTATGATCTTGAAATGAGGGCCTCCTTAGGTTTTTGGGCCCTGGATGCTTCAACTGCTTTACCTAATTTCAGCCCAGCTCATCATACTGCCTCCTCCTAATACCTGAACAAAGTCAGGAGTCATTTTAGAATAAAAGAAGGGGAAGATAGCTGTTGAGATGATAATCAATGTTTCAGTTAACAGCTACACTTGACTTCTGTCATGGCATGACTTCCGTCATCAAGCATGAATACAACTCCCTAGTCTAACTTCTGCCTTTGGGCATTTAATATCTCTGGGGCTTTTTACTGGAAGATCTTCAAGGTTCCTCCTAGCTTTGAAGTCCAGGGAATCTTGTTAGATACTTTTAAATCAAATAACGTTTACGGCTTCATCTGCTGTTAAAGAAGCTGAACAATAAGGAGACTGACATTATTTGATTCCAGAGGAGGAAAAAGTCATATATCTGGCTCCAATCCTTCCCCATCAACCTCCCTCTCCATTACCACCTCTTCCTACTCACCCACCACCAACACACACGTTCAAAATCAATCATATAGCTGTTAGTGGTATATTTGCCAGATGGAAAACTGTAGTGGACACTGTGATGCGCCTCCCACTCCCAGGACTGAAGCACTCATTTCCTCAGCTGTTGGGAGTATTGGTGACTGACTTTTCTCAGCTGAGTCAATTTCCAGAAACTTCCCATTGCTGGAGAGAGACACTGCTCCCCAAAACCACATCTCCTTTCCTTGGACAGCCTGTGTCCAATGACTGACTGGCCAGGGTGGAGGGGCTACCCTGGGGGTGGGGTGTGGAAGGTGGTAGGAGGGGAGTTGTGGGAGAAGTAATAATAGTCCAGGCCCTTACTCCAATTTGGGACAACCTTGCAGGGATATTTTGGCTCCAGAATTCTCTGAGGTGTTGGGTTAAAGCCTTTGTTTTGATTGCATGAAGTATAACTTCTCCTTCTTAATCTTCCTTCCTTCACACCCGAGGAGGTGTTGATCATGAGAACACTCACCAACTCACTCTTGCATACAACTCCCCACCTCAGAGTTTGCTTTCCGGGAAACTCAAACTGTGACAGTAACTATAGACCTTTTTGTGGAAGCTGGGAACATTCCTTTCTTTTTTTCTTCTGCTTCCTTTATTTTAATTTTGGTCACACATACTTACATAGCTATCGTCTTTAAGTAAAATAGCACATAGTAATAAACACACATAGTTGAACATGTTTCTTTGTGCTAAGGAAATAATTATGTTCCCTAAATTATTTTAGTAGTATTAACTTGCTCCAAACAGTAATGCCTGGAATCAAAGCCACATGACACAAATCTGGAGTGATTTTTCTCTTTGGCTATATGATGAATTGCTCATTTGCAGCTGAATGCCCTAAATTGGAGTCCTAGTTCTGAGAGCTTGTATTCTACTATATGGAAGAATGGTCTCCTTATTGGGCTCTTTATGGATACTGGATAAAAGTCCTTGTCATTGAAAACATTCATTTTTCATAATGCATTTGTCCTGTAAGTTTCTGTTCTCAAAATTAAGTAGTATTTCATAGGTCTCCTTGACCTGAGTGTTTGTTAATATATATTTTCTATTAATTTCAAAATCATATACTTCACTGGGCTTGAAATTGGTCCTTAGGGGGATTCTAACAGCAAGTGAGCAAGCCTTTGCCCCAAGGGTTCTATGTCTGCATTTCTAATCAGAGGAGCTCATGCTAACTGCTGAATACCTTACATCGGAATAAAGCAAGAATGATATTTCCATGGACTGCCTTTATACTGTTTGACTGAAGTGACAAGACTGCAGTAGATTCATTAAATTTTCAGTTGTTATTCTGGTCAGTCATAAACAATCTATTTGGTTTGTTATGATGATAGAAATAACAGACCGTTCAAACAGTGTGATTCATCAACCAGTTTCTTGCTCATTTTAGTTATGAGATGAGATCAAGACCTCACTATTTTACTCTACTGAAAACAACTGATTGAGAAATCTGTTTTATATATATTTTTTCAACATCGTATCCATAGGTAGGATCTAGGTAACTTTCACCAAATAAGGGCATTAGCCTCCTAAACAATTCTTCTCACTTTGGTCTCTTCAAACACTTTTGTACTCAAGCTGCCAAGGTGTTCTTTTTAATGCCTAACTTCACCTAATTCAGAAACTGGTACCAGAAGTGGGATGAAACTGTAAAAATAGCAAAAGTATGCATCATTGCCTTAGTGGTCAGGCAGGCTTGATGGCAAGGAGACATGAACAGCCTGGATGACTAGAGATCTATTTAATTTAACGGCAAAACATTGGGTACTATCAGTACATTAACTTAATTACAGATGGTGAGGTTACATAGTTGGTGTTTGTAACAGAAGAGGATGAAAAACAAAATGTTAGTTCCATGTGTTAGGTTCTATTGACTCCATCTGGCAAGATAATATAAGAAAGATGACCTAAAAAAGGAGTGATTGGTTTCTGAGAATAAATCAAAGGATAAAGGAAGGTCCAGAAAACTGGGGCCTTGTAAAGTTGGAAAAGCCATTTCCTTGCATAATGCAAATGATAGGAGACAGTACAAAACAGGCTTAAAGCCTCAAATGCCCAGTAAAACTTCTCAAAGCGACTCCAGACAGAGACCAAATTAAGGGGGTAGCATTTCCATGGGCTGTTCTAAATATTTTTAACTATAAGTTGAAATAGGTCTGGGGGTAAAGAAACAAATAAATAAGGAATATTTGAAAATTATGCCCAGAAAAAAACTTTGATTGAAGTTACTGACACACAGAGCTAACTAAATATAAATAGATTACTAAATTTGGAGGTAACTGTACTGTTAAGGAAACCGTAAGCCTAGAACAAAGTACCTTGGATCATCTAGACAATAAACAAACCTGGGCTCTTTAACCTTCCATGATTAGGTGGGTGACTTCAAAGGCTCTGAAGCCCCTAAAGAGAGCTTTCTCCCCAAAACGTATTTTGGATGTGGCCAAGGAGAATAATGAACAAGGAGTGGGTCCCCCAGAGGGTGGACCCATGAACCATGGATATCAGTGAACAAGGGAGTTCTCTCAGACTACAGGATCAGAGTCTAATCAAGGAATGTTCCCAGCCCAAGGGTAAGGAACCCTCATAGCATCTTCTCAGGGGATTTCAAAACTACCATGCCCTAGTGACTGCTCTGTGTCTCCTATTCTTCCCCTTTCTAAACGGGAACTGTGTTAACTTTTGCTGTGGTTAAAAAAGCCTACATATATTAGTAGTTTATAACAACAAGCATTCATTTCTCATTCACAGATTTGTGGGTCAGCTGTGGCTCAATGGTGTTCAGCTCCAAGTTATGGGTTGCATTTTGAGCTGCTCAACATGTCTAACTGTGGGATGCAGGGTGAGGGAACAGCAGTTTACCAGGGGCGTGATCTCATAGCAGTTCAGGAACAGAGCACTAAAGTGAAAGTTAAGCCACACAAGCACATCTAAAGCCTCTAGTCCAGCACAGCACAAGTTGGATCTTCTCACACTCCATTAGCCAAAGCAAGGCACGTGGCTATAAACAAAATCAGTGGGGTAGGGAAATACACCCTGCCCACAGTGAACTACTGTTAAGGATAGAAAAAGGGAAAATTGTGAATACCAATTATAGTCTACTACCAAAATGTTTTGTAATTATTTGTATACTGGGTATGGGTGAGTGTGGGCAGGTGATCTATCTTTCAACCCATAAGTTGCTAGACAAAAAGGGACTGTATACGGATGAGATAGAGAATACTGTATATCATCCTGAGAGTTTGGACTTTGATCTAGGGACAGTGAGTAGATACAATTTAGGGCTGTATCCCTTAGGGAGTAGGGGAACGTCTTCTATGAGTAGAAAGGTAAATGAACCAGTTTGAAAACTAAAAGAAAGACTCACAAACACACTGTTAAGTGTCAGAGGGAATATGATTCACCCAACCATTCAGCCATTCTTGTTGAAGGTGCACATGTGAAAACTAGATATAATCAAATTGTTTCCTAACTGTAACCCTACGTCTCCCATCTGATCAAAAAAATTCACATCTCCTGACAAATCCCCAATCCAAAAATTAAATTCTAGGAGTGTTTTAAATGTACTCTAGAAAAAGTCCCAAGGTTTATGTACTGCTTTCCTTGGTACTTCTACTACCCAGTTAACTCATCTGTTTTCATATGTTCACTGGCCATTTGTACTTTAATCTTTTCCCAATTACTTATTTATAGCTGTCAGTTAGGATAGGCTAGGTTATGCTACCCAAACACCCCCCAAATCTCAGCAGCCTACAAGAGGAAAGGTTGGTTTCTCACACTCCGTGTTTACCACAGGTCAGACCCCTTATCTTCACTCCAGGACCCAAGTTAATAGTGGGAGCTGCCACTATTTAGTAGCCACAACAATGATAGTTGCCATGGCCAATGGAGTATAGAATTTGATGAAGTATGTACGGACTCATAATTTTTCTCCCTAGAAGGGATAAATGTTACTTTTGCTCGCATTTCATTGGCCAAAGAAACACATGGTCATGACCAGTTCAAAAAGGCTGGGGAGTTTGATCCTCCAGGAAGAAGGGGAATTTCACATTAGGGAGCAATAATAAAGACCTAATGCAGTCTAACCTTTCTGGTTGACAAATACCGGTTCTCTCCCCTCTCACTTTACCGCTTCTCTAAAGAAGATAACCTTAACCACTATGCAATCATTGCTTCAAGCTCAAAATCAAGATTCTCAAAGCATAGCGTAGTTTCTACATCAGAGATCCACACATCTAATATACAATGGTGAAACAGGCATAGAATAACTGCATTAAAGTCTCCCATTGAGAAAGAGGAAGAATGGGAGACATTGGGTAGCCACTGACCCACAGCAATAATGCAATCTCACCATACAAATGCTTAGAGGGGCCCCTGCCCTAGGCTTAGAAAATTATCCTGAGAACAGGCCCTGGTTGCTCTTCCTTCAAGTAGTTTTGCTCTCCACTGTTTGCCTGTGGTTCTTGACTTCACCAACCAGGAGGTTCTTCTTTTTCAACTATGTTTCTTAGGCTATATATGAAGTTGGCATCAGGAAACTGCCTTCCTTGGAAATCCAGCAGCTTTTGTGAACTGCTTCTCATCCCAAAGAGGCTGAAGTCCAAGTATCATTTTAAGTCTCAGAAACAAACTATGTAGTCCAGGCTCATCGTCTCTCTGGCAGCACAATTTTTTTTCTTCAAAAACTTAAGTTGGCTTCGTATCAACTGCCTTCTAGTCAGCTCTATGTGCCAGTAACCACATTTCCACCTCTTTTTTAGATATCTAGATTTCTCCCTTCTCCCTAAGTTTGAGTACCTTGAGTCCATCACTCCTCCATGTGACTCCTCCAAGTCACACCCTCAGTCTCTCTTTTCCTGAGCCATTTTACCCAAATGAAGGGTATCACACATTTAGTTGAATTTTCAAAATCTGGGAATTTTAATCTACTGAGAGTTTTTAATAATGGGTGTGAGGATTATACCCTTAATTGATGCTGCACTGAGAAAATAGGTTAAAAGGATTTAAAGATTTTAACAATAGATATGGAGGAGGCCATGTATTTTGATTTTTTCCTTGGTATAATTCTTAAAATTAAATCTGCTTTTATTGCTCAAAAACTTTATTTCACACTGTTTTAAGTTTAAACTCAATTTCAAGCCCTAAAGGCCCACCAATTTCTAGACTCTCAATTCTCTTTCATTTATGTTTACAAACCAGTTAATTATCTAAGCTCATCTATTTTGTAATAATTTGAGAAATGTAGACAAAAGTTACCAACACATGAAACATTCTGTTTTTCAACCTCTTCCCCTAAAACTACAAGCTCATTATGTACACGATCTGCCTTTCAGGCTACAGTAGATAACAGTTTTACTAAAACTTTTTCTACTGCCTGACGTCTCACTTACCTCCTAGCTTCTGACAGTTTCCTCACAGCCCAGAGCACAACCTTTAAATCTATGCCATATGTTTTATAGATTTTGTTGTAATAGCACCTGTATTCTGATACTGATTTCTGTATGGGTCAGGACAGGCAAGCTTAAGCCATGGTGTCAAACAACCCCCAAATCTCAGTGGTTTTAAACAAAGCTTTACTTCTTGCTCACACAATATTTCAATCTTGGATTGGTTGGGAGCAGCCACTATCCAGGATATCTCTGGCTGCCTTGGCAGAAGGTAAACAGAACGTGGCAAATCAAATACCAAGTCTTAAAACTTCTGCCTGCATCACATACCACTGACTCAAGTAAATCATATGGCCATGCCTGAGCTTGCTGAAACTGTAAAGCATAATTCTCCTACAGGGAAGGGAAACAGATCATTGTGAACAGTCTACTACAATACCATTTGCCTACTTTTTTCTGGTGTGTGTCATTTTCGTATTAATTTATTGGGGCAATGTGCAGATTAGTAATATTAACCTTGTGCCTCATCTTCTCCAGCCTTGTCAGTTGTCTTTTACCTTTGCTTATGATAAATAAGGATAAATTTTGCCATGCAGAAACTTTAATTTTTTTTGGCCATGCCCTGTGGCATGTGGGATCTTAATTCCCTGACCAGGGATCAAACCCGCGCCCCCTGCATTGGGCTGCAAGGGAAGTCCCCAGAAATTTTAATTTTGATGTAAGAAATACATTAGATTACTTCTTTCTTTCTTCCTTCCTCCCTTCCCTCTTGCCTTTTTGGCTTCTGGGTTTCAGGTATTTCTTAGGAAGGGCTTATCAACCTCAAATATCATAAAGGTGGTCTGTTATAGATTCTTGTCTAATATTTTATACTTTTTAAACGTTTGGATCTTCAATACAACTGGATTTTTGTTGTTGCTTCTGTATATGGTATGAGGTAAAACCATAACTTTCTTTTTTCCCCCCAATAAGATAATCGATAAACAACTTTATCAGTACTATTTATCGGGGAAAACATCTCTCATGCCAGCCTGATGGGTAGTTTAGATAGATGAATAGATATATGGCAGAAGGACAGGTGTCCAACTGGCCCAGCTGTTTCTGAAGGAGCCTGTACTGCTTGTAGCACCACCCCAACATTCACTCATCTTTGTATCTATCATTTTGAGCTAGAATTGAGAAGGAATAGCTGCACCTTTGCGGAAGCCCTTTCCTATGGCTACTTTGAGTTTTCCCCGCTCTACTTCTTTAGCCAATATGATGTCTTCTATTTTTTTTCCATCTTGCATAAGTTACTCAAAATACCTGATCTCTTCAAAGCAGTCTTTCTTATTTTTCAACGCTACTATGGATTTATTCTTTAAATATATTTCATGTCTGATATTTCAACAGGATTTTGGAGAGAGGAGAGTTTAAAATGTATATATGCAGTATGCTATCTCGAACCCCTGATCAATTTCTTTCAAGACACTTCACCAATGTCTTTGAACCCTAGATGTGAATACTCCTTGGATTCTTTCCCACACTGATTTCTCTTAGGCCTACCCCTTCAGTTCACTAAACATGCCTAGATATGATTAAATGCCAGAAATGGACAATCCAAGGCTATGACTCTTATGACCCCACTACTCTATCAAAATTACAATTTCAATCTAGCTCCACAATTAAACTAGGCATTGTACCTGGAGCTTGAGTATAATAATGGAAAAGAAAGTGCTTAGCTTGGGTTTCCTCCAAAAGCAGTGGCAGAGAGAAGAATTGGTATGCAAGTAGTAATCCCAAAGAATTAGAGAGGGGGACTGGAAAGAATGAACCAGGGAAAGGTGAAGAAACAAACCAAGGCCTTGTTAATAAGCTACTCATAGCTGTGTCAACCATAGCTCAGTCCTGTGGGGGATCCTCTGAGAAGCCACTTAGAATGGTTCTCAGAATTGTCCCCCTGAGGAACAACAGAGGGGAATGTATCCACTATAGCCCTTCCTCCATTGGTCAAAGGTTGCACCTAGCAGGTAATAACTCATTCACACTTATAGCTTTGCAGTTAAGGTTGCCAGATTTAGAAAATAAAAATTTTAAATGCCCAGTTAAATCTGAATTTCAGATAAACCATAGAAGTATTTAGTATAAGTTTTTTCCATACAATATTTGAGACACACATACTAAAAAAAAAAAAGAAAAAGAAAAGTTTCTTATCTGAAATACATACTTAATGGTGTGTCCTATATTTTATCTGGTAACCCTACCTGTGATACAAACAAACGGGTAAGCAAGTTCCTGAAGGTTTACTACTCAGCAGTAGCGGCAAGTCCCTGGACAAAACGCAGAAGTATATGGTGCAGCTGAGGTGAGTTGTTCTGAGGTCTGCAGCTGGTTGCCACAGCAACAACTAGAATTGAAAAGGTGGACCAAGAGGAAGTAAGGCAGGTCACAATTGGTATCTGTGCCATTTAAAGGTGAAAATTCTAAAGGTTAAGCAATTGAAAATATTAAATTTAACATAATAGGAAAAATCCAAGGTCATGCTAAGTCAAGCACTGTGCTGAGTTGTAAAAGGTGGAAGATAGAGACAAGAGGCTTCATTGATGATGGTCTAGTTGGGAAGACAGTGTGGAGAATGGATTGGAAGAGGTAACTCTTCTAATCACTATACTGTGAGCCACCTGAGGGGAGGGACTAGGCCTGATTCATCTTTATATCCCCCACTATCTAGAATATATCTGGCACAGAGAAGGCCAGTAAATGTTTGTTGAATGAATATATAAGTAAATGAATGAATAAATGAAAAGGTAAGGGAAAGAGAAAAATACTTCAAAAGAAAGAAAGGAAAATAAATAGGAATGAATGAATGCTGAAGGCCTTCAAGAAAGTTTGATTCTTAATTCAAAGAGGTCCTTTTATGAAAAGGAAAGAATTTTGAAAGCAAGTACATAGGTTACAATTTATTCCTCTGAGTATTTAAAAAACAGCATTGAGTAAGGCCATTTAAGGTGAGTCTTTTATATATATATATACAGCCCACACCAAAGGGTCCTGCAGGATAATCATTTATAACCATAATCAGAAAATGTTAACTCTTATCTCCAGAAATTTCCTGGATAATTATATGCAACTGTGAACATCTTTTTTCAGATAATGTTAATTCCTCTTCAAATTTATTCTGGACTAATCAACTCAGTATCTGCAAAGTGCTAACAAATCAAGAAGTGTGACCACTCAGAGGGTTATTCTAACAGATGGTCATAAAGGAAAGTTTTAAGGTGTGATAGGCAAAATGTGTCCCTCCCTGAAAAAGATGTCCACGTCCTAATCACTGAATCTTGGAAATATGTTATTTCAACCTGGTAACACAATCTGGTGTTACAGGTTGAATTGTGTACCCCCAAAATGTATGTTGAGGTCCTAATCCCAGTATCTCAGAATGTGACCTTATTTGGAAATAGGGTGTTTTTGAGATAATCAAGTTAAAATGAGGTGGGCCCTAATCTAATATGACTAGTATCCTCTTAAAAAGGAGAAATTTGGACACAGACATAGAGAAAAGATAATGTGAAGACATGCAGAGAGAAAATGCTCAGGTGATTGGAATAATGCAACCCCTACAAGCACAGACCATCACCTGGCTGAAAGCCAGCTAGGAAATGGGGCTTCAGTCCTACAAACACAAGGAGCTGATTTTGGCCAACAAACTCAATGAGCTTGGAAGCAGATTAATCCGTGGAGTCCCCAGAAAGGAACACAACTCTGCTGACACTTTGATTTTGGCCTTAATGAGATTCTAATCAGAGGAACTCACTGAGCCATGCTGTACTCTAACTTCTGACTGACACAATTGTGAGATCATAAATAGGTGGGTTTTTTGTGTGTATACATAACATTTAGCATTTTAACCATCTTAAGTGTACAGTTCAGTGGCATTAAGTAAGTACATTCATACTGTTGTTCAACTATCACTACTACCCATTTCCGGAACATTTTCATTAAACAACTTCCCATTTCTCTGCACCCCCCAGCCCCTATTAACCTGTTCTACTTTCTCTCTCTGTGTATTTGACTACTCTAGATACCTCACCTAAGTAGAACCAAACAGTATTTGTCCTTTTGCATCTGGCGTATTTCACTTAGCATAATGTCTTCAAGGTTAAATGGGTGTTTTTTTAAGCCACTCAAACGCCCAAATCATTACTGGCAATTTGTTAACAGCAGTAATAGAAAAATAATGCAAGTACCTATTTCACAAACAAATAAAAAATCTATTTTCACTTGAAGCAGCAAACAAAGCTCCAAGAGTTTTATTATTCTTAGGGGTTTTTGTTTTCTTGTGTTTTTTTTGCAAAATGAAAATGTCTATTATCTTTGCATTGTTACATTAGAACCTCATGTGCCTCACATCCTGTAGGCTTACATTTTACTCTAGCCCTTACTGTGGCAAGCAGTCTTTTCAGCCACCTTTTTACATCTCTGGCTCCCAGCCCTGGGGCTTTTAGATGCTGTCACAGTAGGGGCATCTTTGGAAAGCTGCTTGGCACTCGTACAGGCTCAAACAGAATTTCTATGAAGTTAGCACCACGTAAGGCAACCAATGACCAATGAAGCAGTGGGCGCTGGTGGATAAATGCTCCTTCCATCCATGCTTATCTAGAAGATAACTGTGCAATGCATTCTGCATGTCTCCACAGAAGGTCCACAGGCACTGAGTCTCTGTTGACCACAGTGATAATTCCTTCCTTGTTTTACTTTCCCAGTCTTCTACTCTTTCTTCTTTTCCTTTCACTTCCTTCTCTGAGACCACCTCCCAAAAGAACACTTCATGTGAGCACTTGTCTCAGGCTCTGGATTCTGAGGGAGACCCAGATTCAGAAAATCATGAAAACTATACATGCTCATTGTGAATAATTTAGGAAAGACAGACAAGTGAAAGGAAAAAAATCCATAATCCCACCACCCAGAAACAATCACTGTCAACACTTGAGTCCACATGCTTCTAGACTGTTTGATGAGTGCATAATGGATCTGTACAGCAACCTACTTATTTGGACTCTGAGGCTAAGGTGACTGTCTTGGTGACTAACATGAAATGCCATTCTTGATTTCAAGATGGCCAAAGGACAAAGTGTAATTAGCAACTTTGAGCCAAAAGGATCTGGAAGGGATCACTTCATGTTTAGAATTCAGGCAATATTATCATTTTTTCCCTAAAAACTAGTTTTATTTGGTCTTTAGAAGTTTCCACTTGCTATTATATTTCTTCCGTACTGTAGCTTGAAGAATTTAGTAAGATGGTAAAAGACCTTTTCTGGAGCACTGAACATGTTGTTCTGACAGCGATTTTCAGTATTTTTCCCTGCCTTTTTTAAACAACTGAAACCCTAAAGGGACATTTGCCAAACATTGTAATTCAAAAATGCAGATGTAATTCCTATGACTGCACTGACATGAGGATAATTTGGAAGAGTATGTCCCTCAGGATAATGTGAGGGATGAGAGTGAGGTTGAGAGATAATGTGAGGTTGAGAGTTTAATGTGAAATTAAACTCTCAACCATGATGATGGCATAATCCTTTCATTAAAGAGCGAACAAGATGGAGTCATTAAGAAAAAAGATGGAAAACATGGGGGAAAGCAAAACATTTTTGAGGGACTAAAACAACAAAACTTTACAAATTTTGCTTTTCTGGAAATCTTCCACATTACACAGAAAGATATTTTCAGAAAGAGATTTTCCCCGGAGGTGCTAACACAGCAATGCGAGTGAATACAAAAGCAGGAAGGCTCTGGCTCAGAGGCCAAAGCCTAGCACTGACTGGTAAATGAGAACCTGCTGCAAAGTCAGTATTTCAAATCCCCAGATGCCCAGCCTCATTTCGTTGAGTGCAGGAATTTTCTCAACTTCCGTTGAAAAGGAAGTGGGAGAAATTCACAGTCCCCTTTGTGAGAAATCATGGCAGGAAAATGGAGTACCCTCCCGGGGCAAGATGGGGGAAATGGAGCTGCTGCCAGGAGAGGTCACAGCTGCTTTCTCTTTCACACCAAAGCCACTGTCCCTTCGTTGAAAAATGTGTCTGTGATGTTGACATATGGCTAATAAAGTGTATCATTAATAATTCAAGAAAATAAATAAAACTCATTCTGGAGTGAAAAACTGTCCACTTCATAGGATTTGTGCAAATTAAATAGTAATGCTGTGAAAGACATGGACAAATGGATAATAATTTATTCATAAGGCCCCTCTGCGTGTTTTTTTTTTTCACCCTTTTAGTAAAAGTATTTTTTGTTATGTATGTACTTTACAATAAAGTTACTATCAGAATACAGGATACTTATGTTTATTAGTTGTTATGCCTTCTAGAAGTTTTTTAAAGGTTTTCCTTACACGTTTTGTGTCCCCAAAGTAGTTCTGTTGCCTGTTTTATTAACATGCACCATTTCATAGTAAGCACAAGTTCTGCTTCAGTTTTTTTACTTGTTATGTGGTCCATAACAGCCGATTTGCACAGGAAGCAAATAACCCAGAACTCTTCTCCACATATTTGTCTCTGGGGGAAATTCAGTGGAGTTCCCTGGCCCACTACACTTTCAGGGTTTGTTCCATTATATTATTCTCAAAGATACTTCCAGAACAACCAGAGCACTGAGACTCTTCTGCCTCCTTTGAGCCACCTTCTCAGATCCTCCAGGGTAGCAAAATGTTATCTTCTGGAAGCACTGTGTACAAGACCTGGAGTCCATGTAATGCTGGAAAGCCAATCTACTACATCCTCCTTCACTCAGTGAATTGACTCAGCCCAACAAGTTGTATGGCTCATCACTGAAAAAAATGACAGCTATGCAAATATGGTAGTTGTGCAAACTATCAAAGCTCAGGGATTGATCCCAACATCTATTACTATGTCTACTTAAAGCCTTCAAATGAAAATTAAAAACTGTGAAGGAAGTGAACCCTGAGGGAAGAGAAGGAATTTGCAGAGGAGAGATTACACATTTGGGGAAGGGGTAGAGATGGTGGAAAGAAGGTGGTAGGGAGGGGAGTTGAGAAAGAGGAAGAGGAGGGAGGGGAGAGGAGAGGAAGGGGGAGATGTGAGGGAGAGGGGGAGGGACGGAGAGAAGCAGAGACTGGGTTTAGCCGGAAACATTAAAAGCTATTGTAGTTGTGCATCAAAGGATGCTGTCAACAGAGTGAAAACGCAACCCACCGAATGGGGAAAATATTTGCAAGTCATATACCTGATAAGGGGTTAATATTCAGAGTACATAAAGGATTCCTACAACTCAATGTCAAAAAAAGAGCCCAATTCAAAAATGGGCAAAGGAATAAACATTTCTCCAAAGAGGATATAAACAAATGTCCAATAAGTACATGAAAATATGCTCAACATCACTTATTAAGGAAAGGCAAATCAAAACCACTATGAGATACCACTTAACACTCATTAGGGTGGCTATCGTCAAAAAAAGACCGGGAACAACCTAAGTGTCCATCAACAGATGAATGGATAAAGAGAATGTAGTGTGTGTATATGTATATAATATATATACATACACACATACACACAATGGAATACTACTCAGCCATAAAAAAACCCCGAAACTTTGCCAACATGGATGGACTTGGAGAGCATTATACTAAGTGAAATAAGTCAAATTAGAGAAAGAGAAAGACAAATACTGTGTGGTATCACTTATATGTGGAATCTAAAAAGTACAAACTAGTGAATATAACAAAAAAAGAAGTGGACTCACAGATATAAAGAACAAACTAGTGCTTACCAGTTGGGAGAGGGAAGCGGGGAGGGCCAATACGGGGGTACAGGAGTAAGAGGTATAAACTATATATTATGTGTAAAATAAGCTACAAGGATATATTGTACAACACGGGGAATATAGCCAATGTTTTATAATAACTATAAATGGAGTATAACCTTTAAAAATTGTGAATCACTATGTTGTACACCTGTAAGATATAATATTGTATATCAACTATATTTCAGTTTTTTAAAAAATTACAAAAAATTAAATAAAAAAAAGATAGGAGATAACAGGTGTCGGTGAGGATGCGTAGAAACTGGAACCCTTGTGCACTGCTGGTGGGAATGTAAAATGGTACAGCCTCCACAGAAAACAAAGTGGTTGTTCCTCAAAAAATTAAATACAGAATTACCATATGATCCAACAACTGTACTTCTGAGTATATGCCCAAAACAACTGAAAGCAGGAACTTGAACAGATATTTGCACACCCATGTTCATAGCAGCATCATTCACAATAGCCAGAATGCAGAAGCACCCTAAATGTCCACTGACTGGTGAATGGATAAAAACCATGTGGTATATACACATACAATGGAATATTCCTTTAAAAGGATAGAAATTCTGATACAAGGTACAACATGAAGGAATCTTAAGGACTTTATGCTAAGTGAAATAAGCTAGTCACAAAAGGGTAAATACTGTATGAGTCTACTTACATAAGGTACCTAGTGTAGTCAGATTCACTGTGACAGAAAATAGAATGGTGGCTGCCAGGAGCTGGGGGGAAGGAGGAATGGGGAGTTAGTGTTTAACGGGTACACAGTTTTTGCAAGATGAAGAAAGTTCTGGACATGGATGATATTGATGACTGAACAACAACATGAATGTACTTAATGCCACTGAACTGTACACTTAAAAATGCTTAAAATGGGAAAGGTATATTTTACCACAATTTTTAAAATTTAAAAATATACAAAAAACAGTACAGAAATGAGTCTCACTGAGGTATACCAATGGAAATGGAAGAGGAGATTTTATAGAAATTTCAGCAAGCTCAGGAGACACATTTTTATTTTTTTACTTTTATCCAAAATGAACCAAGTCATGTTTAAAAAATTCATCTTTGATCCTTCTTCTGTAACCAATCCCAACAACTTGCCTGATAAAATTATAGCTGCATTATATTTCAATGAAAAAAATTTTAAAGGCTATTGCAGTAGTACACAACATGAAAGGAAGAAAAGAAGACCCAAGATATCTTGAAGGAAGAACCCACAGATCCCTGATGAATCCAGTAGTAATCCCATGGGCCCATGCTGGAAGAATACATAAATCTGTGACTATTTTGTGGGTATGTATGTGTGGTGTCTCAGTGTCAGATCATTTTTGGGAAATAATATAGAAATAGCAACCATCATCTCAACAGAAACTCCTGTTTCTGGTTCCGGCTCAGATGAACTAGATTAAAAATTCAAAGAGTATCCTGCTCTGTTTAGTAGGTGTGCTATTTGAGAGTATCTATCACACTATCCCAGATGGTGATTTTACCCTCAGCACATATCGTGAAAGTATTGCAGACACAGAATTGTATTAACAAATCTAATCAACCAAACACCAAATTCAACATTCTCTCACTGGCTGATAAGAGAAGGTGATGAATCCTAATTTTCCTCTCCTGGTAGTGCCAAGTACTGCCCTTCTGAATATGGTAATCATGCTTAGGATACTAAAAAAGAGTGAAAGGCTTCCATCCCAGTCCCTCAATTCTGCTCCCAGCCAACCAGAAACCCCCCTAGCCATAGATTATGCTGGTTGAGTTTAACAGTATTTCTTCCCTGCAATCAAAGCAACAGATTACATGCAAAGCCCTGTCCTACTTTGTGATGTAGAGCATCCTCCTTCCCTCCCTCACTCACTCCCTCCCTTCTCTCTCTCTCTCTCTCCCCTCTCCATTTATCTCTCTATTGCTTTTTGTTACTGGCCATAAAGTAACTTCAAATGACTACTGGGGCCACGTTTAACTAAAGAGCCCCCCACAAAAGATCTATCTGCCCAGTCTTCCAACTCCTCTCTCCTACTCCAGAGTAGTTTCCTATAGCAAATCCATTCCATTAGAAAGCTGAAGCCATGACTTGCTGTCCACACAGGTAAGCCCATTTACCAATAGGAGGGGTAGAAATAGGGAATCTCTGACACAATGTTGCCAACACCCGAGCTTCCTATACACACCCATGGCAATGAAGGAGTCATTATGGGAATAGATGAGAGCTTCAGAATTTAGAGGGATGCCCGCAGTATATCATTTTGGTGGGAGATTTATACTGTTTAGCGCCTCAAGAGTAAGGGAAGTTTCTGCTTTATAACAAAGTGAATCAGTCACACATATACATATGTTCCCATATCTCTTCCCTCTTGCATCTCCCTCCCTATCCCACCCCTCTAGGTGGTCACAAAGCACAGAGCTGATCTCCCTGTGCCATGCGGCTACTTGCCACTAGCTATCTATTTTACATTTGGTAGTGTATATATGTCCATGCCACTCTCTCACTTTGTCCCAGCTTACCCTTCCCCCTCCCCATATCCTCAAGTCCATTCTCTAGTAGGTCTGTGTCTTTATTCCCGTCTTACTCCTAGGCTCTTCATGACCTTTTTTTAAATTTTTATCTTAGATTCCATATATATGTGTTAGCATACGGTATTTGTTTTTCTCTTTCTGACTTACTTCACTCTGTATGACAGACCCTAGGTCCATCCACCTCACTACAAATAACTCAACTTCGTTTCTTTTTATGGCTGAGTAATATTCCATTGTATATATGTGCCACATCTTCTTTATCCATTCATCTGTTGATGGACACTTAGGTTGCTTCCATGTCCTGGCTATTGTAAATAGAGCTGCAGTGAACATTTTGGTACATGATTCTTTGTAAAGCAATTATACTCCAATAAAGACGTTAAAAAAAAAAAGAAAGAAAAAGCAAAACCGGGCCATGGGTAAACATAAATAGATTTGATCTTGGGTGTTTTTTATTGTAATTTTTAAAAAGTTTGTATTGAGGTTCTTTCTGTCTTTGTAATTTTGTTTCTAAATTGCCAGTATCTTTTCCCAGAAGCAACAATTATTTTACAAATAAATACATACATCCACACAAAGAAAAAAAAAGAGTAAGGGAAGGAGCCCACTGAATGCATGCTCTTTCCCACTCTCAGAAAGCATATTTTCAGGAAAACACAATAGGATGTGGGGCCTGGATCTGCTAAACTATAGAAAAAATAGGTAAGAATTGAGATAATAATGAAAGCAATCATCTCTTGCAGCTATAAAAAGAAGCTCCTGTGTTTTGAAAATACTGATGCTTTTATTTATCTTATCAGTTTTATGTTTGCTGCTAGACTGTTTTTCCTACTGCTATTTATAGGTCAATTTATAAATCATAAAATGTACTACACCTCCTACATATGATGTTTAATATCAGTAGTAACTCCCATAATTCCTTCATAACTTTTACTAAAGATGAAGACATTCTTTCCACAGCACCCCTATGCAGGATGCCCTGGGGCTTTCAGTTACTGGACCTAATCCTAAGAGATCAAATTCCTGTTTCAGACTGGCACTATTTTATGTGAAATGGTAGGATGAGAGAAACATTGTGTAAAATTCTATAAATTGTGGCTCTATGCAAGTGTAATTATTGAATAACTTTGGAATCCATTCATCCTTTGGAAATGTATTACATTCCTGAGTAAGAGCAGCATGGCTGAATTCCAAGTCTATTTGTTCCTTAAAGCATCCTTCTCAGGATTTAAAAGAGCAACCACCTTTTAGTACCATGTATAAGGTCAAGACTTCCAGCCCCTTATGAGGCTGAAGATGTATGGGCAGTGTGTTCCATGTGTGTGACACAGAACTTTCAGCTATCTGGGTTGTGGGCTCTGGACTCTGAGTGCCCAGACGCTTGACTGAAGAGGAGCAGCCACGGGAGAAGCATGTGCTGCTCCTACATGCAACCAGCCGGCAGCCTTGCATCCAGCTCAGACTGTTCTTGGAATAGGTACATTTTATATAAAGTAAAAGGTGAAACCTCAGTAAAAGAGGTCAATTATTAAATTTCATCAGTGCTTCTCTACCTGGCTGCACATAAATCACCTTGGGGGTCTTGAAAAAATGCCATTGCCAGGGGTCTCACACCAGACCAATTAAATTAGAATTTCTGGGGGTGGGTCCAAGGTAATAGTGCTTTTTAAACACTCCCCTTGTGATTCTAATGTGCAGCCAAGATTGAGAACCATTGTTTTAAATGTTATCCAAAAGCCTTATTAGGGAATAGAGCATACACCTATGACTTAATTCTTAAAAGGTTGTCAGCGGAAACCAACATTTAAAGGTGCTTAGTAAAGGACATACAAAATAGCAGTAAGTTTTTTAAGGGTTAATTTTTTTTTAAGTAAGCCATGTTTCCAACTAAAGGTAGCTGCTTTTAAAATCACAGGGGTGACTTTCCTCTGACCTCTGTAAATTGGCCTACTTCTTTCTTATGTAACTGTCTACAGAATTTTGTAACCATACACTCTACAAAAATGATGGATTTCTCTTCCATGCTATTCACATTAGCAGCTATTTTATTAACACAGGGTTGGGTAGCTACCTCAATTTCTCATAATTTTTCAGCTTTCCTCAAATAGTGGTCTAGGTTTCCAGTTCCCAAGTAAGTAGATAAATAAATGTCTTAATTAATTAATATAAAACAAGACATGATCAAAACCAAAGTAAATGTGAACAAGAGGAATTTTCCCCCCAATTTCCTATCCCGTCCCTTCTCCTGAATTAGCCTAGCCTGGCCCTGAGACCATAAGCTGATTCCCTAACTCCTGAACTAAGCCCTGGCAAAAAGGCACTCTGTCTTTGGCAGCGATGACTTTGTTACATGGACAAAGCAGCATGTTCCCTATAAAGCCATCTACCACTGCTGTTTCCCCTGACAAATTAACACTAACCCACTTCACTGTGTTTTTAGAAAGGCTCAGTGTAGGGGAGAAGATGTGCAGTGAAGCCTCATCCATTAACTGAAGAAGTGCACAGTAATAAGAAACAGCTTTTATGGAGAGGGTGTGGAGAAAAGGGAACCCTCTTGCACTGTTGGTGGGAATGTAAATTGGTGCAGCCACTGTGGAGAATAGTATGGAGGTTCCTTAAAAAACTAAAAATAGAACTACCATATGACCCAGCAATCCCACTACTGGGCATATACCCTGAGAAAACCATAATTCAAAAAGAGTCATGTACCACAATGTCCACTGCAGCTCTATTTACAACAGCCAGGACATGGAAGCAACCTAAGTGTCCATCGACAGATGAATGGATAAAGAAGATGTGGCACATACATACAACGGAATATTACTCAGCCATAAAAAGAAACGAAGTTGAGTTATTTGTAGTGAGGTGGATGGACCCAGAGTCTGTCATACAGAGTGAAGTAAGTGAGAAAGAGAAAAACAAATGCTGTATGCTAACACATATATATGGAATCAAAAAAAAAAAAAGAATGGTCATGAAGAACCTAGGGGCAAGACGGGAATAAAGATGCAGACCTACTAGAGAATGGACTTGAGGATATGGGGAGGGGGAAGGGTAAGCTGTGACAAAGTGAGAGAGTGGCATGGACATATATACACTACCAAACGTAAGGTAGATAGCTAGTGGGAAGCAGCCGCATAGCACAGGGAGATCAGCTTGGTGCTTTGTGACCACCCAGAGGGGTGGGATAGGGAGGGTGGGAGGGAGGGAGACGCAAGAGGGAAGAGATATGGGAGCATATGTATATGTATAACTGATTCACTTTGTTATAAAGCAGAACCTAACACACCATTGCAAAGCAATTATACTCCAATAAAGATGTTAAGAAAGAAAGAAAGAAAGAAAGAAAGAAAGAAAGAAAGAAAGAAAGAAAGAAAGAAAGAAAGAAAGAAAGAAAGAAAGCTTTTAGTTGTAGAGACCTTTGAGTCTTAAAAGGTAAGTGGTCAGCAGGTGGGGCAGAGTTTAGGCAGGCATGGGGGAGAGTGCTGATTCTAGATCACTGGAATCAAGGCAGAGAGGAGAAATAAGATGGCACGTTCCAACAACAAGCATGGCTGGAAAACAACATTCAAGGAAGGTACGGGAGGATGGGTAAGGGAAAAGGTTGGCGAGACAGGCAGGGAGCAGATAGAGATGAATATAAAACAGACAAGAGGAGAAGCATGAAGACCACTCAGGAAGTTACTACAAAGATCCAGGCAGAAGTTGACGAGGGCTGAATCTAGGGCAGTGACATTAAGAATGGAGAGGGACTAATGTTTAGTGATAGCAACTTCATTGTATGGATGTGACTTAGTGATGGAGAGGATGCTGAGAGGTTAGAGTCTAATATCTAGTATGTCTTCCCAGTTTCTGGCTTGGGTGCCTGGCTGGAGAGGAGGAGCCTTGTACTATGTTACTCACTCTCAGTGACAGGAACCTGGCGAAATGAGCGCTTTAGGGTAGGGTTGCTGAATAAAATACAAGACCCTCAGTTAATCTGAGTTTCTGAATAATAACAAATAAAACTTTAGTCGGCAATACGTGGACATAAAGAAAGGTCAGAGTAGAGGTGGCATGTAGTTAACGAGATAGCAGAGGAGATGAATAGGCAGGGCAAGCCTTGAGCTGAGCGATTATTTTTTCACAGAAACCAGAAACAGTCAACAAAAGATCTTGCTCTTGAGCACTTACAGTGATAGCCTGGCTTACTGTACCATATATATGTTAGAATTTTTCCATTTCAATCTGATGCTGGGTAATTTACTTCATGTTGCCATAGTGAAATATTCAACTTGGGCTTAAGAAACAGTACTGTGGAAGTGAGGAAAAAATAGAATCTTACTGACAGCACATTTATGTACCGATTTGTGTTTCAAGATATTCTGGTCATATTTAGACCTAGGAAATCATGATTTCCTAAAAATGTACTCAATTGGATTGATGTTCTTTACTATCCATCTAATTCTGAAAATGTTAATGCGCATGGTTCATTCGATTTCCTTCTCATTTTAGTGGCATTTTTCTTCTTAGCAATTCTGACTTAAGTATGGACTGGGGAAATGAATTTTTAGAGAGGCAGGAGGAAGTTGCTAGGCTGACAAGAAAGACTTTTTTTTCTCACAGTATGTTCTGCTTTTCTAGAAAAATACTACCTAGTTATTGTCACTAAAATATCTCCAAGTGAAAATAGACCCTTAGCTTTCATTTGTTTAGAGCAGTGATAGCAAAGGAGATAGAATGATAGATATTTCTATCAAGTTAAAACATAGATGTAAAGGAGAACAGAACAGGAGACTCTAAAAACAATATCAATTGGCATCTATAAGGCTACTAGAAGCCGTATGTTGCAAGAATGGTCCTCAGAATTGACCAATTTCTGTAGGCTGGGTTGCTAAGAGTCATACAGAAGTGGGATTTGGAGTTGGATCTTAGAGAATGGGTATAATTTACATAAGAGAGCAAGAAGGACATTCCAAGAGGGAAGGCAACTTGGGCAGATGCATAGAAGCAGGACCTCACCACAGTCTCTGTAGGGTACGGTCAGATTACTAACCTACCTGAACAAGGAGACTGTGTTGGGGAATCAGAAGGAGTCAGTTTGAATAAAAGCGCAATAACAGAGGGTCTTAAAAGTGATACAGAGGAGTTCTGGCAAAAATGAACCAACAAAACCAATATTTTCCTGAGATGATTCTGGCATTGTAAAATGGAAGAAGGATTAGAGGCAGGAGATAGGGGAAAGAAAGAGGGACTAGCTAAACAGCTGTGTGGCTCAGTTATGCTAGATAAAAGGGACTCTAGATCCATGCCTTCTTGGAACAGTTACTGAATTATCACTGCATTCTGCTCTTTCTGTAGGGCAGGCAGGGGTCAGCAAACTGCATCTGTAAAGGGCCAGATAGTTTATATAGAGTTTATATAAATTCATATACAGTTTATATAAGCCTAAACAGTATATAGTTTAGGCTTTGGGAGCCATAAGGCAATCTCCGTTCCAACTACTCAACCTTGCCATTGTAGCAAGAAAGCAGCCATAATTAATACCAAAAACAAATGGTGTTGGTCTTCCAATAGAATTTTATTTACAAAACTGGGCAATGGGGTAGATTTGGCCTGTGCGCCATAGTTTGCCTACCCCTGCTCTATGGCATTAGGTAAATCCAGGTTTATAAAGCTTTTGGACAACTTGGATGAAAAGCACTACTATGTAATTCTAGTTACCTATTTTCCTTGTTATTCAGACAGTTAAACTCTTTAGCCTATAAACAACATATGTGGGCAGGGAAAATTCTTTCTTGGATTGTGCTTTCTCTAGAGTGGAATTAGTGTCATTATTATTGCTAATATGTTGTTCCCTAGTCATCTGTCTCATAATTTTTATGACTCATGTCCCTGTGATGAAGGCAATAAATGGAATGAGTGATCTTCATAGAATGTGAGCGTAAGAGAGGGGGGACAAATTGGCATGTGTGATGGAAATGATCCAAGTCTATCTTGAAATCTTAGGGCGATATAAAAATAAGACCACGTGTATTGTTGTGATATCATGCAAATTTCTAAAGGTGTATCTGTCAAATGCATGAATATTTTGATTAAGATTCAGTTGTTCAGTTTCAGCAACTCTCAGCCCAGGAATAAAGCAAGCAGGGAATGCAGAGTTGGGCTAGAGGAGATAAGGATTAGGTGTAGGAGGACAGAAAAGGAAGAGACAGAATAAGGAAGAAGGAAGATAAAGGGGATAAAAGGTAGAGAGACTAGTGAGAGAGAAAGGAGGGCTCCAGTTTCTGGCTTTGCTCAAGGCTGTAAGTAGATCCATGTGTATACAAGGAAAGCTTGCTCATAAAAGAAAGCTTCCAAAGGGACTGATCTGAATACATATAATTCTAGGACTTTCTTCTGTTGACAAGAAAAATGCACAACCTAAAAGTTGCAAGTTATGTTTTATTCAGGGACCTTACTAGAGCCTGGGAGACAGCCTCTCAGATAGCTCTGAGGAGCCAGGATATAGGAGTTTTCCCTGGGGGGAAAATTGCACTTCTTAGTCTCTAACCTAGAGAAATTCTAGCACACTTGCATGACAGAAATATACAGCATCTGTGTATTAGCTAAAAATTGTCAATAACTTAAATGTTCGCCACATACACAAAAATAAGCTCAAAATGGATTAAAGACCTAAATGTAAGGCCAGAAACTATCAAACTCTTCGAGGAAAACATAGGCAGGACACTCTATGACATAAAACACAGCAAGATCCTTTTTGACCCTCCTCCTAGAGAAATGGAAATAAAAACAAAAATAAACAAATGGGACCTAATGAAACTTAAAAGCTTTTGCACAGCAAAGGAAACCATAAACAAGACCAAAAGACAACCCTCAGAATGGGAGAAAATATTTGCAAATGAAGCAACTGACAAAGGATTAATCTCCAAAATTTATAAGCAGCTCATGCAGCTTAATAACAAAAGAACAAACAACCCAAGCCAAAAATGGGCAGAAGACCTAAATAGACATTTCTCCAAAGAAGATATACAGACTGCCAACAAACACATGAAAGAATGCTCAACATCACTAATCATTAGAGAAATGCAAATCAAAACTACAATGAGATATCATCTCACACCAGTCAGAATGGCCATCATCAAAAAATCTAGAAACAATAAATGCTGGAGAGGGTGTGGAGAAAAGGGAACCCTCTTGCACTGTTGGTGGGAATGTAAATTGATACAGCCACTGTGGAGAACAGTATAGAGGTTCCTTGAAAAACTACAAATAGAACTACCATATGACCCAGCAATCCCACTACTGGGCATATACCCTGAGAAAACCAAAATTCAAAAAGAGTCATGTACCAAAATGTTCATTGCAGCTCTATTTACAATAGCCCGGAGATGGAAACAACCTAAGTGTCCATCATCGGATGAATGGATAAAGAAGATGTGGCACATATATACAATGGAATATTACTCAGCCATAAAAAGAAACGAAATTGAGGTATCTGTAAGGAGGTGGATAGACCTAGAGTCTGTCATACAGAGTCAAATAAGTCAGAAAGAGAGAGACAAATACCGTATGCTAAAACAGATATATGGAATTTAAGAAAAAAAATGTCATGAAGAACCTAGGGGTAAAACAGGAATAAAGACACAGACCTACTAGAGAATGGACTTGAGGATATGGGGAGGGGGAAGGGTAAGCTGTGACAAAGCGAGAGAGAAGCATGGACATATATACACTACCAAACGTAAGGTAGATAGCTAGTGGGAAGCAGCCGCATAGCACAAGGAGATCAGCTCTGTGCTTTGTGACCGCCTGGAGGGGTGGGATAGGGAGGGTGGGAGGGAGGGAGACGCAAGAGGGAAGAGATATGGGAACATATGTATATATATAACTGATTCATTTTGTTGTAAAGCAGAACCTAACACACCATTGTAAAACAATTATACGCCAATAAAGATGTTAAAAAAAAAAGTTCACCAATAGAGGAATGGATAAATATGCATATATCCTCCAGACGCATTGAATGAAAAAACAGGTTCCATAACATATGTAGACTACAATACCATTTATGTGAAAATAACACATACAAAACTGCTACATTTTCAGAGTATTTCAGTACATAAGAAATGTTCTAGAAAGATTAATATTAAATATTTATTTATATTTATTTATAATACTTATTTACTTATTTATTAACAAGGAGAATGTACTACTTATGGAATTAAAAGGTAACTGGAAAAAAGTGGAAGAGCTACAGGAAGGATATAGATCAATGTGAGGGGAGCTCCTCAAAAGAAGACTAAGATCAGAAAGGCCAGTGCTGCCATGGAAAGCCCACAGAGCATTAACTCAGACCTGGCTCTAAAGACTCTGACACCTCTAAAATACGACCCATGCAATTTTAACTTTTCTTAGTCTCAGTTTTCTCATTTGTGGAAAGTGAATACTAATAGTTATCCTTTGCATCCTATTTCACATCACCCATTTTATTTACAGCATTATCTTTATCTGAAATAAACTGGTTCACTCATTCATGCTCCTGTTATTTGCCTATTGCCCAGTCTTCACATCACACCTTTTGAGAGTAGACCTGCCTTCTTTATCACAATGTCCTGAGGTCCTAAAAACAGTATTTAGCACACAGGAGTTACTTGACCACTTCAGACCTGTTTTAGCCTCACGGCCTTTGCACACAGTCATCTCTTTGTCTGAAAAACACTTCCTCCCACCTCCTCAGAGCTGGCTCTTTTCTGTCACACAGGTCTCAGCTACAATGTCATCTCCACAAAGATACCTTTCCTGACAACCCTATCTAACATTGCCTTCCCACACCATCACTTTCTAACACATGCCAAAGCTTCATTTTCTTCATAGCACTAATACTTGAAAAATATTTATTGATTTATTTACTTAATAACTTATTACTATTTTCTTTTATTTTGTGTCTCTCCAAACTAAAGTGGAAGCTAGCATTAGAGCAAAGGCTTTATATGTGCCATTTGACAAATATAGCCCCAATACTTAAAATGCTTGGAACAGAGTAGGTGCTCAATAAATACTGAATGAACAAATGAATGAGTATATTCATGCATGAATGCCTACAAGCAAGCCAATATAGCTATATGGGAGACAACAAGGGAAAGCATGCTAGAGGATGAGATACAAAAGATTTAGCACACAGGGTACTGGCTCTTTGTAGATCACGTTAACTAGTATTTTTCTATAATTTAGCTGGACAATTTGTGTTCCTCACCATGTAGACATATTTTTAGAATTATCAGAATGGAGTAGATACCGACCACTACTCCCCTTGTCCACGTCACCATTATTTGTTAGCTACACTAATGCAGTAGGCTTTAAAATGATCATGATTTGCTATTTTTTCTCTTTATTAATAAATATCTCGCGTGTGTCATACCTTAAATTATGTGCTAAGGATACAAAGAAAAACCAGATTATCATCTTTGCCCTCAAGAGGCTCATAGCAGTGTTGAATGATACCTATGGCAAACAAAATCATCAGCTGTAAGGTCCAATAACAAAAATACCATATGAGAAGTATAAACAAAGTTTTATAGAAATGCAAAGTTTTTTTGAGTGAGGAGTCCAGGGAAGACATTATGAATAAGGGAACACTTTAGCCAGACCTTGAAGGATTTATAGCCTTTTGACAGTGATGATAAGGGTGACTAATGCAGGCTAAGGAAAGAACAAGAGGGAAAGCATGGAGATGGGAAAGCCTATGGATTATTTCAGAGTTGGCGAACAGCACAGTTTGATTGAAGCAGAAGTATAATAAAAGAATAGTGAGATATGACGTTGTAAAAAAGTAGGTTAGGAGGCTTGAAAATAGTGGAGAAGTAGAAGAGAAAGTGTGGTGGAACAAAAGAGGGAGCCAATAAATAAACGACACAAAAGAGGGCTCAGCTGATGTTAGACAATGGAGTCAACAGTGAAGCCAGTGTAGGGGTCTGAATGTCAGGCTAGGACCTATCTGGGGCTGACCACAGTGGAAAAGGGTACGGTTACAATTACAGGTCAAAGAGGCAAGGGATCCTGGAATAGCAGCAGGAACACTACTGAAAGAGCCTATGCAGGGGTCCAGGCTGCTCTAGGTGACAAATGAATCTGAACTAAGTAATGGTCTGGAGAGAATAGGAAAGGGGCTGGACATCACTGGGAGGCCAAGGCCTTGTGGATACTCAGTGCAAGTGAGACAGCAGGAGATTTGAGAAAACAGAATGTCTGGACTTCAGTTTGAGAACTTGAAAATGGAGCATTTCAAAGTGATAATGATATTTAAGGCGTGAGATTGCTTATGCATAACTGAAGTGTAGTAGAGATAAAGCTTCTTGAAGTTGAAGGTGTTGTAATTTGAGTACACTAGATAAATTTTTAAAAGACAAGAGCATTGAAGATGGTGGAATAGAACCCTGAACTCACCTCCTCCCACAGGCAAACCAAAATTACAACTATTTATGAAGCAACTATGGATGAGCACAACCTAAAGACTAGCAGAAAAAAATTTTCACAACTAAAGATATAAAGAAGGAACCATAACAAGATGGGCAAGAGGGATGTAGACGTGATATATTCAAAATCCATACACCCAGGTAGACAACCCACCAATGGGAGGATAATCACAACTGCAGAAGTTCTTCCTGAAGAGCAAGGGGTCCAAGCCCCACATCAGGCTCCTCAGCCTGGAGGTCCTGCACCAGGCAGACGACCCCTGAATGTCTGGCTTTGAAGGCCAGCGGAAAGCTGGAGGGCTGTAAGAAACAGAGACTCTGCTCTTAAAGGGTGCATACAAAATCTCGCATGCTCCAAGATCCAGCACAGAGGCAGTAATTTGAAAGGAGCCTGGGTCAGACCCACTTGCTGATCTTGGAGAGCCTCCCCGAGAGGCAGGAGGCAACTGCAACTCCCCCTGGAGACACAAACACTAGCAGAAGCCATTTTTCAGGAGCTCATTCTACCACGATGACACTAGTACTGGCAAGCACCATTCTGGAGTCCTCCCTCTAGCCTATTAGTGATGGGGACCCACCAGCTGGTCTGCACCAGTCCCAGGACCTCCATAGGCTGAGCAGCCAGCTGCATGGGGACCCAGAGCTGCCCACCGGAAGGCCAACACCAGCCCCAGGTTCAGCCAGGTCCCCCAGCAAGACGCCCCAGGACATGGCACTGCCCACCAGTGGGCAGGGGGCAGCCCCGGGATCCCAAAGACCCTGCACCCAGCTGCCCTGGGAACCGGCCCAACTCATCAGCATGTGGCACCAGCCCCAGGACTCCCAGGCCCTGCAGCCAGCCAACCTTGGACCCAGCCCCAGACCCACAACCAGTGGCCCTGGCCACTGGCCCTGCTCACCAGTGGGCCGGTGCCAGCCCTGGAACCCTCAGATCCTACAGTCAGCTAACCTGGGACGTGGCCCTGCCCCCCTGTGGACAGCTGAAGAGACATTTTTCCAAAGAAGACATACAGATAGCCAACAGACATATGTGAAAGGTGATCAACATCACTAATCATCAGGGAAATGCAAACCAAAACCACAATGAGATATCACTTCACACCTGTCAGAATGGCTATTTATCAAAAAGAGAACAAATAACAAGTGTTGGCAAGGATGTGGAGAAAAGGGAACCCTCATGCACTGTTGGTGGGAATGTAAATTGGTACAGTCACTATGTAAAACAGTATGGAGGTTCCTCAAAAATAGAACTATCATACAATCTAGCAATTCCACTTCTGGGTATTTTTCCAAAACAAAAACACTAATTTGAAAAAATATTTGTTATACAGCAGAAACTAACACAACATTGTAAAGCAATTACACTCCAATAAAGATGTTAAAAAAAGAAGAAAAGATATATGCACACCTATATTCATTGCAGCATTATTTACAATAGCCAAGATATAGGAGTAACCTAAGTGCCCACTGAAAGAAGAATGGATAAAGAAAATGTGGTAAATATACACAATGCACTACTACCCATCATAAAAAAGAATGAAATCTTGCCATTTGCGACAACATGGATGGACCTATAGGGTATTATGCCAAGTGAAATAAGTCAGACAGAAAAAGACAAATACTGTATGGTACCACTTATATGTGGAAACTAAAACAAACAAACAAATGAGCAACTATAACAAAACAGAGAGTCACAGATACAGAGAACACAGGTGGTTGCCAGAGGGAGGGGAGTGAGAGGATGAGTGAAATAGGTAAGGGAGATTAAGAGGTACAAACTTCCAGTTACAAAATA
Source organism: Globicephala melas (assembly GCF_963455315.2). Lineage (NCBI taxonomy): Eukaryota > Metazoa > Chordata > Mammalia > Artiodactyla > Delphinidae > Globicephala > Globicephala melas. The sequence goes on along the minus strand of NC_083335.1, from coordinate 7,868,573 downwards.
AATGAGTCACTGGAGTGAAACGTACAGCATGGGGAATATAGTCAATAATACTATAGTATCTTTGTATGGTGACAAGTAGTAAGTGGACTTACTTATCATAGTGATCATTTTGTAATGTATAGAAATATCGAGTCACTACATTGTGCATCAGGAACTAACATAGTGCTTTAGGTCAATTATACTTCAAAAAACAAAGAAACTCCTAGAAAAAGAGATCAGATTTGTGGTTACCAGAGGCGGAGGTGGTGGTGGGAGGGGGAATTGCATGAAGGTGGTCAAAAGGTACAAACTTCCAGTTATAAGACAAATTAGTACTAGGGATGTAATGTACAACATGATTAATATAATTAACATTGCTATATGTTATGCATGAAAGTTAAGAGAGGGACTTCCCTAGTGGCGCAGTGGTTAAGAATCCACCTGCCAATGCAGGGAACACAGGTTCGATCCCTGGTCTGTGAAGATCCCACACGCCGTGGAGCAGCTAAGCCCGTGTGCCACAACTACTGAGCCTGTGCTCTAGAGCCCGTGAGCCACAACTACTGAGCCCGCGAGCCACAACTACTGAGCCTGCGTGCCTCAACTACTGAAGCCAGCGCTCCTAGAGCCCATGTTCCACACCAAGAGAAGCCACTGCAATGAGAAGCCTGAGCACCGCAATGAAGAGTAGCCCCCGCTCGCCACACCTAGAGAGAGCCTGTGCGCAGCAACGAAGACTCAATGCAGCCAACAGTAAAATAAATAAATTTTTTAAAAAAGTTAAGAGAGTACATCCTAAGAGTTCTCACCACAAGGAAAAATAACTTTTTCTTTTATTTTGTTATCTATATGAGATGATGGATATTCACTAAAATTATTGTATTAATCGTTTCATTATGCATGTAAGTCAAATCTTTATGCTGTACACCTCAAACTTATACAGTGCTGTATGGCAATTCTATCCCAATAAAACTAGAAGAAAAAATAATGAAATAAAAGACAAGAGTTGCATAAATCATCAGTTAGGCAAGAAAGAGTGAATGTAACCTCTTAAAGAGCAAATTCTTAGTAAGTAATTTGTGCAGGAGCAAATCTTGACTTAATTTCTTTATTCTTGTTTTAAGGATCTATCATATATAGAACTTTCAAAGACATATAATTGTCAGCTATGTTTTACTTTTGCAAAAGGTAGCTCAGAATACTCCTTTAAAGTATAATAGAATGTAAATTACAAATTGCACATTAACTGTACTGCTTTCTTGGAATTTCTAATCTAATTGATTTAGTGAGGGTTCAATCTACTCCCAATGAGCTACGAGAGTTTAAGCAGATCATTTAGTAAACATCATCATTGAACCATTAAAGTCACAATCAGGGAATTATTATTTATTTGGTTTGGTATTTGATGCTAGTAACATGTTATTTGCTATATATAAGAATAGTAAACATTTTAATTGATGACATTTCATTCCACCTATATAAAGTATAGGCATTTTTTTATCTTTAATATTCCCAGTATGACTAAAATAGTTGAAGGAACTTTTCTCAAATGATTAACAATTCAGGTGAGTTGTTTATCATTTGACATTACCAGGAGTTTAAAAAAATCTCTCAGTCTAACTTTTATAATTACATTAATTGAACATGACTCAACAGCATGAATTACTCATACTGTCATTACCTTAAAGTTTCTGGCAGTATTAAAAAGACTGAGGAAAATGTGGACAAATAGCTCGAGTTTCAAAAGATTCCATGAAGTCATCAAATATCTATTATGGGCTTCTCAGATATAGTGGTGTGACAAATATCTATTATGGGCTTCTCAGATATAGTGTGTCTTACTGTAAACTGAAATAATTAAGGTCTCTTTGACCTTGGCTGCATTTTAGTGGTGGTCTTTGCAAAAAAATACAAATTGTGTTTTAATAATTTTCCTTCTCTCATAGCATAAAAGAAGGCTTATTTTCAATGTGTATCCATTTTTAGGGACTTCTAAAGCATCTGAAGACAACTAAGGCCACCTAGGTCTCCATCTCCCAATGTTTCCTCCAAAACAATAAAAGAAAAACAGGAAGGAAAAAATAAGCCTACACAAAAACCAAGACAAAAGAGAGGAAATAGCAACAGGACCCAATGTGGGTCTAAAAACTGTGAGAAAGTGTAAACCCATCCTCAGTGTGAAAATACTAAAAACAAGTGTCTGAACATAGATAACAGAGGACTTTAAAACTACATGCAATTTGAAGGTGCAGTCTTCAAAACTCATAGTTTCTTGGAGAGAAAAGTGGTAAGAGGAAGAGAAAAGCATCCATTGGCAGTTGGATGGTGAAGTTGAAAAGGAGCAAAAGAGAAAATTTTAGGGGTCACGCAAGACAAGAGATCCATAAAATCAGAGAACACACAATCACTCCCCACCAACCAAAACAAACAAATCCACTGAAGTATCTGGACTTTGCTATTCTGACAGAAGGGTGTGTCATTAAACTAGGAACCCTGTAAAACACACAACACCACAAAAATGAATAAGAAGAAAATTAATGGTTCACATAGGGTTCTAGGAAAAACTAGAAAATTAAATTCAGTACATAACAACTGAGGTAGCCTAACCCCAGAGAAGCAATCATGAAGCAAAAAAAAAAAAAAGTTAATGTAGGATTAATACTCCAAATGAAATTAAATGGACACAAATAAAACTTTGGTGACTTTTTTTTAAATTACCTTGAATCAGAAATTCAAAAGCTAAAAACAGAAATGGGCAAAACACAGGAAGAAATTAAAAGAATTGACTGAACTCAGGAAAAAAATGGAACAAAAATAAGACATTTTATAAATGAAGAATAAATTACAAGGTTCTCAAGTGAGAATGGACCTTAGTAAAAGTTAATAAAATGCACTGAAGAATATTTAGGATCAAGAAAACAACCAATAGAATGAAAATGAGATCAGGAAAGTAAAAAGGGTAGCACAGAAAGTAAAGGAAATAGAAGACAAGCAAAGAAGGAATAACATATTATTGCCGTCCTGGTAAAAAGATAAGCAATAGAACAAAACTGTTACTTAAAATTATAATCCAAGAAAACTTTCCAGAAATAAAAAAGACCTATGTCTACCTACACATTGAAAATACACAAGTCAACTCCAAGATATAGCCTACTTCAACTACAAGATTTCAAAGATGAAGATAAAATCTTCAAGGCCTACAGGCAAAAAGATCAAGTACCATACAAAGGCAAAAGCATTCAACTGACACCAGACATTCAAAAACAGTATTATAAAGCAAAGCAAAAATGGACCAGCATTTTACAAATACTCAATGAAATTAACTATGAACTAGGGCTTTTATATCCAACAAAATTGCCCAATAAGTATCAAGGCTTTTAAGCGCGCGCGCGCGCACACACACACACACACACACACACACAGTTTTTCAACATACAAAACCTTAGGGAATTCTGCACCCATGAGCTCCTTTTGAGAAATCTACTAGAACAAATATTGGCAAACTACATCCATCAATTACTTCTAGCCTGTCCTATTTTTGTATGGGGACTGAGATAAGAATGGTTTTTACATTTTTTAACTGGTGAAAGAAAATTTTAAAAATAACAATATTTTGTGACCTGTGAAAATGATATGCAAGTTAAATTTCAGTGTCTATAGATAAAGGTTTATGGGAATACAGCTACATTCATTTGTTTATTGTCTATAGTAGTTTTTGTGCTACAAAAGCAGAGCTCAGCAGTTGTGACAGAGACCGTATGGCCTGCAAAGCTTAATATATCTACTATCTGGCCTGTCAGAGAAAAAGTCTGCCAACTTCTGCACTAGAAGATAAGCTTCTCTCAACCAAAAGATATTTGGAAGAATTCAGCAAAAGGACTGATAGTAAAGCATTTTGGTAGGTAGCTAGGTAAGTGGATTGAGGGATGGATGGATGATACAGATTTACAGACCAAAACAAATTTGGGAGAAATGAGAGTGAAAGACTCATATATAAATGTTATATGTTTTGACAAAGTAAAAGCAATTCAACCAATAAATGGGATAAAGGAAAGTAGAGATGAAAATAGAATAGCCAATAGACAGAAAGTATGATACAAATAAAAAGTGATAAACCAGACATCAATAGGGTAAATAAGAAAACAAGAAACTATGTATATTTAAAAAGGTACAAACACAAAGATAACCACCAGAAAAAAATGCAAACTTTTCTAAACCCCTAAAATATGTGTGTGTTAAATTAAAGAACAAAGGATACACATTTTATAGAGAAACATAGCAAATATAATAAAATACACACAATTATAAAAGATTGTGACAAAATTGAGAATAAACAGATACTTCATAAAATTAAACGGGCTTTACCTAATCAGTAAAAAAGGACAATTTTCAATTTCACTCACAGAGCAAAACACAACTCTCAAGAAACACACCTCAAGCTGATTCAAAAAGCCTATAAAGAGAGGGACAAAGGTATACCAGACAAATGGAAACAGAAGTATGGAAACAGAAAAAGAGCAGTAAATTCAAGTCCCAAAGCAAAATGACATAACAAAAGAGGGACAATTTTTTATACGAAAGGCCACAATGCAGAATGATGATACATTTAAGAATATTACCAAATAGTAAGCAACAAACTTAATGAAATAAAAACTATGGAAATTGCAAGGAGTCAGAAACAGCAATACAGTAAGAATAGGAGACTTTAGTACTCCACTCTCAGGACAAAACAGATTGAGTGGACAAAAATTCAGTAAGGAGAGAGAAGACCTAAACAACATAATCAACAAGGTAGAATTTATGAACATATGTACAACTTTTCACTCTGATCATAGAGAACACACCTTTTCAATAGCCCATGGCATATTCACAAAAACTGATCAGACATTAAGTTACAAGAAAACATCAATAAATTTCACAAAGGAGCAATATTACAAACAACCCTCACCAATCATAAAGCAGTTAAACTAGAAATTACTAATAAAAACAAAATTCATTCATTTTTGTCAAGCAAAGAAAATTGATATTTGCAATCCTTCCACCATTAGCCAATATAACTAAAAAAAAAAAATCACAGGCACCTACCATGTGCCAGGCACAGGGATTCAGAGATAATCAGCTGTGATCCTTGCCCTCAATAGCAGCAAGTCTGGCCCCCTGAAAAGAAAGAAACAATCAGCATACAATACAGTGAGGTTTGCAACAACAGCTACAACAGTTGCAACAACAGTTAACTGCTGTGGCTTCCAGCTCTTCTAGATGCCCTGGTACTAAATAGATACAATCTCCATAGGAATATCCTTAGTTTTGGGGGTTTTTGGCCATGCTGGGGCATGTGAGATCTTAGTCCCTACCAGGGATCGAACCTGCGCCCCCTGCAGTGGAAGTGCTGAGTCATAACCTCTGGACCGCCAGGGAAATCCCCAGGAATATCCTTATTTTTAGGAAATACACACTTTTATATTTAGCAGAAGGGGCCATGAGGCACACAAGTGACTCTCAAGTGGTTCAGAAAGATTGAGAGTAAATGATGAAGCACATGGAGTAAACTATAAAATACAAAAGTGAACTCTGGGTAAAGGGTATCTGGTTTGCTCATACTGTTCATATCTCGGAACATTTTTAAAGTTTGAAATTGTTTCCAAAGAAAAAGTTTGAGTAAAAAACGAAACCACCTCTATAGCAAGGCATTTCCTCCTTTAAAATTAATATCTGTGATATGAAAGAAAAAAATATCTCAAGATTTTCAGCTTTTCTATTTACCTTTATATGAATCTTTCCTGGCTATGTTTTCTTTTTCTTATACCATGTTGCACACCTTGTTCAAATGCCTGTTTTTAGACTCTGTCTAAATATTTATAAATAATTCCTTTCCATTTCTTTCAAATTTGCTCTTTTCTATGAGATTGAACTTTGGTTATTTAAGCCAATATTCCACAATATGAACACAAAGTTGAAAACGACTAATCTTAGGGAAACCTTTGAAATTTAGGAATTACATGGTTCACACTTCTAACAGCAAAGCCCCTGTCCTTGAAGAGCTTCACTTTTGAGATGCAAAGAGACCTGACTAAAGAGGATAGGGAAAAGATGTGGCACATATATACAATGGAATATTACTCAGCCATAATAAGAAACGAAATTGAGTTATTTGTAGTGAGGTGGATGGACCTAGAGTCTGTCATACAGAGTGAAGTAAGTCAGAAAGAGTAAAATACCGTATGCTAACACATATATATGGAATCTAAGGAAAAGAAAAAGATCATGTAGAACCTAGGGGTAAGACGGGAATAAAGACACAGGCCTACTCACAGAAAATGGACTTGAGGATATGGGGAGGGGGAAGGGTAAGCTGTGACAAACTGAGAGAGTGGCATGGACACATATACACTACCAAACGTAAAATAGATAGCTAGTGGGAAGCAGCCGCATAGCACAGGGAGATCAGCTAGGTGCTTTGCGAGCACCTAGAGGCATGGGATAGGGAGGGTGGGAGGGACGGAGACGCAAGAGGGAAGAGATATGGGAGCATATGTATAACTGAGTCACTTTGTTATAAAGCAGAAACTAACACACCATTGTAAAGCAATTATACTCCAATAAAGATGTTAAAAAAAAAAAAGATAGGGAAAAATAGAATCGTCAGGGTTGCTAGAGAAATCAGGTAGTGAGTTCCAGACGGTGGCAGAGCCCTATTTTGAAGGACAAGTAGAGTAAGGGAACAAAAAAACCCCAAAAAACAAACGAACAAACAAAAAAACGGTAAAGACAAAGGAACAGCATTTACTTGTAAAGTATATAGGCTTATGAAGAAAACAGCTTCCCTCCTCCTCATCTTTTTGGCTTACCTGAGACAAACTTCTTCCCCTTCATGTCTGGCACCGCTAGAGCTCCCAGGACAAATGGTCTCGTGAAGAGAAAAAACGGTGTCGTCAGAAGGATTAACCGCCCCTACGTCGCATCCTGTTTCTCCGGGCTCACAGGAAGCACTAACTATCCCCGCCCCATTCTGGGCTCTGATTGGGTCACGTGGTTGAGTCCTGGCCAATGAAATGTGGAGGAATAGGAACCATTTCCGTTTGCCCGTGTCTTCCCCCAGCCCGGCGTGTTTGTGCGCTGAGGGTTTACTTTGTTTCAAAATTAGGCAACATATTCTACTTGTTCCCTTGTATTGCTGTGCTGAAAGAGAACGACCTTGTTCTTAGAAAATACCAGGTGATCTTTGACATTGTCTCTTCCTTCATTTGCAATGCATTTACAAAGAATCCAGATTCTGAGGCCCAAGGAGCTGGCAGAGCCACGTGATGGAAGAGACGTGTCTGGCTGACTGCACTGAACTGTGAGATGTGCAATAAATCAATCATTATTTGTTAACCCTCCCCCAACACCCCACTAGATACTCTACACTTTAGAGAGGTTTTGAAGATTAAGTAAGGACCATGCCTGGCACAAATTATTACAGAAGTGGTTACTATTATTATACTTCGTTTTGCAGAGATATTCTTGGCTTCAAAGATGTTTACCAGCTGTATAACCCAAAAACAGTTCTATAAGTTCTTCAAGCTCCTCTCCTCATCTGAAGATGGAGAAAACCCATTTAACATTTGTCCCCTAATATATATCAAATACATATATATTTGGATACAAATATCCCCTAATATATACCAAACAGTTATCTAAGTTCAGAAGACATAAAATTGAACAAGATCTATAAGGTCCTTGATTTCACGGTGCTTACATTCTAGTAGGGACTGAGGTTATAAACATAAAAACAAATATTATAGGGAATAAAATAACACAAATTATTATGAAGACTATAAACAAGGCGACTTGATAGTGATGGACTGGGAATTAGATGTAATTTAGATTGGGCAACTTAAAAAGTTATTACTGAGCAGGTGGCATTTGAGCTAAGACCTGAATGGCATGAAGGAGCTGGTTGTGGGTGCAAAGTTCAAGGAGAAGAATGCCCCAAATAGAGGGAACAACCAGGGCACAGGCTCTGAGGAGGAAATAAGCTTAACATGTTAATAAACAGGCCAATGTAGCTAGAGTGGTTGGTGAATGTGGGAGAGAGTAGGATAAGATGAGGTTGGAGACTGAAGTAGGAGCCAGATCGTGTTGAGATTTTCTAGTCACATCAAGTATTTTGGACTAAGATATAAGACAGTTTAAGATTTTAAGCAGGGGAATGGCATGATATGATTAAACTTCAGAAAGATAATTTTGGCTGCTGCATGGAAATTGGGCTATAGGGCAAGCAGCAAGAGTGAAAGTCAAAGGACAAATTAGGTGACTATTGTAATTATTTAGGCAAGAGATGATGGTGGCTTGAGCTAGACTGGTAGCAGTGGAGATGGAAAGAAATGATTTGGTATATGTATTTTAGTGGTAGAGCCAACAAGACTTGGAAGTGCATTGGATATGGAGGAGAGGATGCAGTAATTCCCGAGTCCTGGGCTTGTGCAATTAGGTAACTAGGTGATGTTATTTACTAAGATAAGGAAGATTAGAAGAAAAAGAGGTTTTGTGTCACTTCTCTCTCTCTCTGCCCCCTCTCTGTCTTTGAGAGGAGGAATCTCCTGTGGTCATATAAATAAGTTATACTATTAATAAAAATGAATGACAGTAGCATCCATTTTGTTGAAGTAAGAGTATTGGTGTGTGTGAGTGTGTGTGTGTGCACGCACATGCAGTATACAGTCATTAGATATGGCTTTGGCCCAGCTGAGTATGTAAGTGCTGCTTCTAGAAAGTTAGGAGATTCCTGTACCAGAGCACTGATCATCGAGATCTGTAGCTCAAACAATGGAGGGTGCCCAAGTCTTTGGTCCAGCAGAGCTAATAAATCCAGGCAGCAGCTAACTTAGGACCTCAGGGGAAAACACGACCATCTTGCATTGCCTGGTGGTCTGGATGTTTTGGAATTCCAGAGCAAATGGGTTTCCCTTCTTCAAAGCTTTATGTGTTCAGAGATTTTATCTTATGAAAGTCACTGATAAACATGTTGGCCAGAATAATGCACTGTGGCACTGTTCCAGATTTTCACTAGAGAATTTATAAAAACAAAGCTCTAGTAAGATGTGTACATTTATCACATTTATTTTAGTTTTATTGCAAACATATGAAGGGCTGGGATTATGCTGCTCAATATTTATTTTCTCCATCATTGTTTTAATTCTTCACAACAACACTTTTGCACATATGAAACTGGGGTTCAGAGAGATTATAAGACTTGCCAGGGGCTTCCCTTGTGGCGCAGTGGTTGAGAGTCCGCCTGCCGATGCGGGGGACGGGGGTTCACGCCCCGGTCCAGGAAGATCCCACATGCCGCGGAGCGGCTGGGCCCGTGAGCCATGGCCGCTGAGCTTGTGCGTCCGGAGCCTGTGCTCCGCAGCGGGAGAGGCCACAACAGTGAGAGGTCCGCGTACCGCAAAAAAAAAAAAAAAAAAAAAGACTTGCCAAAGGTCACACAGAGAATAAATGGTAAAGTAGGACACTCCAATCCAGGTTTGTCTGACACAAAGATCAGTATACTTTTGCCTGTACCAGGTGGTCTCCTGGGTTCCCTATAGAGCAGCTAGACATAATCTGCCTTGTATTTGACAAAGAACAGCTCATTAATGGATTTTCTATAAAAATCAGTTAGAGAATGGTGGAGATTGGGGTCAGCCTCATCCAAATCTCATGGACTGCGGTGGGGGAGAAGTGTAGTCCCCAAAGTAAAATCAAGGGGTCTCTAATATACTGAATTCCAAAATGGTCCCCAAGTTCCTGCCCCTGATATACACACCCTGTATAACCCTTTCTCTTTGACTGTGGGTAGGGCCTGTGAATATGATGTGATATCACTCCTGTAATTATGTTACATTACACGGCAAAGGTGAAAGAACTTTTCTGATGTAAGCAGAATCCCTAATCTGTTGATTTTGAGACAGTCAGAAGAAAGAGTATACTGGGCGGGCCTGACCTAATCAGGTGAGGCATTTTATAACCAGGGCCTAGGCCTTCCCTAGAGTCAGAGTCTCAAAGCAGCAGAGATGCTATCTTGCTGGCCTTGAAGAAACCAACCAATAGGTTGCGAACCACCTATGGAAAGGGGAAACCGCTAGGAGCCAAGGTCCTCTGTCCTACTGCAGCAAGAAACTGAACTCTGCCAACAACCTAAATGGGTTTGGAAGAGGACCCCAAACTCCAAATTAGCACATGGCCTAGCAGACACATGTGATTGCAGCCTTATGAGACCCTGAGCAGAAGATCCGGTTCAGACTGCTGAACCGTCCGAAACTGTGAGGTGATAAAGATGTGGGGTTTTAGGGACTTCCCTGGAGGTCCAGTGGCTAAGACTCCACGCTCCCAATGCAGGGGGCCCAGGTTTGATCCCTGGTCAGGGAACTAGATCCCACATGCATGCCGCAACTAAGAGTAAGGTATTTTTTCTGAGAGGCTGGCTGTTTGTCAGCAGATCTCACCTTTTTATTTGTCTGTTTCCTTCTGTTACTCCCATGACTCTTGGTGTTCACCTATGTTGAGGGTTCCCAAGACCACCCCCAGGTTCAATGATTTGGTAGGATTACTCACAGAACTCAGCATATGGTCTCACTCACAGCTATGACTTATTACAGCAAAAAGTTACAAAGCAAAACCAGCAAAGAGAAAAGTAACATGGGGATCAAGTCTGGAGGAAACCTGACACACTTTTGCAAGAGTTCTCTCCCAGTGGAGTCACAAGGGATGAACTTAATTCCTCCAGCATTAAACTGTGACAACACAGGCAAAGTGTTGTCTACCAAGGAAGATCATTAGAGACTCAGTGTTCAAGATTTTCAATAGGCTAGTATTGTAGGCACTCTTTGCCTAGCATGTACCAGAATTCCAGACTCCCAAAAGGAAAGCAGGCATTCAGCATAAATTCTTGATATACTGTTTGTACAAACAGTTTAAGCAGAGCAAGCCACTGTTTTCAGTTAGAGAATGGTGGGAACCCTCCCCAAATCCAAGTTTCCAGACTCCAACCAATGGCCAAGTCTGCAAGCAAGCCTGTCTAAGGATAGCAATCTCAAGCCTGCTGTGTTAAATCTTTCCTGCATATCACCTAAGTGCCACATTCCCATGGTCCTATTGCAGTTATGTGTAATACTCAACACCCCAGTTATACATTCTCTCTAACATAAAGTATATTAGCATATGGATGTCTCAATTCCAGCTGCTATAACAAATTACAGTAGAGTGGGTGTCTTAAATAACAAACTTTTATTTTTCATGTTTCTGGAGGCTGGGAAGTCCAAGATCACGGTGCTGGTGGATCCAGTGTCTAGCGAAGTCGTGCATCCCGGTTTGCAGATGGCTATTTTCTTGTTATATCCTCACATGGTGGAGAACAGAGAGAGGAAGCAAGCTGTCTTCTTATAAGGGCACTGATCCTATCATGAGGGCTTCACCCTCATGACCTAATTATCTCCCAAAGGCCTCACCTCCTAATACCATCACATCAGACATTAGGATTTAAACGTATAAAATTTGGGGAGATCCAAATATGCAATACGTAATAATGGATGAGAATCACCTTTATTTATATAGTTTTATAGTCAATCACAAGCAAATATCTATTAAAGCTATTACTAGGAGAGATAAGATCTGATCATGAAAGACCAACACCATGCTGAAAACTGATACTTTGCTGTCCCCTCTAGAAAATCTGGATCTGGAGTGCTGCCTCTATTTCCTCAAGGTTTCTTTCTGCCTTTCTCTGCCCCACAAAAATCAAGATTCCTAAGCAAAGGCCAGGGCCAGAGTTCCATGATATGCTACAAGGGTAGGATCAAGAGCTGTCTCACTGAGCCTTGCACAAATTGGGGCAGGCCATAATCTCAGAGGATCTGTCCCCTCTGATCCAGGCCCATGTTGAGTAGCTCCTTACGGGGTGATCAGAAGCAAAGGACTGCCTTTGTCTCTGCAATTAGGTTTCTGTGATTTTGCTGGCTCCAAAAATCAGTCACTTGTATTATAAATTTTATTTTGGGGACACCAGACAGGTATGGACTATACAGACAGGTGTTTGTGTTTGTTTGTTTCTCCTTGAGCAGGAGTTGCTTTTATTCTGGGATTAAGATGTGCCTTTAAAAAAATGTGCTTTCGAAAGAAGAGGGGAGCCATTAATCAATAGGGTGCCTTTTCAAGGGTACCTTAAATCAATAAAAGCTACCCCTCCCGGGCTTATACAGCTCCAGCAACACAGGGCTTGGTGACTGTACAATGCCCTTGAGCAAACTGGCAGAAAATTTCTCCCTCCGGGAGGAAGTAGGTCCTGGCCATTGTGCCAGGCTTGGTGGACAGAGCTATGGCTGGATTTCCTTTTCCACTCACCCACTCTGCTGGGTACCTTTTGTGCTAACACAGTTGAGTACAAATAGGTGTGATGGGAAGGTTGGCACATCTGTGGCATTCTCTTCCTTTATCCTCTTCTTTGAGAATCAAAGAGCCCTGTGCTATAACTTGCCTTCCAATTCAGCTGAACGACCTGTTGCATCCAAATGGAATATTTTGGAGTCAGCCCTCACAACTAGACTAACACAGAAAGGGTTGCTTGATACAGGGGAGGAGCATGGTTCCTCACCAGTTGATTTCATCGAGGAATATACATAACTTGTTATTGAATCATTATTCTCAAACGCATCTATAAGATATGGTGATAAATTAGTTTGAAACTTGTCAACGCCCACTTAAGCAGGCAGCCCTTCTTTTCTCTTGCTTGCTCACCCCATTTCTTATCTTTGTTTCTATTTGCACACCACCTCATTCATTCTCATTTGCCATTTGTCTCTGCCGTTCCCTATAGGCCAGTTTGGAGGGCTTGAGTGTGCACATAGGTTGACATGGCTAATTCATGCCTCTTGCACTTATGTGTCTTCAGCCCAGGCCACTGGCACAGACTGACTAGTGTCTCTCAATCCCAATCCCAACTTCTAGGGAAAGAGAAAGAATGGGTTGTTGTGAAGATCAAATGGGTTAATGTGGCCTAATGTCTGGCATGTAATAAGCACACTATATGTATGGGATATTGCTCTTCTTCAGAACCTTACTTGGGTGTTCTCTGCCCAGTCTACGTGCCATTACCCTTGCTCCCTTGGCCTCAGCTAGAATAAAGCACTCCTTCCCCATCCTTGCTGCTGAACCTTGTCTACACTTCTGTCTTAATGGAACGTGCGTTCCACGTTCTATTTATTGGCTATTTATTGGCATGCCTGTCTCTCATTCTAGACCACAAGCTTCTTACGGGCATGGGCCAGGTCCTTCTCCTTTTGAACCCACTGGTGGAGCTGGGGTGCTGTGCAGTGCCTAAGGCCTGGTAAGTGCTCCAGAAATGCTTGCTGAACTGAATGGAAGGCATGTTACAGGAATGGTAATTCAACATTATTTTTAGGGTCAAATTTCTCTTACTAGTAGAAACTTGAGTACAGTAAGTCCTCTAAATACGAACGAGTTCCGTTCCGAGAGCACGTTCGTAAGTCCAATTTGTTCGTAAGTCCAACAAATTTAGCCTAAGTACCCCACTGACACAATCGGCTATATACCACTGCTTTTATGCTTGTTTCCGGACATTCTGGGCTTGAAATAAAGATACTGTACTACTGTACTCTATACAGTACTGTACAGTAAAATACACAAAAGCACAACCACTTGTAGAGGATGCACACATGTGACAATGTACACCAGACATGTGAACTTATGTGATTGGACATGCGAACACACGTTTGCATCTTTGAAAGTTCGCAACTTGAAGGTTCGTATGTAGGGGACTTACATTATTAGCTGCTTTTCTTTGACCCCTCTGCCCTGCCTTGTTTACTTCCAACTGGCAGATTAAAAGGTAGATTTCCAAATAGAAGTTTATCTTTGAGCAATTAATGTGGGTCCAATATTTCCTGGGTCATTTCTGTGGCTCACCAGTGGAGGAGGATTTTAATCCAAGATGAACATCGTAGGAAACCAGTGTCACTCAGAGTTAAGCCTACCCTAGCACCTAAAAATGACTTTGAAATGAGAATGTTGGGTGCAAATATGTATGTTTTATACATAATGGTATAATCATCTCCACAATGATGTGAGTCCCAATGCTGATTAACAAAGGGATGACATCCTCAACCTCAATGCTTGTTCCTGGCTTCTTTTCCTTAGCCCCTCTCTTTCCTTTGCATGCTTCTGCCCCCCAGCCCTCACTATCCCTTCTTCCCCTGCCACCTAGCCACCATTCGCCATATCCTCTCAGATGCCTATCTGGCATTGGGGTTTGTTTGTTGCGGGTGTACACGTATCTATTTCCAGTGTTTTTAGCTTGATGATATACAGGCCTTCAGAACACACTGGCACCGTTATTTTTAAGATTGATGCTGACACAGTCCACTTAATGTTCTCATCTCAACTAATTTACCTGCGGGGAGTAAACTCATTTGCAAAAGTGAACAAAGAAGAGGGTAGAAGGAACCGGAAGAAAGGGGAACTAGGAGAATATCTTACCATTTAACCTCCAAACAACCCAGGAAGAAAAGGAGGGCAGTTTTTATCATCAGCTCCAGAGAAGACATGAAAAAGGATGCAGCTCAGAGAAGTCATTTGCTAATAAAGAGCACAGGTCGGGTTTGAAACCTAGATTTTCTCATCCCCACTTTAATGCTCTTTCCATACCACAAGGATGTTTTTCAAATATGCTGCCTTCTTAAAAAATAAGATCCTCTCTTCTGTACCATGCACCAACCAGATGTTAGTAATTTAGACCAGGGGTCTGCAAACCATGGGCTGTGGGCCAAAATCAGCCTGCCATCTTTTTTGGCATCAATAGCAAGCTAAGAATTTTTTTTATACTTTTTATTCGTTAAAAAATCAAAAGAATAATATTTCATAGCACAGGAAAATTATATGAAATTCGAATTTTCATGTCTATAAATAGGTTTAATGACACAGCCACGCCCGCTCATTTTTATATTGTCCATGGCTGCTTTCATGCTACATGGCAGGGCTGAGTAGCTACAACAGAGATTACAGTATATGGTCCATAAGGCCAGAAGTATGTACTATCTGACCCTTTGCAGAAACACTTTTCTGACCACTGATATAGGTCCTTGCTACCTAGAGTTCTACCCAAGTGCTGATCCCCGGACCATATTAGAAATGCAGAATCTCGGGCACCTTCCAGACCTATGGATGGACTCAGCAGCTGCATTTTAATAAGAGCCCTTGGTGATTCACATGCCCATTAAACCTAGAGAGGCTTGGGCTCAGAAGGCAATCCATGAGGGCTTTCTCTTATCAGACAAGCAGTGTGGGTTACTAGAAAGGGAGCAGCCTTAGGGTCAGACAGGTATGAATTTAAAATTCTGCATTCACTGCTGAGTGCCTTCAGCTTCCTCATCTAGAAAGCGAGGATAAGCATGTGTTCCTCATAAATTTGTTTTGAACTGGATGGCCTATTAGGTTCCTAGTGCTGCCCTAACAAATTACCACCAGTTTGATGGCTTCAAACAACAGAAATGTATTCTCTCACAGATCTGGAGTCCAGAAGTCCAAAATCAACGTGTCCGCCAGGCCATGACCCCTCTGAGGGCTCGAGGGGAGAAGCATCCCTCGCCTCTTCCAGCTTCTGGTGGTCCCAGGTGTTCCTTGGCTGTAGTTGCATCACGCAACCTCTGCCTCTGTCTTCACATGGCCTTCCTCTCTGTGTGTCCTCTTCTCTTCTTACAAGGACAATAGTCACTGAATCAAGAGATCACCCTAATTCCAGTATCAAATCAGCTCAAGATCCTTAACTGATGACATCTGCAAAGACCTTATTTCCAACTCACGTCACATTCTGAGGTTCTGGGTGGACATGAATTGGGGTTGGGGGGCAGACACTATTCAGTCCACCACAGGTTGCACCAATCTAGGTAAAATGTCTGACACATTGTGAGCACCTAACACACTTTTCCTCTACCCACTTTTCCCCTTTAACTCAAGCGACTCAGGGCCCAGAATAGAGTGGGAGACTGTTCCAGGAATCTCCAAGTGAATCTTGCCCATTTTGAAAGAGGGGCATCTCCTGGACTAGGACACACAGAAGATGATGCTTTCATGACATGTGTCCTGGAGCTAAACCAGTTCTTTTTTCCTCTGTACATTTTGGAGCAAAAGTTCCTTTCAAGTGAAGGAACAGATGAATGAAAAGAAATAAGCCATAGGCGAGGAAAGCCTCATAGTATAATGCTGTACTCAAAGCTCATTCTCTCCTCTCTGCTGCTGGTGTGCCTGCCTCGGGAACGGATTAATATTCTCTGTGATATTCCTGTGGGCCATGGCTTTCTGTTGTACCCCTGAAGGACAGCTTTTTCCTTTACTATGAAACCTATGTATATCTCAAGAGAAAGTGAGACAGGTATCAAATTTCAACTTGCTCAGGAGCAAATCTGGACAGATGTTAGCTTTGGAGTGAATCAAATATGGGGTCTCCTAGCCAATATCATTGCTGGCAATTTTCAGAGCAGCCAAGTTGCATGTGACAAGCTTTTCAGCCAATTCCACAACCCCATTTCCCACTGCCTTTGTATGTGTAATCAACAACATCTCTTTTCTGAAGTTCTGAGTCACACTGACCTTATGTATTGCACTTGTAATATACAGATCTGGTCTATTACGTGTTAATTACCTCATTAGCCACCAGTGGTTTGCATTCCAAGTTTGTGAATTTCCTGTGAACAGTCTCCCGGAAAGGAGGTCTGTGGAAATCTCCTCGGTACTTAGCAACAAAGTGCTGTAATTTTCAGCACAGCACCTGTCTTGAAACTGAAACAAATTAATAGCTAAACTGACTGCAGCTAGATTACTAACTCAATCTTCTATTCTCCAAGAAGGAAAGAGGTGCAACTTTTTTTTTTTTCCTGAGGTACACGGGCCTCTCACTGTTGTGGCCTCTTCCGTTGCAGAGCACAGGCTCCGGACTCACAGGCCCAGCGGCCATGGCTCACGGGCCCAGCTGCTCGCGGCACGTGGGATCCTCCCGGACCGGGGCACGAACCCATTTCCGCTGCATCGGCAGGCGGATTCTCAACCACTGCGCCACCAGGGAAGCCCTCAAATTCATTTTTAAAAAGGATTGTTTGTTACTTATTTCCTGATCCTGTTTTAGAAGTGTTAAAGGGTATTGAATCATATCCATCAAAATTCTTTGCTCTGCATGTAACAGTTTAAAGAGAATACATTTTCTTTTCTTACAGAGGAATTTGGAGGAGCAAGGTATGTTGCCCCCAAAATAGGAAATAAGGTGGCCTTTGAAGAATTAAACTTTAAGCTCAGTGTATATTAGATTAAAGCAATGTCACCTTGAAACGGTGATTCTCAGCGTTGGCTGCATATTAGAGTCACCTGGGGAGCTTTTAAAAACTATTGATGTCACAAGAGATTCTTATTTAATTGGACCAAGTGATTCTAATCTGCTGTCATGGTTTCAAATCATTGCCTTAAAGAGACAGAGTAGGTTTTAAGGTTTCAGGATTTCACTCACATCACTGAACGCTGCTAAAGAAAGAATGTGTCAGGGTGGTCCAGTGGTTAAGACTCCGTGCTCCCAATGCAGGGGGGATGTGGGTTCGATCCCTGGTCAGGGAAGTAGGATCCCGTATGCCCGCATGCTGCGAGATGTGGCCAAAAAAAGGAATGTGTCATTCGTAAGGGGAGAGGGTCTGGTTAGCTAAGGAAACTCTGGGGAAAACTTGTATTTGAGCCCTTTCTGATCACTGGTTTAAAATTTTCACTCCTCACCCTCAATCTCTATCTCCCTTCGTCGCTTTAATTGTCTCCCTTTATGTTTTTGTCCACCTAAAATATTAACCCCATGTGAATATGTAGTTTGTTTGTTTGCTTTTGCCTGTTTTGTTCATGTCTGTATCCCTAATGCCTATTAGGGAGAGCCTAGCACGTGGTAGACATTTATGTCCACTGAATGAAAGAGTAAATGAATGAATAGATGGATGACTGGGGAAATGAATGAATAAGTGAAAGGAATGACAGAAGCAAGTTTTCCTATTTCTTTGGCAAGCAATTCCTACCATAAAAATAATACAAAAGGGCTTCCCTGGTGGCGCAGTGGTTGAGAGTCCGCCTGCCGATGCAGGGGACACAGGTTCGTGCCCCGGTTCGGGAAGATCCCACATGCCGCGGAGCGGCTGGGCCCGTAAACCATGGCCGCTGAGCCTGCGCGTCCGGAGCCTGTGCTCCGCACCGGGAGAGGCCACAACAGTGAGAGGCCCGCGTACCGCAAAAAAAAAAAAAATAATAATAATAATAATAATAATACAAAAGGTTATCTTTAGTTGAGTCCATAAACCATCACAAAGTAATCATTTAAGGTTTGGATTCAAATATATGTTTGCAAAGGAGAGAAAGAATATGCTGTCCTTAAAATGATCTAGTTCCTGTGACAGTGGTAAGTCTCCCCGCATGTTAACAAATCAACATTCATATTATATCATATTATATTATATTATATTGTATTGTATTATATTCAACACTTTGAATTACAGGTAGAGATAGGGAGAAAAGGGAGAAAATGAACTAGTTGTGCCAACTATTTGATTCTTGTGACACACTTTGTACATTAATAAGTTAGCATTTGGGTTTTATACATTATTCCTGTGATCTTGATTCACACGAGTGCACTCTGAAGCAGTGAGTGGATTCACCTCTCCTCTCCATGTGTGACTCATTCAGGTTTCTGAGTCTTCAATGCCAAGTGTTAGACCTTGGAACAGACTAAATGCACAAGGTCATGAAGACAACCCCATGGAGCCATTTCCACCTCTACCTAAAAGAGACTTTTAACGTTTTATAATCCATACCATGTTTTAATAAACAGAAAGATATAACAATTTTCTTGATTGTGATTTAAAATTTCTAAATACATAGGTGAAGATCACTTCATAATTTGCTTTCCTAGACCACACAAATTGCTCCCTTATCCATCCTCACTCCCACCCGCAATGATTCTGGTTTGTTCACTTGGTTGAAAAGCATTGCTCCAAAGGAGGCCTCCACTAGCACACCTGTAGGGTCAACAGTTCCTCTGGCCTTCCACTATGACAGGCAGGCCACCTTTATGGGTACCAACGTCTGCTTCCTCATAATGAAACTGAATCCCCCTAAAACCGAGTTCCTCCGCCGAGTTTAGGATTAACCTCTCCAAAACTCTATTCTCTGTCTTGTACCACCCCTGTTCCCCTCAAGATTGAGGAGTAACAAAGAAAAGGGGGGATTGAAACCAGACAGGACTCTGCAGGGTCCTCCCGGGTATGAAAGCCCCTCTGTGTCCCCTGTTTCTTGTTTGCAGAAAAAAAGGCTTTAGTCTCCTAGGCCTTCCCTGAGTTCCAAAGAGTAGACCCAGCAGTTAGTTGGATGATAGAATCACAGGATTCCTAGTTCCTCCTGAAGGGATACAGATAACAGTCTGATTCATATCTTTGAATTATTCTACAGAAACTAAGACCCCCACCCAGATGGAGGATGGTAACTACATGCTGACCACAAGCACTAGATCCCAGACTGGTTGGAACCAGAAGGTCCGCTTTCAACTCACATGTATGCAGACAGTCCTCAGCACAGGGATGTCTCAAGTGGCATCTCTTCTAGAGAGAGGCTCAGGGCTTCCCAGGCTTCCATTTTGTGTCTCCGTCCTCAGATCATGACATCACCAGAAGCCTTATATTAATGGTGATGGTAACAACAGCAACAATACAAAATTGAAAGGACTGTGCCTTTCTGGACATCATTGGCCTGAATGCTGCCCTTAAATACAGTACGAGTTTCTGGGGCCTGCACATGGGAGGTGCTGAGGGAAGGGTGGTCTCACAGCTAGCAGAATCTCTGTTGTGGGGGACTTCTCTGTATTTTATTCCCCCTGGTGATGGCATTTTCCTCTCATTACTAAATCATCTGTTCCCCATCTATTGACCCTCTTCCTCATCCCCCCCAGACCTGGCTTCTCAATCATTAATGTTCATAAGAATCACCTGGGGATCTTGTTAAACAGTAGTTCCTGATTTAGTAGGGGCCCACATTCTGCATTTCTAACAAGTTCCCCAGTAATGACAATGCTGCTGGTACATGGATCACACTTTGAGTAGTGAGGCTATCACTGAGCCTTGCTATCCAATGAAACTTTCTGCCAAGATGGAAATGATGCACTGCCCACCATGGTAGCCATTAGCCACATGTGGCTACTGAGCACTTGAAATGTGGCTAGTGTGACTAAGAAACTGAATTTTTAATTTTATTTCATTTTCTTTTTTGGCTGCACCACGCGGCAGGCATGCAGGATCTTAGTTCCCCAACCAGGGATTGAACCCCCTGCAGTGGAAGCTCAGAGTCCTAACCACTGGACCACCAGGGAATTCCCCATTTTCATTAATTTAAATTTAAATAGTCATGTGTGGCTAGTGGCTACTGTATTAGACAATGCAGCCCTAAAGTAGGGACCAGCCAGCAAACTTTTTCTGTAAAGGGCCAAATAGTAAATGTTTTTGGCTTTGTGGGCCATATGGACTTTGTCACAAGCACTCAACTCTGCCATTGTAAAGTGGAAAAACAAAACAAAACACATAGACAATACATAAAAGAATGGGCATGGCTGTATTCTCCTAAAACCTTATTGGTCAAAGTAAGTGGTAGGACGGATTTGGCCTGTAGGCTGTGGTTTGCAGACCTCTGCTTTAGAGTATAATTTGCTGATGTTAAAAGAAAGATTTAAAAAAGAACCTGAAGCATATTCCTGAGACTACAATAATGCCTTTCTTTATATTTAAATCTGAACTGAATAAAACCTTAGCTTTACTTTTAATCCATAAAAATTTCATAAGCAAATTGTTTTTTAAAAATTGAAACCTAATGTTCTATGTTATTGTAGAAAATTATTGCCCATGGATGCTTATTACTGTTAGTTGTCTATTGGATAACGGTTCTATATTTATTTATTTTAAGTTTATTTATTTATTTTTTGGCTACACTGCACAGCATGCCAGATCTTAGTTCCCTGACCAGGGATTGAACCTGGGCCCCCTGCAGGGGAAGCGCAGAGTCCTAACCACTGGACCATCAGGGAATTCCCTGGATAGCTGTTCTATACACACACGTGCGCACACGTGTGCACACGCGCGCACGCACACACACACACACGCACACACACTGTTTGTATGTTTTTTGGTCTTGAAATCTTTACTGCATTGCCATTTGGACAATGTAAGCAGGTCCCGTGTGCTAGTATGCTGTTAAATACTTTTGAAATACTAACCTCTCAACTCAATAGTTGTGGCAATGGCGTTATTTTTCTTAGTATGTATACTCTATCAACACACAAAAAATTCTGTGTAGTCAGTCCCTGTTAATCTAACTGCATTTCTTTTTTGTTGGTTTTCACAATAGCTGCCTAAACTAATATTTTATATGTGTTTTACTAAGTTGGCAACATTTTTTCAGTTATGCCATCCATCTTGAAATGATGAATGACATTCTGGGGCACTGTTAGTTTGCATCATTAACCATTAGAAACAGTAAGGAGTTAGAGGGTAATCTCTCATTGTGCTAAGCACAAAATGTTTTTCTCTAAATGAGCAATCTAAAGATAATCACATATTATAGATACAAACAATTTCACATTTCTTATGAACACAATCTGTGTTCAAAAATCATTATTGTGCCAGTTTAATAAGCCATCACACTGAAATGGCTGTAAATGTGCTTGGTGAAGATGACAAATATTAATGGGACACCAGTCAGAAGTCAGGCCTCTAGTCTAGTAAGGAACAGTTGAGAACTCTGGCATCACCAAAATATCTTTGACCCAGGAGTATGCTGGGTTTTCAAGTGGTGAGGTCCTCCAAAGGAATTGACATTATCTACCCATCACCTCCAAAGGCAGTTCAAATCACTGTTTCCAAAGAGAATGCAGTGAATTTGTGTTAATTTGGGGCTGATATTGATATCTGAGGTACACACATTCTGGTGGAAGTGACAAGGTAGCAGGCACCTGGGCAAAGGAGATACTGGTAGTCTGGCAGGTTACTGTGTCATGGTTAACCTGGCGGGGGAAGGGTAGAAAGTTGTGGAGCAGCAACTAAGTTGGTGATTGGTTAGTGAGGACCAAGGGAAGGGGAAAGGCGCCTTCTTCTAAGAGCCGAAGCCTTGTAAGCTATGGCTCCAAATTTTTCTTGTGATGAAGTTAAGCAGATATCATTAGAGACTAGGCATGTAATGTGGGGCATAGGGTAAAGACTATATTGGTATTTGTGTCTCTATCCTAGGCATCTTAGATCCTAACTTTAGGGCACATAACTACTCTTGTTGCCAGTTACTTGGGGCAATGAGTCAATATCTAACCAGGGTAGAGGTAAGGCAATAAAGCAAAAGAATGTAGGTTTCAAAAACAAGGACAAGACCTTTTGGGGACCTATGTTGCAAGTTCTTGCACCCCCTTTAAAGTTTAAAACAAATATCTTCTCATTGGTAGCATTCTCTAACCCTCCTTCTCTTTGCCTTCCTCCTGTCTCTGCTCCCCCATAGACTTTGTATGCACCTCTACTATCACATCACAGTACCAATGCTGCCTCACCATTGAGTTTATGTATTTTTCTCCCCTATTTGACTGTGAACTTCTTGAGGCTAAGGACTGTCAGGTCCATCTCTGTATCCTCAGTGCCTAGTACTCAGTATCTGACTGAGTTAGGTACCAATAAAGAGAAAAAGAAGTTTAAATTAACTATCCAAAGCCAAATGATACTTTTCAAAAATAATTTTATTATAGAAGTCACCAATTTAATTGAAGAACATTTTCAAAATGCACTAAGTTAAAAAGAATACAATATTTTTTACAAATCTGCAATTATATTCAAGACAGAGTATTTATGCTTAGTTTTCTACTTACATATCATGAGCATTTCATTCTTTTATATCTCTACAGAATGTTTTTTTGAACTGCTCCCATAGAGTTATTGGGAGTTACCAAGCATTCCATTTGGTCCTCTGCATTTCTCATCCCCTCTGTAGTTAGATAGGACTATGTGACTAATTCTGGCCAATGGGCATAAGCATAAAGGACAAAAATGAGGAATAAACTTCTGGGCCAAAGTGTGGAAGAGCTGGTATGTGCCATCCACCAGTTTATTTCTTTTTCTGCTAAGTGATGGGTGACATTGTGTGCTGGATTTTCTATCAGCCTTTGTCTCACAATGGCTGTGTGGAGACCCCTGCCACTTCATGTTGGACAGGCAGCACAAGTGAGAAATTGGTCTTTATTTTGGTAAGCCACTGGGATTTCTAGGTTAATTTGTTGTGGTAGAATAACCTATCCTATCCTCACTACATAGGTACATAGAATATTATTATACGGGTATACCATGATTTGACAGTTCGCTATTGTATGTATTTCAACTGTTTCTGTTATTTTGCTAGTATAAACAATGCTGTGATGCATGTCATTATATGTAAGTCTTTGTGGAAATTCATGGTAATTTTCTTAAGATAAATTGCCAGAAAGGAAATAACTGGGTAAAAGAATTTGGCGATTTTTAAGGCTTGAATATATCTTACAAAATTTCCCCCCAGAAAGATAATGCCAATGAATGGTCTCATTAGTAGTATATACATAAGTGCTTGTTTCACCATGCCTCACCAAATTGGGTATTAGTCTTCTTTTGAATACTTGCAAATGTGATAGGCGAAAAATTATTGGAGTCAAATCTGGTTTATTTTAATAACAAGATGACCTTAATATTGACGGATTTTTCACTGGAGCTGTCTCTTAGTGGGTCTTGGTTTCATGAGCCTAAGTTACTTGAGGATGGGGATGGAACCTATTTAGTAGATTCCAAAAGGACTCTTGGAAATGTATCAAGATGAATCTGGCAGTATAACCAGTGTCTCAGTGACTTATGTCAGGGCAACAATAGCAGAAATGAATCATTACTTTTTTTTCTGGAATTTTTTCTTTTGGTCTGTCCAGAGGTTTTATTCCTGAACTATGAGGAAAAAAATAATATGGGATGGCTGATTTCCTGAAACACTTTACAAATTCTAAGACAGCTCATTGCTATAGCCTCTGCTCATAAAAAACTAAAAGATTTCTGAGTTCTCCAGTGAATTCCACCCCTCTGACTTAAGAAACAGTATACCTGGAAATAGTGGAGAATAAAATAATGGATATACGCCCATTAAAAGAGTGAGGTCACAATTGAACTGTATCTTTTTTTTTATGCAGAGCTCTTTTTTTAAATTTATTAATTTTATTTATTTTTTATTTTTGGCTGCGTTGGGTCTTCATTGCTGCACACGGGCTTTCTCTAGTTGTGGTGAGCGGGGGCTACTCTTCGTTGTGGCGTGCGGGCTTTTCATTGCAGAGGCTTCTCTTGTTGCAGAGCACGGGCTCTAGGCTTGCAGGCTTCAGTAGCTGTGGCATGTGGTCTCAGTAGTTGCAGCTCATGGGCTCTAGAGTGCAGGCTCAGTAGTTGTGGCACACAGGCTTAGTTGCTCCACGGCATGTGGGATCTTCCTGGACCAGGGCTCGAACCCGTGTCCCCTGCATTGGCAGGCGGATTCCTAACCACTGAGACATCAGGGAAGTCCCAAGATGAAATCTTTGTAAAAGAAAAATGTAGTCAACAATCTTATAAATAGCTATGATAATTTTTTATTTTCAACGTTCTCAGGTTTTATTTATAAATAGGTTTTGCTTATAAATAGGCGTCGTAGGAGGTGCCTTAAAACTTTGGGCCATTCATACAAGAGAATAAAGTTCATTTTTGAGGCAGGACAGTGTCTTGTGTCTCTGTGTAGATGTTTGTTTTGCTAGTTGGAGAGGCTGAATCAGCAGCTAAAATCTTAAGAATGTTCAAGATACTTTTGTGTACCTAAGTTGACATATCAGCATTTTACCCACCTGATGGACTGAGTAAAATGTAAAGCGTGTTTCTCTCAAGTTGTATTAAAAGTCTAGTACAGACTGATTAACAGCACTTCTTTCTTTTAAATTAGAGCCATCATGCTCTAAATTACATTAAGACAGATTGCCTAAGTCTCCTTATTGTAACAGGAATTTGTGCTAAGTATTTTTAAGAAAACTATTGCAATTAAATGTGAAAAGGAGACCTTATTATATCTTCTCTCTAGCAATTATTAGTCTCTTAATATATTTAAAATTGTGACTTGCTGATGAGGTATTTATTCAACCAAAAAATCCTTTAACATTTATGTAATGATCACATATTATGGGCCAGGCACCATGCTAGGGCTATAACTGTGAATATGACAGACACAGTATCTTTCCTCATGGAGCTCATAGTCAATAAAATACGTCCAATAAAACTGTTGCTTTGTGACTCTGCTGTGTGTGTGTGTTTAAAATTTAGGGAGTTTAACTTAAAATATATATATAATTGGACAAACTTATTATGAAATGATAATTAGATAAAGTTTTTTCTTCTACAGAGACTATTTGTAAGTCCTGGCCCCAGTGTGGTGCTCTGATAAAATAGCTAGTGCTTTATTTACTGCTGACATGCTTGTTTTTTTGTGGGTTTTTTTGCGGTGTGTGGGCCTCTCACTGTTGTGGCCTCTCCCGTTGCGGAGCACAGGCTCCGGACGCGCAGGCTCAGCGGCCATGGCTCACAGGCCCAGCCGCTCTGCGGCATGTGGGATCTTTCCGGACCAGGGCACGAACCTGTGTCCCCTGCATTGGCAGGCGGACTCTCAACCACTGCGCCACCAGGGAAGCCCTGACGTGCTTGTTTTTAACCTCACACCTCCAGTGTAGATTCTGTTAGTTAGGAATTCAAACAGCATTGGCATTATGGGCTAAAGCAAGTCTTATCTTACAAGCAAGCCTCTTCCATCTTGACCTATGTGGACAGTAGTTTAATTCTAAAACACTGGGAGAAAAAAAATATATGCTTGATTTTTACCAATCCCATTGGATGATGATACAATATTATTGTTACAATTCCCAGAAGATATTACTATTGGTGGAAGCTGGGTAAAGGGTACAAATGACCTCTTTGTACTAATTCATATAAATGCACGTGAATGTGTTATTATATCAGAGTAAAATGTTTAATTAAAAAGAACAGGCTAGGGACTTCCCTGGTGGTCCAGTGGTTAGGACTCTGCTCTTCCACTGCAGGAGGCACGGGTTCGATCCCTGGTCCAGGAACTAAGATCCTGCGTGCTGTGCGCAGCTCGGCAAAAAAAAAGAAAAAGAAATAAATAAAATTAAAACAGGCTAATAACTGGATGAGAATGATCTCATCCTTTGTTCCCTCAAAGCTCTATCCTATTTTTATAGATGATAACATCTAAGAACAATAGTGATGATGACTTTTTCATTGGCTAGGGTATGAATGCCCTGATCATGAGGGCGTATAATGTAAGAACTGTACCTGTAAGAAAGAATAGCTTGATTCCAAGTGGAAGCACATTTCTTAAAAGCATCTTTCTGAAACCATGAATACCATGTGACTCGTTTGCTTAGACTCTAGAGCATGGGTCATGAATTTATTCCTTACTTAGGTTCTTTACATTTACACTAACTCCTTTCCCCAGAACCCCAAAGAATCCTCCTTCTTTGCCGATTATCTGGTCAATGTGTGTCTTTTATTATGAGAGAGAAAGGGTAGGGGAATGAATAGAACTTTCAAACCTTGCAGAATCAGGAGTGTTGCCTTTATTTGTGCTCTTTTAATATTAAAGAGTTCCTTGAACAGGGTTTCTACCAGCAACACCGTTATTAGAGAATAGGACTCCTGCTTCTAAACAGGTATCTATAATGATCATCTTTTCTGACTCTCCCAAGTTAAACAGTCATAAAATGCAAAGGAATCAGGTGAACCAGCACAGAAGAGACACTCAGTAAGTGTTTGCTGAGTGAATTATTGTTGCATAAAAGATTAGCTAGAGAAGAATCAGCCCTTCTAGTAATTGTTTGATGGAGCTTACATTTGAGTGAATTGAGATAACCAACATGCAAGTTCACGAATAAATTAGATAATATCAGATAATGAAAACGAGTGGCAGAATTGCCAGTAGCTACTTTAGACTAGATTTTCAGGGAAATACATCAGTGAGAAAGTGGCATTTAGCAGTGACCTGAATGGTGAAAAGGAAAAAGCCATGTGGAAATAGTGGAGAAAGAAAACTACAGGCTTACCGAAAAGAAACTTCAAGGTCTTGAGGCCAGAATGGGCTTGGACTAGAATGAAAAATAGCAAGACAGGGTGGCTGTGACATACCGAGAAAGGGGCAGAATAACACTAGTTGATCCAGGAGTTTGTAGTCCCTGGTGAAGAGTCTGGCTTTTATTCTGAAGGCAATGAGAAGCCTTTAGTAGGTAATCAACACAAGGATGACATCATCTGAAATAGTTTCTCTGTTGGAATGCCTATATGTATTACCCTCACTGGTGGGACTGCCAACTTTTCTTGGCTACCAGACCCCAGGACCATGAGAAATGGACATTCCTCACTCTTTCAATTTTCATTTTTTTTTTCACCATGCAGCGTGGCTTCTGGGATCTTAGTTCCTCGACCAGGGATGGGACCCAGGCCTCCAGTGGTGAAAGCGTGGAGTCCTAACCACTGGACCACTAGGGAATTCCTGACATTCCCTACTCTTATGTGGGTGGTAGGCAGACACCTTGAGCAATACAGTTCCTATGAGAGTACAGTATATTGGACAGACTTGAATTTGAGTACTGACTCTGCTGTTTCCTAGCTGTGAGGCCTTGGGTAAGCTACTTAGCCTCTCTGATTCTTATTTTCCTCATCTCGAAAAATGGAAAATTATAATAGTACTTTCTTGTAGTTGTTGTAAGGGTTAAATGACTTAGTGGATGAAAAGTGCCTGACAACGTGCCTGATACATTTTAGGTACTCAATAAAGGTAAACTATATGATTTCTTTTACAGAGGAGGGTATACCAAAAAAGTACAAAATATAAATGTAACTAATATTCCCTAGAGGCAGTATGTGGATGCATATGCTTGTGTGTGCATGCATCCCACATACCGTATGCATACAAATCGTATTTGGATTCAAAGCTCTGCTTCACCAATTAGTAGCTCTAAGGCCTTAGATGAGTTAATAAACCTCTATAAACTTCAATTTCCCCATCTGTAAAATAGGGTGATAATAGTGTCCTTCTGCATTAGGAGGATGGATTAGGCTTGACTTCATAAAAAAGAAAAACAAAATAACAGTAGTTTAAAAAGAATGAAGTTTATCTCTCGTGTGAAAGAAGTCTAGAAGCAGGAAGTCCAGGACTAACACAATATTTCCAAGATCAATAGGGACTCAGTTCCTTTATGTCTTTCTGCACCAGCACATTAGCACTTGGGCTTCCATCTTCAAGTGACCTCATAGTCTAATATGGCTGCTGAAGCTCCAGCTGTTTGGACTATATTCCATGCAGCAGGAAGAAAGAATGGTTGGAAGGCAAAAAGGGTCCATTTCTGTGTTGAGACAGCTCCCTTTAAAAAGTCTGTCTTGACAGAGAAAGACAAATATGATATCACTTATACGTAGAATCTAAAAAAGGGGCACAAATGAACTTATCTACAAAACAGATATAGAGTTACAGATGTAGAAAACAAACTTATGGTTACCAGGGGGTAGGAGGGGGATAAATTGGAAGATTGGGATTGATATATACACACTACTATATATAAAATAGATCACTAATAAGGACCTACTGGATAACACAGGGAACTCTACTCAGTACTCTGTAATGGCATATATGGGAAAAGAATCTAAGAGTGGACATATGTATATGTATAGCTGATACACTTTGCTGTATATCTGAAACTAACACAACATGGTAAATCAACATCCTCCAATAAAAATTTTTTAAAAACAAATAAAAAGTATGTCTTGAAGTCTGTCATAATCATAATACTTCCAGTTTTATGTAATTGACCAGAACTTAGCATGACCACACATAGCTGCCGGGGAGGCCAGGAAATGTGTTTAGTTATTGGCATTGCTATGCCAAATAAAATCATAATTCTCTTTATGAAGCAAGAAAGAATGGATATTTGATAAGCAGCTGGCAGGCTCAGCCACACCTTCACACAGGATTGTTTTAAAGTTTACATGAGATAATATAAGCATAGCCCTTAGCTCAGTTCCTGACAGATAATGAGTGCTTAATAAAGAAGATGGAATGCATGTTCTGCCTAAGATACCCTTCCTCTAGGAACATTGAGCAGAATAAAAGAACCATGAATGTTGTGCTGCTTGCAACAAGACATTACTCATCTCAAATGGTGCCACTTTTCCACTGGAATTGGGTGGCCTTCAATGGCTTGAGTTGAAAATCTATGGTACTTCATCCTTAAGAAAATATCCCTAGCTTAATTTTGACAATCTTTCTTCCTAAAGAGCCAGATCTCCTTTTACGTCTACTAGACTATACTATGGCACTAGAGGGAAGGAACAAGCAGCAAATCCTCACCCCCGGAGTTTGACCTATACTTTAGATCTCTTCCTCTGCCCAGCTCTACCTGGAGTCAGTAACAAACAAGGGAATGGACTACTTTTCAGTGGATGACCTTTGAGAAGAATAGGGAAGTGAAAACAAGAGAACAGAATCCTGGATTCCAGCAGGCATTGGGGCTAATAAGAATATGCCACTTCTATTCCTCTTGACAGGATTATCTTAATTGTTTCTAGAGCTCTATCAATAGCATTGTTCATTTTAAGCAGGCACATCAATTAAAGGTGGCTTTAATATTGTAATTAAAAAGTAAGTTTTTGGAACTATAGCCTGATTCAATGACTTACCATAAAGCCATTCGTTTTTTAATTTTATTAATGCTGAAAGAGAAATGATTTCCCGAGACACAAATACAATGAGTTTTATATGACCTCATAGGCACACACAAGTACCCAAATCTCTTATGTCTCAATTTGAATACATTAGTGGCAGACACCTTAATGTGAATAAAGAAGAAAAAAGAAAAGAAAGTTTTATTTGTAGATTGAATTATGTCCTGTCAACTAATCCTAACCACGTTAATGGGTGGGTTGGTCTAATTCAAATTCCCTTTTAAATATGTTGGATGACTCATCTGTCTTCTGAGTCATGAGTTTGCCTCTTGAGACTTCCCTTGTCACAAATGTAGTCGTCAGGCTCAGGCATGGGATATCATAAATAAGAACCATTTTTTGTAAGATTTACTGGGGCAGAAATGCACCATAAATACATTTTGCATGATTTTTAAGCTATGAAAGAAACATGATACAGCACGAAATTGATTACATTTTAAGTATCTTAAGCACTTAATTTAGACTTAATGAGACAGTTATTGTAAAACATTACATATCATTTGGGTATTACATGAAAGTATATGGAAATTTGAAAGAGATGTTGAAAAGGGTCTAAGTATGCTTTACCCTCCAGCAAATGCAAGGACCATCCCAAAAGTCTTCACTTCTTGTTTTTGTATTTCATTTGGTTTATTTTGGTGATCTCCTCAAGCTAAATCAATGCTCAAATCCACGATTCTATTTCTTTTTTTCTTTTCTTTTTTTTTTTTGCGGTACGCGGGCCTCTCACTGTTGTGGCCTCTCCCGTTGCAGAGCACAGGCTCCGGACGCGCAGGCTCAATGGCCATGGCTCACGGGCCCAGCCGCTCCGCGGCATGTGGGATCTTCCCGGACCGGGGCACGAACCCGTGTCCCCCGCATCGGCAGGCGGACTCTCAACCACTGCGCCACAAGGGAAGCCCCCACGATTCTTTTTAACCCTCTCTGGTATCTCTGTTTTCCTACTCCTCACCCATCTTGGTCTCCATCACGTGTGAATTAATAAAGGTTCTCTTGAGGAAAATAGTTAAAATATTCATTACATAAATTTCAATAGAAAAAACCTCAATGGTGAAGCTTTCCTTGCTTCAGAGAGTTGTTTCCAGTACCCTCAAGGGCAGTAGAAATAAGAATTTGTAAATATTAGTTGCTGTGTTAAAAATTTAAAAATCGATATGAATTGACTCTGTAAAGTACTACTGTGAAGCGGAAGTCCTGGGTTTGCCAGGTCGGTGAGTGAGCTGAGCCCAGAGAGGGCAACTTCCTGCAAAGCCATGCCTGGTTGTTGACATCCTCTGGCCCTCATGAGCCTGCGTTTGTTCTTTCTCTTTTGCCCTGCCCTAATTCTGCCTCTTGCAGAAAGGAAAGAAATGTAAACAACCATTTTCTTAATTGAAGTATAGTTGATTACAATGTTGTGTTAATTTCAGCTATACAGCAAAGTGATTCAGTTATACAAATATATATATATATATACATACATTCTTTTTTTTAATATGCTTTTCCATTTTGGTTTATCATAGGATATTGAATATAGTTCCCTGTGCTATATACTGTAGGGCCTTGTTTTTTTATCCATTCTGTGTATAACAGCTTGCGTTTCCTAACCAACTTCCCACTCCACCCCTCCCCCAACCCCCTCCCCCTTTGCAACCACAAGTCTCTTCTCTATGTCCGTGATTCTGTTTCTGTTTCGTAGATAGGTTCATTTGTGTCGTATTTCAGATTCCACATATAAGTAATATCATATGATATTTGTCTTCCTCTTTCTGACTTACTTTGCTTAGTATGATAATCTCTAGGTCCATCTATATTGTTGCAAATGGCAGTATTTCATTCTTTTGTATGGCTCAGTAGTATTCCACTGTGTGTGTGTGTGTGTGTGTGTGTGTCCATCTTTTTTGGCTGTGCGATGTGGCTTGTGGGATCTTAGTTCCCTGACCAGGAATCAAACTTGGGCCCTGGCAATGAAAGCAAGGAGTTCTAACCACTGGACTGCCAGGGAATTCCCATACCACATCTTCTTTATCCATTCATCTATCGATGGACAAATAGATGTTGTTTCCATGTCTTGGCTATTGTAATTAGTGCTGCTATGAACATAGGGGTGCATGCATCTTTTTGAATTATAGTTTTCTCCAGATATATTCCCAGGAGTGGGATTGCTGGATCATATGATAGTTCTATTTTTAGCTTTTTAAGGAACCTCCATAGTGATTGTACCAATTACATTCCCACCAATAGTGTAGGAGGGTTCCATTTTCTCCACATCCTCTCCAGCATTTATAGTTTGTAGACTTTTTGATGTTGGCCATTCTGACTGGTGTGAGATCCTACCTCATTGTAGCTTTGATTTGCATTTCTCTAATAATTTGCGATGTTGAGCATCTTTTCATGTGCTTTTTGGTCGCCTGTATATCTTCTTTAGAGAAATGTCTATTTAGGTCTTCTGCCCATTTTTTGGATTGGGCTGTTTGTTCTATTGTTTCAACAAACAATTTTTGAGCACATACTATGTGCCAGGACTTTTGTATCCCTTTCATTGCCTTTATTCCCCAGCATTAACTCTGGGAAGCAGTACTAATCTCTACTCTTTGAATGTAGAAACTAAGGGAAGTGACTTGCCCAAAGTCTCAGAGTAAATAGAAAAATAGGACTGTGAATTCAGTGCTGTCTGGTTCTGGAACGTGCATTTTTAAGCACTCCCCCAGGAGCCTGGTCCCCGTACATCCTGACCCTGACCACTATGTGCTTCGCTTTGGTTTGTCTGTATGCCCCCCTCTTTAGGTGTTCCTGTCTTCATTTTCTCTCTGGTGGTCTCTGCTTCTCCTCGGATTTGGATCTCTGTGTTTGTTGCTCTATTCTGGTAATGTGCCAGTGTTCCCCATGGGTCTGTTTGGCTGCAGGACCATGGGTGACCCGATCCAAAATTGGACAAGCTTCTGCCACTGATGATCAGTGGCAGTACTCTAATGGAAAGTCAGCACGGCAGTACTCTAATGGAAAGGTTTTTCAGTTTCAGTTTCCCGGGTACCACACCTGGACGTAGGTGTGAATCAGCCAGCCCATGGGATGGCACTGTGCTGTGGGAGGGGCCATGGGGAGGCCATCTTATCCACTAGTTAAAGAGAAAAGGCCTCCCTAGGAGGCCAGAGGGGAAAACATGCAGAAGAGGAGACAAGATAATAACTGGGAGAGACTTGTAAAGAGTGACTATTGAGAGCTTGGTAGAAGATCAAGAAGAAAGGGCTCTATCTGTGGTCCTGTACCCAGGGTAATAGTATTTGAGAGTGCAGCAGAAGGGAGGAGAATTTTCTAGCTCCGTACACCAGCTAATGAAGTAGTACTGACAAATATTGTTTTATGTTCATTAAATGTCTTCAAACATCTCAATGCCAGGAAGGCTTACAAGATGCATGACATGGGAACAAATGCTTACTGGGTTAGTGTAAGCGATGGTTCCCGAGTATAACACATATAAAAGAAAGCAGGATACTCCTAACATCCACAGTCTGGAACTTTCGTGGCAGCAGATATATTGCATCTATGTACTTGAAAGGAATGTTTCAATCTGAAAAACTCAGTAATCTGATTTTTTCTTTAGCTAGGCTGAATCAGAGACTCCAAGAACTAATGCAATTGCTGCTTCCTTAGCCACTTGCATCTTGTACTTTAAATAGACACCACCACACTCTTTTTGTTTCTTTTGTCTTCAAACAAAATATCTCAACAAGACTGTGATACAAAGAAACCCCAGGTGTTGCTGAGAAAGGTGCCAAGTTTGTCTGAACAGGAGCAAGGAAACCAGATATCTAGCAGTACTTGAAACCCAGGTGTTCACAAAGGGACGCTGTGGCCCCGCCCTTCACTTCGTGCTATGCTAATTCCTTCACCAAGGATCTTCTGGAGGCAGTGGGACCATGTGTGATTAAGAGCCTGAGCATTAGAATCACAGCTGGGTTTATATCCCAGATTTGACATCTACTAGTTTCGCAGGTTACATACCCTCTTTAAGCTTTTGGTTTTTCTCATCTGTAAAATGGGCATAATAATAGTACTCACACATTTGTCTTAGCAGTCAGGCAGTCTTGGTATTGAATCCTAGGGCAGCCAGGTGCTAGTTATTTAAACTTGGGGAAGCTACTATTTAACCTTACTCTGCTTCTTCATGTGTAACATGGAGAAGATAATAGAATGGTTATAATAGGATTGTTGTGAGGATCCAAAGAAATCATACCCCTAAAGCCTCAGCAACATGCTTGGCAAGGAGTAAGCACCCAATATATGGAAACTTATTTTTATTAATATTTAATGCCAACCCACTATATTATCACTGATTAGGTATTTGTATGTTATTCTCTCATTTAGTACTTCCCTCCCCCATAAAAGATCCATGATGATGGTAGTGCGATTGTAATCCCCATTCTACAGCTAAGAAACCTGAGGCTCAGAGGTTGAGTTGCACTATGTCCCACTAAGGACTAGTAAGTGGCATAGCTTGAAATTCACCTTAAGACTTTTTTTTTTAATTGAATAACAGTTTTCTTTTTTGGTTGTTTATTTATTTATTTATTTCTGGCTGCCTTGGATCTTCGTTGCTGTGCGCAGGCTTCTCATTGCGGTGGCTTCTCTTGTTGCAGAGCATGGGCTCTAGGGTGTGCGGACTTCAGTAGTTGTGGCACATGGGCTCAGTAGTTGTGGCACGTGGGCTCAGTAGTTGTGGCTTGTGGGCTCTAGAGCACAGGCTCAGTGGTTGTGGTGCACGGGCTTAGTTGCTCTGCAGCATGTGGGATCTTCCCGGACCAGGGATTGAACCCATGTCCCCTGCATTGGCAGACGGATTCTTAACCACTGCGCCACCAGGGAAGTCCCCACCCTAAGTCTTTTGACTCCAAGTTTTTCACCATCACTTCCTCTCTGTTAAATGGAAAATGGTGCCTGGGGGCATGGAGAAAGAGAGGGAAGGTACCTGTCACAGGGCATCTTCTTTTAGCTGAGTCTCAAATGTCTTTTATTTTTTTCAAAGAAAGTTAGGGCTGTATTTAGAATTTCTCCCCAAGATGTTGAGTAAGTTATTCAATGCATGGCTACCTCCTGTAGGTCCCAATCACAGTTGAAGTGGATATTGTGCATAACACTTTTTTGTGGCCTCAGCGGCATCTACATCTCATAGTCTTTTTTTTTTTTTTACATCTTTATTGGAGTATAATTGCTTTACAATGGTGTGTTAGTTTCCGCTTTACAACAAAATGAATCAGTTATATATATACATATGTTCCCATATCTCTTCCCTCTTCAATCTCCCTGCCTCCCACCCTCCCTATCCCACCCCTCCAGGTGGTCACAAAGCACAGAGCTGATCTCCCTGTGCTATGCGGCTGCTTCCCACTAGCTATCTACCTTACGTTTGGTAGTGTATATATGTCCATGCCTCTCTCTCGCTTTGTCACAGATCACCCTTCCACCTCCCCATATCCTCAAGTCCGTTCTCTAGTAGGTCTGTGTCCGTATTCCTGTCTTACCCCTAGGTTCTTCATGACATTTTTTTTTCTTAAATTCCATATATCTGTTTTAGCATACGGTATTTGTCTCTCTCTTTCTGACTTATTTGACTCTGTATGACAGACTCTAGGTCTATCCACCTCATTACAAATAGCTCAATTTTGTTTCTTTTTATGGCTGAGTAATATTCCATTGTATATATGTGCCACATCTTCTTTATCCATTCATCCGACGATGGACACTTAGGTTGTTTCCATCTCCGGGCTAATGTAAATAGACCTGCAATAAACATTTTCGTACATGACTCTTTTTGAATTATGGTTTTCTCAGGGTATATGCCCAGTAGTGGGATTGCTGGGTCATATGGTAGTTCTATTTGTAGTTTTTTAAGGAACCTCCATACTGTTCTCCACAGTGGCTGTATCAATTTACATTCCCACCAACAGTGCAAGAGGGTTCCCTTTTCTCCACACCCTCTCCAGCATTTATTGTTTCTAGATTTTTTCATGATAGTCATTCTGACTGGTGTGAGATGATATCTCATTGTAGTTTTGATTTGCCTTTCTCTAATGATTAGTGATGTTGAGCATTCTTTCATGTGTTTGTTGGCAGTCTGTTTATCATCTTTGGAGAAATGTCTATTTAGGTCTTCTGCCCATTTTTGGATTGGGTTGTTTGTTCTTTTGTTATTAAGCTGCATGAGCTGCTTATAAATTTTGGAGATTAATCCTTTGTCAGTTGCTTCATTTGCAAATATTTTCTCCCATTCTGAGGGTTGTCTTTTGGTCTTGTTTATGGTTTCCTTTGCTGTGCAAAAGCTTTGAAGTTTCATTAGGTCCCATTTATTTTTGTTTTTATTTCCATTTCTCTAGGAGGTGGGTCAAAAAGGACCTTGCTGTGATTTATGTCATAGAGTGTCCTGCCTATGGTTTCCTCTAAGAGTTTGATAGTTTCTGGCCTTACATTTAAGTCTTTAATCCATTTTGAGCTTATTTTTGTGTATGGTGTTAAGGAGTGACCTAATCTCATACTTTTACATGTACCTGTCCAGTTTTCCCAGCACCACTTATTGAAGAGGCTGTCCTTTCTCCACTGTACATTCCAGCCTCCTTTATCAAGATAAGGTGACCATATGTGAGTGGGTTTATCTCTGGGCTTTCTATCCTGTTCCATTGATCTATCTTTCTGTTTTTGTGCCAGTACCATACTGTCTTGATTACTGTAGCTTTGTAGTATAGCCTGAAGTCAGGGAGCCTGATTCCTCCAGCTCCTTTTTTCGTTCTCAAGATTGCTTTGGCTATTTGGGGTCTTTTGTGTTTCCATACAAATTGTGAAATTTTTTGTTCTAGTTATGTGAAAAATGCCATTGGTAGTTTGATAGGGATTGCATTGAATCTGTAGATTGCTTTGGGTAGTAGAGTCATTTTCACAATGTTGATTCTTCCAATCCAAGAACATGGTCTATCTCTCCATCTATTTGTATCATCTTTCATTTCTTTCATCAGTGTCTTATAATTTTCTGCATACAGGTCTTTTGTCTCCTTAGGTAGGTTTATTCCTAGATATTTTATTCTTTTTCTTGCAGTGGTAAATGGGAGTGTTTTCTTGATTTCACTTTCAGATTTTTCATCATTAGTGTATAAGAATGCCAGAGATATCTGTGCATTAATTTTGTATCCTGATACTTTATTAAATTCATTGATTAGCTCTAGTAGTTTTCTGGGAAGATCTTTAGGATTCTCTATGTATAGTGTCATGTCATCTGCAAATAGTGACAGCTTTACTTCTTCTTTTCCGATTTGGATTCCTTTTATTTCCTTTTTTGCTCTGATTGCTGTGGTTAAAACTTCCAAAACTATGTTGAATAAGAGTGGTGAGAGTGGGCAACCTTGTCTTGTTCCTGATCTTAGTGGAAATGCTTTCAGTTTTTCACCATTGAGGATGATGTTTGCTGTGGGCTTGTCATATATGGCCTTTATTATGTTGAGGAAAGTTCCCTCTATGCCTACTTTCTGCAGGGTTTTTATCATAAATGGGTGTTGAATTTTGTCAAAAGCTTTCTCTGCATCTATTGAGATGATCATATGGTTTTTCTCCTTCAGTTTGTTAATATGGTGTATCACATTGATTGATTTGCGTATATTGAGGAATCCTTGCATTCCTGGAATAATCCCCACTTGATCATGGTGTATGATCCGTTTAATGTGCTGTTGGATTCTGTTTGCTAGTATTTTGTTGAGGATTTTTGCATCTATGTTCATCAGTGATATTGGCCTGTAGTTTTCTTTCTTTGTGACATCCTCGTCTGGTTTTGGTATCAGGGTGATGGTGGCCTTGTAGAAGGAATTTGGGAGTGTTCCTCCCTCTGCTATATTTTGGAAGAGTTTGAGAAGGATAGATGTTAGCTCTTCTCTAAATGTTTGATAGAATTCGCCTGTGAAGCCATCTGGCCCTGGGCTTTTGTTTGTTGGAAGATTTTTAATCACAGTTTCAATTTCAGTGCTTGTGATTGGTCTGTTCATATTTTCTATTTCTTCCTGATTCAGTCTTGGCAGGTTGTGCATATCTAAGAATTTGTCAATTTCTTCCAAGTTGTCCATTTTATTGGCATAGAGTTGCTTGTAGTAATCTCTTATGATCTCTTGTATTTCTGCAGTGTCTGTTGTTACCTCTCCTTTTTCATTTCTAATTCTATTGATTTGAGTCTCCTCCCTTTTTTTCTTGATGAGTCTGGCTAGTGGTTTATCAATTTTGTTTATCTTCTCAAAGAACCACCTTTTAGTTTTATTGATCTTTGCTATCGTTTCCTTCATTTCTTTTTCATTTATTTCTGATCTGATTTTTATGATTGCTTTCCTTCTGCTAACTTTGGGGTTTTTTTGTTCTTCTTTCTCTAATTGCTTTAGGTGCAAGGTTAAGTTGTTTATTCGAGATGTTTCCTGTTTCTTAAGGTAGAATTGTATTGCTATAAACTTCCCTTTTAGAACTGCTTTTGCTGCATCCCATAGGTTTTGGGTCGTCGTGTCTCCATTGTTATTTGGTTCTAGGTATTTTTTGATTTCCTCTTTTATTTCTTCATTGATCACTTCGTTATTAAGTAGTGTATTGTTTAGCCTCCATGTGTTTGTATTTTTTACAGATCTTTTCCTGTAAATGATATGTAGTCTCATAGCGTGTGGTCGGAAAAGATACTTGATACAATTTCAATTTTCTTAAATTTACCAAGGCTTGATTTGTGACCCAAGATATGATCTATCCTGGAGAATGTTCCATGAGCACTAGAGAAAAATGTGTATTTTGTTGTTTTTGGATGGAATGACCTATAAATATCAATTAAGTCCATCTTGTTTAATGTATCATTTAAAGCTTGTGTTTCCTTATTTATTTTCATTTTGGATGATCTGTCCAGTGGTGAAAGTGGGGTGTTAAAGTCCCTACTATGAATGTGTTACTGTCGATTTCCCCTTTTATGGCTGTTAGTATTTGCCTTATGTATTGAGGTGCTCCTAGGTTGGGTGCATAAATATTTACAATTGTTATATCTTCTTCTTGGATCAATCCCTTGATCATTATGTAGCATCCTTCTTTGTCTCTTCTAATAGTCTTTATTTTAAAGTCTATTTTGTCTGATATGAGAACTGCTACTCCAGCTTTCTTTTGGTTTCCTTTTGCATGAAATATCTTTTTCCATCCCCTTACTTTCAGTCTGTATGTGTCTCTAGGCCTGAAGTGAGTCTCTTGTAGACAGGATATATATGGCTCTTGTTTTTGTATCCATTTAGCTAGTCTGTGTCTTTTGGTGGGATCACTTAATCCATTTACATTTAACGTAATTATCGATATGTATATTCCTATTCCCATTTTCTTAATTGTTTTGGGTTTGTTATTGTAGGTCTTTTCCTTCTCTTGTGTTCTTTGCCTAGAGAAGTTCCTTTAGCAGTTGTTGTAGAGCTGGTGTGGTGGTGCTGAACTCTCTCAGCTTTTGCTTGTCTGTACAGGTTTTAATTTCTCCATCAAACCTGAATGAGATCCTTGCTGGGTAGAGTAATCTTGGTTGCAGGTTTTTCTCCTTCATCACTTAAATATGTCCTGCCAGTCCCTTCTGGCTTGCAGAGTTTCTGCTGAAAGATCAGCTGTTAACCTTATGGGGATTCCCTTGTGTGTTATTTGTTGTTTTTCCCTTGCTGCTTTTAATGTTTTCTTTGTATTTAATTTTTGACAGTTTGATTAATATGTGTCTTGGTGTATTTTTCCTTGAATTTATCCTATATGGGACTCTCTGTGCTTCCTGGACTTGATTAACTATTTACTTTCCCATATTAGGGAAGTTTTCAACTATAATCTTCAAATATTTTCTCAGTCCCTTTCTTTTTCTCTTCTTCTTCTGGAACCCCTATAGTTCGAATGTTGGTGCGTTTAATGTTGTCCCAGAGATCTCTGAGACTGTCCTCAGTTCTTTTCATTCTTTTTTCTTTATTCTGCTCTGCAGTAGTTATTTCCACTATTTTATCTTCCAGGTCACTTATCCGTTCTTCTGCCTCAGTTATTCTGCTATTGATCCCATCTAGAGTATTTTTCATTTCACTTATTGTGTTATTCATCATTGTTTGTTTCATCTTTAATTCTTCTAGGTCCTTGTTAATGTTTCTTGCATTTTCTCTATTCTATTTCCAGGATTTTGGATCATCTTTACTATCATTATTCTGAATTCTTTTTCAGGTAGACTGCCTATTTCGTCTTCATTTGTTAGGTCTGGTGGGTTTTTATCTTGCTCCTTCATCTG
Organism: Globicephala melas; assembly: GCF_963455315.2. Lineage (NCBI taxonomy): Eukaryota > Metazoa > Chordata > Mammalia > Artiodactyla > Delphinidae > Globicephala > Globicephala melas. Next base: position 7,828,445 of record NC_083335.1, on the reverse strand, counting down.
CTGTGTGTTTTTCTGTCTTCTCATTTTGCTTATCTTACTGTGTTTGGGGGTCTCCTTTTTGCAGGCTGCAGGTTCGTAGTTCCCGCTGTTTTTGTTGTGTGTCTCCAGTGGCTAAGGTTGGTTCAGTGGGTTGTGTAGGCTTCCTGTTGGAGTGGACTAGTGCCTGTGTTCTGGTAGATGAGGCAGGATCTTGTCTTTCTGGTTGGCAGGCCCACGTCTGGTGGTGTGTTTTGGGGTGTCTGTGGACTTATTATGATTTTAGGCAGCCTTTCTGCTAATGGGTGGGGTTGTGTTCCTGTCTTGCTAGTTGTTTGGCATAGGATGTCCAGCACTGTAGCTTGCTGGTCGTTGAGTGAAGCTGGGTGCTGGTGTTAAGATGGAGATCTCTGGGAGATTTTTGCCATTTGCTATTATGTGGAGCTGGGAGGTCTCTTGTGGACCAGTGTCCTGAAGTTGGCTCTCCCATCTCAGAGGCACAGCACTAACTCCTGGCTGGAGCACCAAGAGCCTTTCATCCACACGGCTCAGAAGAAAAGGGAGAAAAAGTAGAAAGAAAGAATCAGCAGAAGTAGAAAGAAAGAAAGAAAGGGAGGGAGGGAGGGAGGAAGCAAGGAGAGAAGGAAGGAAAATAGAAAGAGAGAAGATAAAGTAAAATAAAATAAAATAAGATAAAATACAATAAAGTTATTAATAAATATGATTGTTAAGAAAAAAAACACTGACGGATAGAACCCTCCGACAAATGGTGGAAGCAAAGCTATACAGACAAAATTTCACCCAGAAGCATACACATACACACTCACAAAAAGAGGAAAAGGGGAAAAAATCATAAATCTTGCCCTCAAAGTCCACCTCCTTAATTTGGGATGATTGGTTGTCTATTCATGTATTCCGCAGATGCAGGTACATCAAGTTGATTGTGGAGCTTTAATCCACTGCTTCTGAGGCTGCTGGGAGAGATTTCCCTTTCTCTTCTTTGTTCTCACAGCTCCCAGGGGCTCAGCTTTGGATTTCCCCCCCCCCCCGCCCCGCGGGTAGGTCGCTGGAGGGCGTCTGTTTTGTGCTCAGACAGGACGGGGTTAAAGGAGCCGCTGATTCTGGGGCTCTGGCTCAGTCAGGCCGGGGAGAGGGAGGGGCACGGAGCGCGGGGCGGGCCTGCGGCGGCAGAGGCCGGCGTGACGTTGCACCAGCCTGAGGCGCACCGTGCGTTCTCCCGGGGGAGTTGTCCCTGGATCATGGGACCCTGGCGGTGGCGGGCTGCACAGGCTCCCCGGAAGCGGGGTGTGGATAGTGACCTGTGCTCGCACACAGGCCCCTTGGTGTCGGCAGCAGCAGCCTTAGCGTCTCCCGTCCGTCTCTGTGGTCCGCGCTTTTAGCCGCGGCTCGCGCCCGTCTCTGGAGCTCCTTTAAGCAGTGCTATTAAACCCCTCTCCTCACGCACCAGGAAACAAAGAGGGAAGAAAAAGTCTCTTGCCTCTTGGGCAGGTGCAGACTTTTCCCCGGACTCCCTCCCGGCTAGCCGTGGTGCACTAACCCCTTCAGGCTATGTTCAAGCCGCCAACCCCAGTCCTCTCCCTGCGCTCCGTCTGAAACCGAAACCCGAGCCTCAGAGCCTCAGCTCCCAGCCCCACCCGCCCCGGCGGGTGAGCAGACAAGCCTCTCGGGCTGGTGAGTGCCGGTCGGCACCGATCCTCTGTGCGGGAATCTCTCCGCTTTGCCCTCCGCACCCCTGTTGCTGTGCTCTCCTCCGCGGCTTCGAAGCTCCCCCCTCCGCCTCCCGCAGTCTCCGCCCGCGAAGGGGCTTCCTAGTGTGTGGAAACTTTTCCTCCTTCACAGCTCCCTCCCACTGGTGCAGGTGCCTTCCCTATTCTTTTGTCTCTTTTTTCTTTTGCCCTACCCAGGTACGTGGGGAGTTTCTTGCCTTTTGGGAGGTCTGAGGTCTTCTGCCAGCCTTCAGTAGGTGTTCTGTAGGAGTTGTTCCACGTGTAGATGTATTTCTGGTGTATCTGTGGGGAGGAAGGTGATCTCCGCGTCTTACTCTTCCGCCATCTTCAAGGTCCCCCCTCTGATATCTTTAAGTACCTTTTGTCTTATATACATGTCTTTTATGACATTTTTCACAAGTTTTAATAGTTTTTTGTTAGTGTCTGTCTTTCATGCTAAAAATAGGTAGGGAAGTGACATTTCTACAACCACCATAATGCATATATGAAAGCATAGCTAATTGATGGTGCCGTAATTTTCTGCTGCAGCCTCAGAATCCACTTAAAAATAGCAAAAACCTTAAAACAAAGGAGGGATATTTTTAAATGTTGATCTTTACGTAACTCAATATTTACAATGAGGTCTTTCTGGAACCTGAACTAACTTTTCAAGCCCAGAAGAACTTCTAATAGTAAAATATTAATGAGTAAATTATCCTTTTTGCATGGAGTACCAAGAAATAGTCAATATAGGACTGGACTGTCAGTAATGACCTGATTAATATTTCTTATTACCGGTAAAAAATATATATATATATGCTCTCCCCCTGATAAAGCAATTTCAGGATATGAGAAATCTATCTTTCTAGATATAAATCCAGGGCTGACAAATAATTTTTAAAATATATTTTTAAAAAATCAAGTGTTTTCTGTAATATTGTACTTCCATATTTTATCTTATTTGCATCACAATTAAATCATTTGGGGGTTGTATTGATGGGCCAGATTGTCAGAGCTTTGCCTTTCCGTTATAAACAACCTTTAGAATGAAATCTCCTTTATTATATTTTTAATAAGGACCAAATGAGAGTTATAGAATACATTTAATAATTTTATAGTTGGGTCGGTTATTCTGCTTTTCTTTCCTTTTTTTGAAATTTAATATGTGAAAATTGGTATTTTATAATCTTAAGGAAATCGATCAGACTGCATTTTTCAAACCTATTATCTTAGCGTGGCTTATAGTAATCCTTCACTTTAAAATCTCTTTTATGGGTATTTAATATGTTGGGATATTTTACATTCTTGCTTGAGTTCTTTCTCGATGGCAGTTATTGAAAAAAACAAATATATATATATAGTCACTGTGATTTAGGGGCCAGAAAACCAGTGTCCATGTGGGGGTAAATATAGACCACAGCTGCTTATTTTTACAAATAAAACTTTGTTGGAACATAACTGTACACTTTTACTTACATAGTGTCTGTGGTTGCTTTTGTGCTAACACAACAGAAACCTATATAGCCTACAAAGCCTAAAGTATTTACTACCTGACCCCTTACAGAAAATGTTTACTGACCCAGTATTTTATAGATCAGAACAGTGAATCTCAGAGAAGTCCAGTAACCTGCCCAAATTCACACTAATATGTAACTGACAGAGCTGAGACTTAGATCCAGTCTCCCAGATTCTAGGACCCCTGCTTATAATGTATATATCATAATTCCTCATTATCTTATTGGGCTATTATTATATTATTACTCTCCTATTCTCACCAGTGGTCACAGCTTTTATCTTTTTCCCCCCAAATATTGGATATTTCATTTTATTTTCACTTTTTATAAGTCAAATCTCCAGTCAACACAACTGGTATTTGCAAACCTGTGCAACATTTAGTTAGTTGCCACATGAAGTCTTAACAAAAGTCTTCTAGATTTACCATAAAAAAGGAGCCTGCTAAGAAGATTGGCAATAGCAGAAACCAGAGTATATGAAGGCTCTGTCATACGTGCATTTTTAAAATATGGCATTACCTAGAGTTTTTTTAATATATATTTATAGCTAGAGTTTTAATGACGTGTACAGTAGGAAAATAAATGAACACATAAAATGCTGTTAGAGAAATTTGAATCTCCCATTGAAAAATCGATTCCATTTTACAAAAACTAGCTCTTCCCACAAGACATTGTGGTTTACAGAGCTAAATTTTAAAATCTGCTGTCTATATCCATAAATCTATGTATCTATCCAGTGATATATATGCATCTTGGCATGGATGTCCATGGAGTGATCTGAAGAGTAAATGAGCTGCATAATGATGTGCATAGTGTGTTCTAATGTTTATAGGAAAATAAAATAAACACCCCATACAGGGCATTATAGTGGAATTTCTCTCCCTCCCCCGCCGACCCCCTCCTGCCTTTCCCTCTCCCTCTTTCTCCTTTCCTCTCTCTTTCTCTCTCTCTTTCTTTGTATATGACAGATATACTTCAGTGAAACCCATGAGGTAGATACTGGGGGTTAAAATGGGATGTAAAGAGAAAATTATGTAGTGGGAGATTATTAAATGTTGCATTATATGCAACATTTAAGGGTATAAGGTATCTTTCTATTTCTTATGACTGCATATGGCTTGACAATGATCTTAATTTTTAAATAAAATTAAAGCAAGTTTGTGGCATCATTTAAATGCTACTAAACTCTCAACAAAATAACAATCATAATATTAAAAAGAAATGTAATATTGATGCACACAAGAACATTGACTCTCTATGCTGAGTAACAGAAGCTGGATAAAAATGAGTACATACTGATTCCATTTATATAAAATGCCAGAACATGTAATCTATGGAGACAGCAAGCAAATCAGTGGTTATCTGAGGATGGGGGTGCAGAGAGGGACAAGAGGAAGTAATTGTCAGGGGGTAAGGGGAGACTTATGGGGGTGATGGGTATTTTCACACTTAAAATTGTGGTAATGGTTTAACAAGTATACACATATGACCAAACTCATTCAGCGGTCACTTTAAGCATGTGCAATTTATTATATGTCAATTATACTTCAATAAAACCACTTAAAAGGATCGTCTCTTCAGAGAAAAAACAACAACAACTTTGGAAGGAATAGAGATAAAAGATGTTTGGAGGGGAGATGATGTTGTTTTAGAATTCTTTGTAGACAGTTGCCTGTACTGAGAGCAGACAGCTCTTACTTCCCTGCCCTTGGGAAGCCACTGCTCCACCTTAAGTTTCTTTAGAAAGTGGGCTGATCAGTGTTGAGTTTGTGGCTTCCATCCACCATTATTTGAGTCCTCAGGGTGCTTTCAATAACTTTTAGTAGGGTGAGATTTTTGGCCCTCTGGAGGACCTTTAGTCGCTGGCATCGTAGGGTGAGATGTAGCAAACACTTGTATGACGTAGGTGGCCTGGAAGTGATTTGTCTATTTCTTGGGATGATACTGCCACCTACACACCTCAAACCACATAGGTTCTGGCAATGTACACTTTGTCGTGCCCCTCGTCCAGCCCCCTACCCCAAAGACAGAAACGCCAAGCCCCTTTCCACCTTGCCTGTGGGTTCAAGTGTTAAGTAGGAAATTTATCTTCAGCACTCAGTCCTGACCCATTCCTTATCCCCACTGTCTGGTTAACTGTGATTCTGCCAGTGTCCCCCGCAACCTTGCAGGACTCAACGTCCCTCCCTCCTCACACACCTGCCTCTTCCCTTCCTTCCCTGCTCCCACCATGAGAGAACTCGCAGAAACACACAGAAATTTTCACAAGTTGATTTTTATTTAATTAGCATCCGTGTACCCTGATGCTATAAAATTCCGTGTCTACACAGTTGGCCATTTCTCAGACCTCAGACTTGGCAGATATTTCTGAGGTCTCTGGCCTCCCCCTGAGCTTTACTGGCTCACAGCTCTTCGCTTGGAGGGGTGTTGCTACATGGCACTTGGTTCTGCTCGGCCTCTTGGTTCTGCTCTGCATTATTCTGATGTTGATTTAGTGTCTCATCCAGCCTGTGAGAACAGCTGGAGAGTGTTTGTCTTGTAGCTTTCTTCTGCTGTTTTGTGGGGTTGACAGCTTTCTTAGAGGCTTTTTTATTCAGACTCCTTTGACGGGGTTTCCTCACGGTCCTGGCTGTCTTCAGCACCTGGAAGGACAACAGAGTGAGGTCAAAAGGACATTGGATTAGGGAGAAGAAGATGGGCTATTGATGGAAAGGGAGACTTCATGAGAAGGGGTCAGGGCTGAGGAGGGGGTTTGTGCCAGGCAGGGAGAGGGTAGGATTCTTGGGGGAGAGGGAATCCATGAAGAAAACAGCTTGGGTAGGGTCATCTTACGTGGCCACCACGTCTAGGTCTGAGGTTATAGGGAGCCTCATCCACCCTTCTCCGTTTGGCTCTCGAGGGTTTTCGATCCATGTCTGTATCAGGCTCCAGTAGTCTTCGGCACACCTCAGCTGTATTGAAGCCTACCAGTGGTCTAATCCGGGCCTACTGACCACGCTATATATTCAGCTCCCCAGGACGATGAAGGGTCCGTACCCTTAGCCAATGGTGGCTAAGGAGGGACTTAGCCATCACAAAGCAGCCCTTGTGACACGTCTGTTGCTGTAGCTCAGACATTTCAAAGAACCATTCCTGACACCTGGGGCGGGGTGGGGGGGGGATGATGATGAGGCGGAGTGGGGGGGGGATGATGATGAGGCCAGGATGGCTCGGTTAGAGAGAAGAGTCTTCCCAAGCCGAACTGCCACCCTCCTCATATCCCTATGTTCAGTTGTGGTGGTGCACATGGTAGAGAACAAACCTTTCCTCCAAGCTATTCTCCAAGGCCACCCCTACTCAGTGGTTTATTCTGAGATCTCCCACCCTTAGTTATCAGCTAGTGTTTTGGATATCTTACTTAAAATCCCTCCAAAAGCTGTATGGCTGAATTTAAATATTGGTGGAGATATGAATCATCTTACAAACTAACAAAAAGACAGCTCCCATGAATAAACATCTCCCTACCTAGAGCATCTGGCATTAAAGCCTGCTGATTTTGATTAAATTATCTTCTGCCCGCTCTGCAACTTAAAGGCAGGGATTAGAATTAACTGCCCACTCATGAAGGTTGCTTTTATTTTTTCTTTTATTCTATTCTTGGACTCTGGCCATATTGTCATCATTGAGTTTGACAAGGTTCTTTCTCCTACAGTTTTTCTATTTTTCTTTCATCCTAGAGTCCAACACTCATTTCCTTCCCACAATTAGGCACCTACTCGGATGTGTTTGAATCATGCCCTCGTATATGTTTGTACTCTTGTGAAACATATAGCCTTATGAAATGTGTGTGTGTGTGAATATGGTGCATTGTGCCATAGACCTCGTTCTGTTTCTTACCTTATGCTTTTAAGTTCAACTTATGTAGCTATATGTATCTCTAGCTAATTGTTTCTAACGCTGCATCATATTCCATTAGAACGAATATCCCAAGTATAACTTGTCCATTCCTTCCTCTTTTGAGGGACATCTATGTTGGCTCTCCACTCCACTGCCAGAAACATTGCTATGAGGAGCATTCTCATTCATGTCTCCCTATGGACTTCTGCATATATTTTTCTGTAATATACGCTCAGGAATAGAATTTCTAGGTCATAGATATCCTTAGTCCGTTTGAGCTGCTAGAACAGAATACCATAGACTGGTGGCTTAAGCAACAAACATTTACTCCTCACAGTTCTGGTGACTGAAAGGCCAAGATTAGGATGCCAGCATGGTTGGGTTCTGGTGAGGGCCCTCTTCCTGCTTATGTCCTCACATGGCCTAGCTCAGTGTGTACACACAAAGAGAGAGACAGCTATCTCCTGTGTCTTCCTCTTTTTCTAAGGGCATTAATCCCATCATAAGGCCCCCATCCTCATGACCTAATCCAACTTTAGTTTTCTCCCAAAAGCCCCACCTCCAAATACCATCACATCTAGAGGGCTAGGGTTTCAGCATATGGATTTTGGAGGGACACAAACATTGTCTATAAGCAATATTTTTTTCTAAATACTGCCAGGTTGCTCTCCAGAGTGACAGTACCAGTCTGTTTTCCCAATAGAATTCTATTATTACTTGTTTCCCTGCATACTCATCAATACACAGTGTGGAAGCAGCTTCTGATATGACTCCCAATAATCCCAGCCTCCTGATGTTCACATGCTTGTGTAATCCACTCTCCTTGAGTGTGGGCTGTACCTAGTGTCCTGCTTCTAATGAGTTGAATCAATAGAAGCCAGCAAAAGTCATAGGATGTGATTAACATGATTAAGTTTCCTCTTGCTAGAACTTTGTTGCTGACGGTCTCTCTTGCCCCCTTGTTTTCTCATTCTGATGAAAGCATATTGTGTGGTGCTCAGTGAAGAGACTCGCATATCAAGGAACAGCTCCTGAGGACCTGAGCTTTTTAGTGCGACGACCCACAAGGAGCTGCGTGCTACCAACACCCAATTAGGGAAGCAGATCCTTCCCAACTGAGACTTGAGATGAGGTAGCCTCATAAGATATGCAGAGCCAGAGGACTAGCTAAGCTGCACCCATATTCTTGATCCATAGAAACTCTGAGATAATAGATTCTGTTGTTTCAAGCCACTAAGTTTTGGGGTAAGTTTTTACACAGCAAGTGATAACAAAGACACTTAGTATTACCCGACTTTTAATTTTAAAAAACTCTGATTGGTAAATAGTGTAATCTCCTTTCACTTCTGTGATTACTAGTGATTCAGCTATTTAGATTTTCTATTCTTTAAATTGTTTCTTGGTTAATAATGTTTCTCATTCTATTGGATTTCTTCTCTTTTTCATGTTGGTTTTACCATTCCTCTGTATTTTATGGATACTAATTCTTTGTTAGTGAACTTTGATATGCTTTGGGTAATGTTCAATACTTGTGTTATCCTCTACATAGAGTTCCTGCACCATGTGGTATGTGGTGATATCTTTATCATATACCTTTTATTTTGAAGGGGTATTATTTCATTGATCATGGCCTCTAGTACTAGGTTGAATGTAGAGACAATATCAGACATGGATATCCTGAAATTTATGTGCCTAATGTGTTATAGTAATTAGGAGAAGGTTTTCTGGGTTTTATTTTGTTTTATTTGCTACAGAGACTACATCATGTTAAAGAAGTTTCCTGCTATTCTTAGGTTTTGGAAAGCACTTTGTAAAAAATCATGTGTCTTTACCAAATGCTTTTGATCTCCCCATTGAGATGATTATTTAAATTAAATGTTTTCCTTATCTTCTTAGGGTGGGGGATCTCACAGACGTATTTTCCTATCTTAAATCAGTCTTCTCTTCCTAAGACAAATCTTACTTGATTATGATGCATTATCCTATTATCATATATTATTTTCCAGTTTTGTATCTATGTTCATAAGGGAGATAGCCTTTAAATTTCATTGTATGATCCGTTCTATCTCAGCTATGAAACCAAGGTTTACACGAGCCTTATAAGACGGGTTGGTAAGGTTTCTCTCATTTTTTATCTTCTGAAACAGCTTGTGTGAGAGGTGGAATTATCTGTTCCTTGAACATTTTGTACAATATATCTCTAAAGCTATATAGATCCAGGGCTTTCCTGTATGTGGAGCAGTGGACAAGGGTGAGTCTGATGACTGTTTTATTTCTGTAATAGTTACAGGCATTTGGATTTGTGAGATGGGCTAATTAATAATACCCAGTTCTTCCCTTTCCGAGTTTGGAACCTATTGGTAGATACGTATGCATCAGAGAGACATAGATAAAGCTGACTGCAAGTTGTGACTTTAGATCTCTAGCCAAGCAGACTTGCTAACAATTCACCCCTGAATTTGCTCCACTCCTTACTACGTGGCAGATCAGAATTCATCATTCAGCTGGTAGGTTGATCCTGTGAAAAGTGAGTGGATCAGAAGGGCTGGGTGAAGCATGCCCCACTGCTGCTTACAATTTTACCAAAGAAATCCCTGTCTCTTCCTGGCGAGAAGCGAGTGAGGCTAAATCTGTTTAAAAGTTAGACCAGAGAGAATTCCCTGGTGGTCCAGTGGTTAGGACTCCATGCTTCCACTGCAGGGGGCATGGGTTCAGTCCCTGGTTGGAGAACTAAGATCCTACATGCCACACAGCGCTGCCAAAAATAAAGTAAAATAAAATAAAAAGTTACACTAGAACAAGTGAGAGTCTCCCAAACAATTGGCCTTTTCAGGTTTTTCTCTGCAAAATTTAGCCATTTATATTATTTCCCCCAGCAGTATGCTCATTCTTCTTGGGCTTCAAGCTTATTGGCATACACTAATTCATAATATTATTTCGTTACTTTTTAAATTGCTATAGTATTTTTACTTTTCTCATTCATATTTTGCTTTAGTCTTGGCTCTTTTTTTTCCCTGATGTCTCCCATGGTTTATCTTGTAAATCTTTTAAAGTAATCATTTCTTGATTTTATAATTATTCTTTATTTTTGGTCTGTATTTCCTCATTTGTTTATTTATATCTATTTCCTCCTTTATGGTTTCTTTCACATTTAGTCTGTTGCCCTTCATTCTAGCTTGTTAAATTGAACACAAAGCTTATTTGTCTTCAATATACTTTTTTGAATTCTGATAAACGTATTCAGAGCAGCAATTTTCTCACAGACTTCTGTGTTAGCTACAAGTCACAAATCTTCTCCTGCTAATTCATGTTAGGAGTATCTCATTTTTATTATTTCTCCTTTCATCCAAGGATTATTAGGTAGTATGATTTTAGTTTCTAAGCATGTTAGGTGTTTAAGCTATCCTTTAAAAGACCTAATTTTATTATAGTCAAACAACACAGTCTGTAGGATATTAACTCATGAAAGTTTTCTGAGACTTTCTTTGTAAACTTGTACATGGTAAACTTTTGAGACTATTCCTTGAGTGCTTGAAAATCATGTGTATCCTCTACTTGTGGAGGGTAAGTTTTCTCTATACCAGTTTGTGCTTATTAATTCTATTATTCAGATCCTCTATCTTTGCTTTTTCTCTCCTTCTCCTTTGGTTTCTTGTTGCCTGGCATAATGATTTCCATCTCTTCCCCTTCACCCACCATAATTCTGATGAGGACCACACTTGGTCAGCAGTCAGTACCTCCTCCGCTGACTAATCTAGTTGGACAGTTGCCTGAGCCTAAAAACTTTTCCAGGTGTCCATCTGATGGCCCTAGGCTGAACCTTCACTGCGAAGTCCCGGAACATCTGCAAGAATTAGAAAAATGTATAGGTCTCTGGACCCCTAGTGAGTGGAGGGGAAATCCCCCTACATTTGTGCTTGTGGGGAGTAGAACTGAAACATTTGAGACTTCCCCCAGCTCGGAAATTTTTAATCACAGTTGATTCTGATCTTTCACACCTTTACTTTTATTATTATAATGTGAGATTTTAGTGAACAGAAAGTGGGAGGCTTTGCTCTCTATTCAGGCAGTGGACATGTAACAACGGCTCAGTAAATGCTTGGATGAGTGAGTGAATGATCACATGAATAAACAAATAGGCACCCGTGAGAATACTGCTACTGGGAAGCACTAAATGTCAACTTTCACATCATCATCTATGATTATTGTGTTGAATAATCCTCATCTTGTTTAAATAAGCATTTCATTAAGACTAATACATATTTATACATGCCAGTAAGCCATTGGTGTTTCTTTCCTCTGATGTCCTTATTCATGTCCCTTTCCTTGGGCCTCTTTGTCCTTAATTTCTCTATCTGTATAAAGTAATTACTCTTTAATTGTGTGAAGGTCATACTGTATTATGTAAAATTACCTTTTGTTTGTCAAATGGATCTGTCTAAAATGGTACCCAGATTCCCATTTGTCTTTTGAGAAATGTGTTCATCATCTTTCTGGCATATAGACATCCTTAATTTTTTTCTAGTAAGCTATATTTTTTTCTTTATGGCTTATAGTTGATATGGTTTTTTAAACATATTATTGTTTGGAGCAAGTATTAGAGATTTGAAGGCACTGAGGCTTATTGTTCTCTCGTAAAATCTTTCGCAAGCTCTTCTGGTATTACTGATATCTTTTTTTTTTTAACATCTTCATTGGGGTATAATTGCTTTACAATGGTGTGTTAGTTTCTGCTTTACAACAAAGTGAATCAGTCATACATAAACATATGTTCCCATATGTCTTCCCTCTTGCGTCTCCCTCCCTCCCACCCTCCCTATCCCACCCCTCCAGGCTGTCACAAAGCACCGAGCCAATATCCCTGTGCCATGCGGCTGCTTCCCACTAGCTATCTACCTTACTACGTTTGTTAGTGTGTATATGTCCATGCCTCTCTCTCGCCCTGTCACAGCTCACCCTTCCCCCTCCCCATAACCTCAAGTCCGTTCTCTAGGAGGTCTGCGTCTTTATTCCTGCCTTACCCCTAGGTTCTTCATGACATTTTTTTTCTTAAATTCCATATATATGTGTTAGCATACGGTATTTGTCTTTTTCTTTCTGACTTACTTCACTCTGTATGACAGACTCTAGGTCTATCCACCTCATTACAAATAGCTCAATTTCGTTTCTTTTTATGGCTGAGTAATATTCCATTGTATATATGTGCCACATCTTCTTTATCCATTCATCCGATGATGGACACTTAGGTTGTTTCCATCTCCGGGCTATTGTAAATAGAGCTGCAATGAACATTTTGGTACATGACTCTTTTTGAATTTTGGTTTTCTCAGGGCATATGCCCAGTAGTGGGATTGCTGGGTCATATGGTAGTTCTATTTGTAGCTCTTTAAGGAACCTCCATACTGTTCTCCATAGTGGCTGAACCAATTCACATTCCCACCAGCAGTGCAAGAGTGTTCCCTTTTCTCCACACCCTCTCCAGCATTTAGTGTTTCTAGATTTTTTGATGATGGCCATTCTGACTGGTGTGAGATGATATCTCATTGTAGTTTTGATTTGCATTTCTCTAATGATTAATGATGTTGAGCATTCTTTCATGTGTTTGTTGGCAGTCTGTATATCTTCTTTGGAGAAATGTCTAGTTAGGTCTTCTGCCCATTTTTGGATTGGGTTCTTTGTTTTTTTGTTATTGAGCTGCATGAGCTGCTTATAAATTTTGGAGATTAATCCTTTGTCGGTTGCTTCATTTGCAAATATTTTCTCCCATTCTGAGGGTTGTCTTTTGGTCTTGTTTATGGTTTCCTTTGCTGTGCAAAAGCTTTGAAGTTTCATTAGGTCCCATTTGTTTATTTTTGTTTTTATTTCCATTACTCTAGGAGGTGGGTCAGAAAGGATCTTGCTGTGATTTATGTCATAGAGTGTTCTGCCTATGTTTTCCTCTAAGAGTTTGATAGTTTCTGGCCTTACATTTAGGTCTTTAATCCATTTTTAGCTTATTTTTGTGTATGGTGTTAGGGAGTGATTTAATCTCATACTTTTACATGTACCTGTCCAGTTTTCCCAGCACCACTTATTGAAGAGGCTGTCCTTTCTCCACTGTACATTCCTGCCACCTTTATCAAAGATAAGGTGTCCATATGTGCGTGGGTTTATCTCTGGGCTTTCTATCCTGTTCCATTGATTTATCTTTCTGTTTTTGTGCCAGTACCATACCGTCTTGATAACTGTAGCTTTGTAGTATAGTCTGAAGTCAGGGAGCCTGATTCCTCCAGTTCCTTTTTTCGTTCTCAAGATTGCTTTGGCTATTCGGGGTCTTTTGTGTTTCCATACAAATTGCAAAATTTTTTGTTCTAGTTCTGTGAAAAATGCCAGTGGTAGTTTGATAGGGATTGCGTTGAATCTATAGATTGCTTTGGGTAGTAGAGTCATTTTCACAATGTTGATTCTTCCAATCCAAGAACATGGTCTATCTCTCCATCTATTTGTATCATCTTTCATTTCTTTCATCAGTGTCTTATAAGTTTCTGCATACAGCTCTTTTGTCTCCTTAGGTAGGTTTATTCCTAGATATTTTATTCTTTTTGTTGCAATGGTAAATGGGAGTGTTTTCTTGATTTCACTTTCAGATTTTTCATCATTAGTATATAAGAATGCCGGAGATTTCTGTGCATTAATTTTGTATCCTGCCACTTTACCAAATTCATTGATTAGCTCTAGTAGTTTTCTGGTAGCATCTTTAGGATTCTCTATGTATAGGATCATGTCATCTGCAAACAGTGACAGCTTTACTTCTTCTTTTCCGATTTGGATTCCTTTTATTTCCTTTTCTTCTCTGATTGCTGTGGCTAAAACTTCCAAAACTATGTTGAACAAGAGTGGTGAGAGTGGGCAACCTTGTCTTGTTCCTGATCTTGGTGGAAATGCTTTCAGTTTTTCACCATTGAGGATGATGTTTGCTGTGGGCTTGTCATATATGGCCTTTATTATGTTGAGGAAAGTTCCCTCTATGCCTACTTTCTGCAGGGTTTTTATCATAAATGGGTGTTGAATTTTGTCAAAAGCTTTCTCTGCATCTATTGAGATGATCATATGGTTTTTCTCCTTCAATTTGTTAATATGGTGTATCACATTGATAGATTTGCGTGTATTGAAGAATCCTTGCATTCTTGGAATAAACCCCACTTGATCATGGTGTATGATCCGTTTAATGTGCTGTTGGATTCTGTTTGCTAGTATTTTGTTGAGGTTTTTTGCATCTATGTTCATCAGTGATATTGGCCTGTAGTTTTCTTTCTTTGTGACATCCTTGTCTGGTTTTGGTATCAAGGTGATGGTGGCCTCGTAGAATGAGTTTGGGAGTGTTCCTCCCTCTGCTATATTTTGGAAGAGTTTGAGAAGGATAGGCGTTATCTCTTCTCTAAATGTTTGATAGAATTCGCCTGTGAAGCCATCTGGCCCTGGGCTTTTGTTTGTTGGAAGAGTTTTAATCACAGTTTCAATTTCAGTGCTTGTGATTGGTCTGTTCATATTTTGTATTTCTTCCTGATTCAGTCTTGGCAGGTTGTGCATTTCTAAGAATTTGTCCATTTCTTCCAGATTGTCCATTTTATTGGCATAGAGTTGCTTGTAGTCATCTCTCATGATCTCTTTTATTTCTGCAGTGTCAGTTGTTACCTCTCCTTTTTCATTTCTAATTCTATTGATTTGAGTCTTCTCCCTTTTTTTCTTGATGAGTCTGGCTAGTGGTTTATCTATTTTGTTTATCTTCTCAAAGAACCAGCCTTTAGTTTTATTGATCTTTGCTATTGTTTCCTTCATTTCTTTTTCATTTATTTCTGATCTGATTTTTATGATTTCTTTCCTTCTGCTAGCTTTGGGGTTTTTTTGTTCTTCTTTCTCTAATTGCTTGAGGTGCAAGGTTAGGTTGTTTATTCGAGATGTTTCCTGCTTCTTAAGGTGGGCTTGTATTGCTATAAACTTCCCCCTTAGAACTGCTTTTGCTGCATCCCACAGGTTTTGGGTCGTTGTGTCTCCATTGTTATTTGGTTCTAGGTATTTTTTGATTTCCTCTTTGATTTCTTCAGTGATCACTTCATTATTAAGTAGTGTATTGTTTAGCCTCCATGTGTTTGTATTTTTTACAGATCTTTTCCTGTAATTGATATCTAGTCTCATGGCGTTGTGGTCAGAAAAGATACTTGATACAATTTCAATTTTCTTAAATTTACCAAGACTTGATTTGTGACCCAAGATATGATCTATCCTGGAGAATGTTCCATGAGCACTTGAGAAAAATGTGTATTTTGTTGTTTTTGGATGGAGTGTCCTATAAATATCAATTAAGTCCATCTTGTTTAATGTATCATTTAAAGCTTGTGTTTCCTTATTTATTTTCATTTTGGATGATCTGTCCATGGGTGAAAGTGGGGTGTTTAAGTCCCCTACTATGAATGTGTTACTGTCCATTTCCCCTTTTATGGCTGTTAGTATTTGCCTTATGTATTGAGGTGCTCCTATGTTGGGTGCATAAATATTTACAATTGTTATATCTTCTTCTTGGATCGATCCCTTGATCATTATGTAGTGTCCTTCTTTGTCTCTTTTAATAGTCCTTATTTTAAAGTCTATTTTGTCTGATATGAGAATTGCTACTCCAGCTTTCTTTTGGTTTCCATTTGCATGGAATATCTTTTTCCATCCCCTTACTTTCAGTCTGTATGTGTCTCTAGGTCTGAAGTGGGTCTCTTGTAGACAGCATATATAAGGGTCTTGTTTTTGTATCCATTCAGCTAATCTGTGTCTTTTGGTGGGAGCATTTAGTCCATTTACATTTAAGGTAATTATCAATATGTATGTTCCTATTCCCATTTTCTAAATTGTTTTGGGTTCGTTATTATAGGTCTTTTCCTTCTCTTGTGTTTCTTGCCTAGAGAAGATCGTTTAGCATTTGTTGTAAAGCTGGTTTTGTGGTGCTGAACTCTCTCAGCTTTTGCTTGTCTGTAAAGGTTTTAATTTCTCCATCAAATCTGAATGAGATCCTTGCTGGGTAGAGTAGTCTTGGCTGCAGGTTTTTCTCCTTCATCACTTTCAGTATGTCCTGCCACTCCCTTCTGGCTTGTAGAGTTTCTGCTGAGAGATCAGCTGTTAACCTTATGGGGAGTCCCTTGTGTGTTATTTGTTGTTTTTCCCTTGCTGCTTTTAATATGCTTTCTTTGTATTTAATTTTTGACAGTTTGATTAATATGTGTCTTGGCGTATTTCTCCTTGGATTTATCCTGTATGGGACTCTCTGTGCTTCCTGGACTTGATTAACTATTTCCTTTCCCATATTAGGGAAGTTTTCAACTCTAATCTCTTCAAATATTTTCTCAGTCCCTTTCTTTTTCTCTTCTTCTTCTGGAACCCCTATAATGCGAATGTTGGTGCGTTTAATGTTGTCCCAGAGGTCTCTGAGACTGTCCTCAGTTCTTTTCATTCTTTTTTCTTTATTCTGCTCTGCAGTAGTTATTTCCACTATTTTATCTTCCAGGTCACTTATCCGTTCTTCTGCCTCAGTTATTCTGCTATTGATCCCATCTAGAGTACTTTTAATATCATTTATTGTGTTGTTCATCGTTGCTTGTTTCATCTTTATTTCTTCTAGGTCCTTGTTAACTGTTTCTTGCATTTTGTCCATTCTATTTCCAAGATTTCGGATCATCCTTACTATCATTATTCTGAATTCTTTTTCAGGTAGACTGGCTATTTCCTCTTCATTTGTTAGGTCTGGTGGGTTTTTATCTTGCTCCTTCATCTGCTGTGTGTTTTTCTGTCTTCTCATTTTGCTTATCTTACTGTGTTTGGGGTCTCCTTTTTGCAGGCTGCAGGTTCGTAGTTCCCACTGTTTTTTTTTTTTTTAATTAATTAATTTATTTATTTATTTTGGCTCTATTGGGTCTTCATTTCTGTGCGAAGACTTTCTCTAGTTGTGGCGAGTGGGGGCCACTCTTCATTGCGGTGCGCGGGCCTCTCACTGTTGCGGCCTCTCTTGTTGCGGAGCACAGGCTCCAGATGCGCAGGCTCAGTAGCTGTGGCTCACGGGCCCAGTTGCTCCGTGGCATGTGGGATCTTCCCAGACCAGGGCTCGAACCCATGTCCCCTGTATTGGCAGGCAGATTCTCAACCACTGCGCCACCAGGGAAGCCCCCCACTGTTTTTGATGTCTGTCTCCAGTGTCTAAGGTTGGTTCAGTGGGTTGTGTAGGCTTCCTGGTGGAGGGGACTAGTGCCTGTGTTGTGGTGGATGAGGCTGGATCTTGTCTCTCTAGTGGGCAGGTTCACGTCTGGTGGTGTGTTTTGGGGTGTCTGTGGCCTTATTATGATTTTAGGCAGCCTCTCTGCTAATGGGTGGGGTTGTGTTCCTGTTTTGCTAGTTGTTTGGCATAGGTTGTCCAGCACTGTGGCTTGCTGGTCGTTGAGTGAAGCTGGGTGCTGGTGTTAAGATGGAGATCTCTGGGAGATTTTCGCCATTTGATATTATGTGGAGCTGGGAGGTCTCTTGTTGACCAGTGTCCTGAAGTTGGCTCTCCTACCTCAGAGGCAGAGCCCTGACTCCTGGCTGGAGCACCAAGAGCCTTTCATCCACACGGCTCAGAATAAAAGGGAGAAAAAGTAGAGGGAATTAGTAGAAGTATGAGGAAAGAAAGAAGGAAAGGAGGGAAGGAAGGAAGAAAGAAAGAAAGAAGCAAAGAAGGAAAGAAGGGAAGAAGGAAAGAAGGGAGGGAGGGAGGGAGGAAGGAAGGAGGGAAAGAAGGAAAAAAGACAGAAAGAAAGAATATACAGTAAAAATAAAATAAAGTATAATAAAGTTATTGAATTAAAAAATTCTTATTTAGAAAAAAAAAAGGGACGGATAGAACCTTAGGACAAATGTTGGAAGCAAAGCTATACAGACAAAATCTTACACAGAAGCATACACATACACCCTCACTAAAAGAGGTAAAGGGGGAAAAATCATGAATCTTGCTGTCAGAGACCACCTCCTCAATTTGGGATGATTCGTTGTCTAAAGGAGGGAAGGAAGGAAGGAAAGAAAGAAAGAACGAACGAAGGTAAAGCATAATAACGTTATTAAAATTAAAATTGATTATTAAGAAAAAAATTTAAAAAAAAAACCATGGACGGATAGAACCCTAGGACAAATGGTGGAAGCAAGACTATACAGACAAGATCTCACACAGAAGCATACACATACACACTCACAAAAAGAGGAATAGGGAAAAAAATCATAGATCTTGCTCCTAAAGTCCACTTCCTTAATTTGGGATGGTTGGTTGTCTATTCAGGTATTCCACAGATGCAGGGTATATCAAGTTGATTGTGGAGCTTTAATCCGCTGTTTCTGAGGCTGCTGGGAGAGATTTCCCTTTCTCTTCTTTGTTCTCACAGCTCCCAGGGGCTCAGCTTTGGATTTGGCCCTGCCTCTGCGTGTAGGTCGCTGGAGGGCGTCTGTTTTGTGCTCAGACAGGACGGGGTTAAAGGAGCCGCTGATTCGGGGGCGCACTGAGGCCGGCGGGGAGGGAGGGGCACGGAGTGCGGGGTGGGCCTGCGGCGGCAAAGTCCGGCGTGACTTTGCACCAGCCTGAGGCCCGCCGTGCGTTCTCCCGGGGAAGTTGTCCCTGGATCCCAGGAACCTGGCAGTGGTGGCCCTGGCACAGGGACCTGGCACAGGCTCCGCGGAAGAGGGGTGTGGAGAGTGGCCTGTGCTCGCACACAGGCCCCTTGGTGTCGGCAGCAGCAGCCTTAGCGTCTCCCGCCCGTCTCTGGGGTCCGCGCTTTTAGCCGCGGCTCGGGCCCGTCTCTGGAGCTCCTTTAAGCAGTGCTATTAAACCCCTCTCCTCACGCACCAGGAAACAAAGAGGGAAGAAAATGTCTCTTGCCTCTTCGGCAGGTCCAGACTTTTCCTGGGACTCCCTCCTGGCTAGCCGTGGTGCACTAACCCCCTGCAGGTTGTGTTCACGTTGCCAACCCCAGTCCTCTCCCTGCGCTCTGACCAAAGCCCAGAGCCTCAGCTCCCAGCCCTGCCCGCCCCGGCGGGGGAGCAGACAAGCCTCTCGGGCTGGTGAGTGCCGGTCGGCCCCAATCCTCTGTGTGGGAATCCCTCTGCTTTGACCCCCGCAACCCTGTTGCTGTACTCTCCTCCACGGCTCCGAAGCTTCCCCCCTCCACCACCCGCAGTCTCCACCCACGAAGGGGCTTCCTAGTGTGTGGAAACCTTTCCTCCTTCACAGCTCCCTCCCACTGGTGCAGGTCCCGTCCCTATTCTTTTGTCTCTATTTATTCTTTTTTCTTTTGCCCTAACCAGGTACGTGGGGGGTTTCTTGCCTTTTGGGAGGTCTGAGGTCTTCTGCCAGCGTTCAGTAGGTGTTCTGTAGGAGTTGTTCCACATGTAGATGTATTTCGGATGTATCTGTCCATCTCATAGTCTTTTAAACAATTTTTTTCTATTGTCGTATAGTTGATTTACAATGTTGTGTTAGTCTCTGGTGTACAGCAAAGTGATTCAGTTATACATATATATGTCTATATTGTTTTTCATATTCTTTTCCATTATGGTTTATTACAGGATATTGAATATAGTTCCCTGTGTTGTACAGTAGGCCCTTGTCGTTTATCTATGTTATATATAGTAGTTTGTATCTGCTAATCCCAAACTCCTAATTTATCTCTCCTCCTACATCTCATAGTCTTTAAACATATCAAATTGAATTTCCAGAACCTCTGAGTGGTTTGTGCTCTTAGCCTCCTGGTTTATCTTTCTACTGCCTTTATTTATTGATAGTTCTAGACCTCCCCAAGAGGAGTCTGTAATAGCAGTAAATTTGTCTAAAAGCAGGATTAACACTGCGGGTGTTTCTGAATAACACCCTAGGCAACTGGCTTGCAGGAGGGTCCTAGACTCCTCTGAGTTACTTTGGTCTGGTCTACGTCTCTCCAAAACAAATGACGAAAATGTGATTCAAATGACCATCACCAGTTGTGGTATCACTATTTGTGAAAGAATAGTCATTAGAGTCAAGACCCAGGCTCCATACCCTGCTGGCTTGGTGACCTTGAAAAGTTCCTTACATTTTCAGAGCCTTGTGTTTTTCCCCATATGGAAAATATGGTGATAACACTTGTCCCCAAGGTTGTTGTGAGGCTTAAAAGACAACTTGTGTGTAGCTAAGGCTTTCATGTTGAGGTATTTCTGGAGGCCTGGACGGGCCTAGAAGAAGTGTATGTGCAGTAGGCACTGAGGATGAGGGTACCTACCATGAAGAAGGGAGAGAGGAAGAAAGAACAAAACATTAACCATTTGGGTGAGAGTCATGAGCCTGTGTGAGGAGAAGGGATGGGAGAGGAGGACTGTCCCTAGACCAACCCTACAAACTCAGGTCTCAGCCCTTGGCAGAGGGGCTACCATCAATGAGCACATAAAAACTAAAAGAATAATCTCAGGCTTGGAAACTTTATATAGATTTTAGTATCAATTAAAGTACTTGGCTATAAATTAAAAAAAAAAACACCTCAAAATGGCTTAGTTCTCAATGATCCTCAGACCTGAGCAGACATCAGCATTACCTAAAGGCTTGTTAAAACCCAGAGGGCTGGCCTCCAGCCCCAAGACTTTTGGAGTCAGTGGTTTGTGTTGGGGCCCAAGAATTTGCATGTCTAACAAGGTGATGCTGATACTTTGAGAAACACTGGCCTAAAGGATAAAAACAATGGTTATTTTACGTAATAAGAAGTCTCAAGGAAAGGAAGCCCCCTGCTTATTTGAGAGTTCAATGATGTCCTCAAGGGCACAGATGCTTTCCATCCTTCAGTCTGCCATTCAAAGTGGAGTGGCTTTGCCTTGGGTAAGCTCACCTCACAGTTACAAGATGGCTGCCTCTATAGGCCATATCCAGGTAGAGTCCAGCAGAGGAGCAGGGACTCTCTCTTCCTCAGTATTTCTCTTATTAGAAGAACCTTTCCCAGAAATTCCTCAGCAGGCTTCTCCTCACTGGCGGAATTGTTTCACATTCTCAGTCCAAATCCAATACCTAGCAAGTAGAATGGGTCATGATGATGGTTTAAAACAATCAGGATTTTCTTCTGGGGATGAAGAGAGGGTCTTCTATTTTCTGAACCACATAGGGGAGGAATGGCCACTTGAACAAAATGAGAACTCTTCCAGGAAGGAAAAGAGTGGCGATGGTTGCTGGGCAGCAGTTTGGGGGATGAGAGGAAGTCACCAGGGTCCATGACATCAAGCACTGGCAGCTTTTTTTTTTTCGTTTTTTACAGAAATTGGCAGCATCTCCATTCGTCTTGGTATCTTTGTTTTACAGTGGTAGTTATAGCACTTCCCCTGGTGCACTGGCAGCTTAGCTCTTACTTTGGATAATCTGCCAGGTTTAAGAGCCACTAATTTAGAAGAGAGAGAGACAGTTAAGCTAGACACCAGGGGTCTGTCCCACCAAGCAGCTTCAAACACAGCAGCCACTTTTATGGGTTAATTTCATTGGCCTCCCCCATAGACTTTCCTCTGAAGAAAAGGTTCCATGGCTTAAAAGAAAAAATTTGAAAACCACTGATTTGGGGTGTCCCATCTAACCCCTGATCATTTGCTGTGTCCAATTTGAAGAAGATAAGGAGGGCAGAGAGAGAGAGGTCTTTACCCACTTAGTATAGGGGGAAAGGAGTTAACGCCACCTGGACTGGGAAAGCTAAATAGCATTTACTGAATAACTACAACAACAGCCTGTCGTGGTACTAATAGTCATTAGTAGGTTTCAGTAATGGTACTAACAGTAACATTTTATGCATACTAACTGCCAGGCCCTGCTCTAAAACCTTTATAAGTAGTTTGTCACGTCATTTTTGCACCACGCCTATGAGGCAGGTTCTACTGTTACTCCAGGAGCTTTGCGTGAGTGTGGGAGCTGGGGATACAATCGAGGAGTTTGCCTCTATAATTTATGCTCGTAGCTACTCTATTATATGGCTTCTTGTGAGGGAGGTATTCCTATTTCCAAGTTATAGGCATGGAAATGTATAGGCATGGAAATGAAGGCTCAGAGGTTTAGTCATTGTACTAAGGTCACACAATGTGTAAGGAGCAGAACAAGACTGGAATTTAGGTTTGTCTGAATTCAGAACACCTCCCTCCCTTTATCCATTCATTTATTCATTCATTCATCCATCTATCCACGGAATATTTATTCAGGACTTAGAATGTATTAAGCCCTATGCTAGGCACACTATATCCTTTTTCTTGTTAGACAAAAGTCTTAGGCTACTTCTCTAGAATTGTCATTGGTGGATGGGAGTGTAAAGCCAAGGGTGTGGTGTGAGGAATGGAGGCCAGTGAAATAATTGAGTGCAGAAACAAAAGAAGGTTACTATTTTCAGATGTGGGCAGTTTTGTCCAAATCTATGATGTGTTTAATTTGGGAGTTATCAAATACACCCAAGAGCAGAACTTGCTGTGGTGAACTTGACCCTGCAGTGGCCCCCCAATGCCCCCTGCCTCCTACTGTTCCTGCCCCTTGAGTGTGGGCAAGACCTGGGACTTACCTCTAGCCAATAGAGGATGGTAAGGTGAAGGGATTTTGCAGATATAATTAAGGTCCCTAATCAACTGATTCCAAGTTAATCAAAATGGAGATTATCCTGAATTAATCAGGTAAAAGCCCTTAAAAGAGGGACTAGGCCCTCCCTAAGGTCAGAGAAACTCTCTCTCCCCTGCTAGCTTTGAAGAAACCAGCTGCCATGTTGTGAAAGGACCTATGGAGAAGGCCATGGGGCAAGAAACTGCAGGATCTGAGGATTCCCCCAGCCAATAGGCAGCAAAAAAGTGAGGACCTTAATCCTGCAATAACAAGGAGATAAACTCTGCTGCCAAGCTGAGGGAGCTGGGAGGGATACCTTTGCCCAGATGAGCCTCTGATGAGACCACAGCTCTGGCTGTCACCTGGATCATAGCCTGCTGAGACCTGAAGTATAGGGTGAGACCAGCTAAGCTGTGCCTGTCAGACTTCTGATCTATAGAAATTGTGAGATAATAAAAGTGTTTTCACAGCCACTCACTGGTGGTGATTTGTTAGACAGCAATATAAAACAAATACACTTGGCTTCAAGAGAGTCGATCCAGATGTTTTTCTGGGTACTTCCTCTAGGACCATGGTTTGCTATCATAGGAAGAAACAATCAGGGTTGGATCATTCTATGTCAGAGGGTCAGGAATTTTATAGTTTCTGTATTGGATATGAACTGCAAATAGAGTCATCCCTGTTCTGTTTTCTTCCTGGCTCAGGGGACCACTCGTTCTTTTGCCCTACACAGTGGCCACTTTGCTGTTGGGATTCACTTGGCGTTCATTGAACTAGTTAACTGATGAAACTCAATGTTTTTTCTGTGTTGTCCCTCTAGCTAACCCAGATACCTCAGAACTTCTCAATCATCTCCAGATTTAAAGAAACTATTCTTTCCCCTTTGCTTTCTCCCATCACTTCCACCAACCTCATCAAGGCTCTCATGCCTTCCCCGGGACTTTCTGACCTCTTTTCCCACTTCTCCCTCTTCTCTGAGCTCTGCCTTCTCCTCCCATCTTCCTTGTACCCACGCTTCCTTCTCATCATTCCATGTGTGGGTGGTCCCTTCTG
The DNA here is from genome assembly GCF_963455315.2 of Globicephala melas. Taxonomy (NCBI): domain Eukaryota; kingdom Metazoa; phylum Chordata; class Mammalia; order Artiodactyla; family Delphinidae; genus Globicephala; species Globicephala melas. The sequence continues at coordinate 7,804,683 of NC_083335.1, read as the reverse complement.
CCAGAAATGCTCCCACCACCCAGCCCTCTCCACCACACACCTGGGCTAATTCAAATGGTCTCTTCTCTTAGGCTTTGGATCGCTCATCCTTCTTCCTCCTTTCTCCTTTTCAACTCCCACAGGCAGGGATAGTCACTACCTCATCTCATCTCCCGCCACAGTTTTTATTCCATTATAAACAGTTACTATGCTAGTATTCGAATTTTTTCTATTTCTATATCAAAATCACTGTCTCCCACAGACTGTGAAACCACCAAGAGTGTAAATTTTGTTAATCTCTGGATTCCATGTACCCGAGCCCAGTGATGAACCCAAAAGCAGGATCTTCAATATGTCTGTGTGGCTGGCTGAATGAAACAGTAACATGTAGAATGATCAGCCCCAAGGAGCAGGGGATTTGGCCAAATCCTAACAATTTGCACTACAAGCCGGCTCCCTTGAAATTCTGCACAGCTCAGGAATCACTAGAAATAAGAACGATGAACTTTACCAGGAGCTTCCAGAAAGCATCATCATGTCACACCCTGTCTTCCACCCCTATTTTAGCATAAAAAGGTATGAAGTGAGAAATTATTGCCATGAGGAAGGGTCAGTGTTTTTGATCATGACCGGTTGATCCCAGCTCTGCCTTAAATCTCAAACTGGTTCCATCTTGAGACCTAAGATCCCCTGTTAACCTGGCTGCTTCTCTTTATTTTATGGTTTCCCCTATGAAGTGCTGGGTAATTTCTGTATACAGAAATAGCCACAACAAATTCAGTTCTGCTACGGAGAAAATCCGTTTTTCTCGTTCTATATTATCCAGGGTAAAATACCATCGGAAACTGTGAGAAGCATAAGGAGCTTACAGCTTATTATCTAGTACCAGTTACACTCTGAGCACCATGCTAGGCCTGGGGGACGCAGAAATGAATATAATAAAGTCCAGGACTTAAGGGAATCTACAGGGTAATAGACAGAATGAAAAAGAAATGACATTGACAACATGGAGTGCTAAGTGCTATGGTGGAGTGAAGCCTCCCAATCAACCGTAGCCCGATGAAGGGCCCTTCACCCACCCAGGGTTGGGAATGGGAGGTCACGATGTCGGGCAGTTGAGGCCCAGAGAGGGAAAGTGATTTGTTCAAGGTCCCTGGTAGCGGTAGCACCAACTCTCTTGGCTCCCATTCTAGGCTTCTTATTGATACTCTGCATTATTGCAGGAAGCTGACTCCTGTGATTTTTGTAGCTCCTACGGGGAAGACTGGGGACTGGAACTAGGGAGTTATAGTCAAAGAAGTTAATCACAACCATGGAGTTTCTGGTACTTGCGTGCCTTCGGAAGGGATACTTGTAATTCAAGCAGTATGTCTAGGAGCTGACTGCTTTAAGGCTTGACCAAGTCCTGGCACAAGCAGCTAAGAAACAAAGCTCCCATCTTCAACCTGAGTGGATGAAATCAGTTTTCAGGAAACTCAGCCACTCGAAAATGGAGTCCCAGATGAAATCCCAAAGAATAATTAGCACAGCTTTGCAGAGTGGAGTCCCACTGGCTCTGGCTTCCCCATTTCTGCACTGTTAGTCTCCAGAGCACTGTGCAACGTGTGGGCAGGGAGTGGCCCCCACAAAGACCACAGGCTCTGGGGTGGGCAGGCCTGGATTGAAATCCCAGCTCTTGTACTTCCTAGCAGTGTTGTCTTGAGTTAGTTATTGAATTTCTCTGTGCCTCAATTTCTGCACTTGCTAAATGGGAACAATAATAGTACCTATCTAAGAAAATTGTGAGGATTTGAGATTAGGTTTAGAGGACCCCCTAGTGTACAGAAGGCACTCAGGTTGTATCTATCATTTATGATCGCTTTTACTATTATTCATCCCTGGCTCTGAGGCTTGTCATCTTGGCTAACTATGTTACACTCGTTCTCTTGGGCTCAGTTTCCTCATTTGTGAAATGAGTAGGTTGAACTAGATGGTTCCTGAGGAGCCTTCTCATTTCCAGCGTTCTAAGATTCTAGTGCTGAGATAAACATGCACCTTCATATATGCAATTTTGTTTTCAGCCCTGCACCCTCTGAGGCAGACTGAGCAGATATTACTCTGTAGGCAAGAAAACAAAAGCTCTGACTTCCTCAGGTGCTTGGGAGGTAGAGCTAAGATCCCAATGCAGCCCTCTTGTTTCATTGCTATTCGGGTTCCCCCTGCAGAGATTATGAAGGTCACAACCTGCTGACCTCATTTATCCAGAGCAAAGCTGAGTGGTTCAAAGGAAAAAGAAAAAGCCTCTACACCTGACGGGCCTTAAGGATAATGACCGTCCCGAGATGGGCTGCTCCCTGTAAGCCTGCACAGGGCTGCTGATCATTTTTAGTTACGTCCTGAGAGCTAAAGTTTGCTGACTTTCAATTGCACGTGAAGTCCTGTGCTAAGGGCTGTACATGTGTTATTTCTCCATCTCCTTACAACAACCCTACGGAGTATTGTTAGCCCCATTTCTCAGGTAAACAAAGTTTGGCACAGAGAGGTTAAGTGACTTAACCAAGATAGCACAGCCTAGGGATACCAGATTTCAGATTTGAACCTCAGTCTGTAGGACTGCAAAGCTCAGGCTCCTCATCACTACAGTTGTTACCTTTGTACCGTGACTGGTAGTCACAAGGAGAAAGAAGAACTTTATAAACAGCACACGATCAGACAGGGATGGGGATGCTGAATCGTTAGGAAAGGTTCCATTTGCTTCAGAGTTTTCATTTGCTGAGGTAAGGTAATGTGTAATGTCTTTTCGAATAATTCCCTTTTAAAATGATCAAAGGCTATTAAAAAAAAGATTGGAAACAAAACGAGAATAAAAAGGATGTGTTTTAGAAAGCTAAAAACCTGGGACCTGAGTGCTAATTCTGGCTCTATTAAAAACTGTCCCATACTAATATATATAAAAGAGATAGATTGGGATTGACATATATACACTATTGATACTATGTATAAAATAGATGACTAATGAGAATCTACTGTATAGCACAGGGAACTCCACTCAATGCTCTGTGGTGAGCTAAATGGGAAGGAAATCCAAAAAGAGGGGATATATGTATACGTATAGCTGATTCACTTTGCCGTACAGTAGAAACTAACACAACATTGTAAAGCAACTATACTCCAATAAAAAAAGGATAAAAAATAAAATATAAAATAGATAATAAGAACCTGCTGTATAGCACAGGGAACTCTATTCAATACTCTGCAATGACCTATATGGGAAAAGAATCTAAAAAAAAAGAGTGGACATATGTATATGTACAATGATTCACTTTGCTGTACACTTGAAACTAACACAACATTGTAAATCAACTATATTCCAATAAAATTTTAAAAAAAACCTGTACTAATGGCCTTGAGCAGTTCCCTTTCCCCCGCCCTGGGCCTCAATTTCCCCATCCACACCAATTGAGGACTGCTTCAGTTCTCAGTGTTTAATGTGCATGTGAATCACCTGAGGATCTTGTTAAAATGCAAATTGTGATTCAGCAGGTCTGGGGAGGCGGGATCTGAGGTTCAGCGTTTCTATCAACCTCCCGGGTGATGACAACCTGCGGGTCTAGGGACTGACTGAGTAGCGAAGGGCTAGATCACCTTCAGTTTAAGTCTAAAACCAAGGTATTAGAGTCACCCCATGGCTAGGGAAAGAGGAGTGTTGCTGTTCTTTTTCTGGGACAGTGAAATTTCTCCAGCTGTAGCTGGTATAGCTGTCCTGTGCTCTTGACCTTTTCTGTCTCAAACACATCTCAAGTCCCCTGAGCCTGGAGCTTGCAGGCTTTGGCGTGGCCCATGTGAGGCTCTCCTCTGAGGCGACAAGTGGGGAGCTGACCTGGAAGACCGACAACCGTGCACACGGTGAGTCTCCTAGATTCCCTAGTAGGAGCTGTGTTCTCTCCTCTGCCCACTGGCTCAAAACCCATCTTTTCCCATGTCACCAGAAAGCACTGCCGGATGTGCTGTCGGCTGTGGCTCACCTACTGCCGACAGGGAGGGCTTCTAGAAGGAGAAGTCAGTTCCTGCTTTCCCTGTGGAAATCAAGCTTGTCATTTCTGCCACTTGTTCAGCTGGCAGAGTCAGAGAACTCTCCTCCGGCCCCCTTTCCCCAGCACACTTTGTGCGCAGCGGACCATGCAGCCCTGTTCTCGTCCTCCTCACAGTGAGTTTTTCTCTCCATGATAAAGAACTTTTTTAGGTAATTGAAAGATCTGCTGGGGGACTAGGATTTATGTCAATGTAAACCTTTATGTTGGAAACCTGAGCTCCTTCAAAGTGTAGGGCTTTTTTTAATGCCATCGACTTCAAAATCTCACAGTGGTATGAACAAATATTTGTTGGATCTTAAATTGGCTTGTTAAATTTTACTCTTGTTTGTTTCAACTCACTACCTTTTCCTTTTTGGCACATTTTCTATTTGGATTTTTTTCCTTTTCACATTGTATTCTAAATGAGGCGTTTTCTCAGCTTCCGTAACTTCCTGTGTCTATAACTGGGATGGAAATGTGCAGTGTTTAGCAGAACCCTCCTCATGAGTGATGCTGACATGCAGAACTTTCTGGTCTTTGAGCTTGTCTTGTCAAAGCACCCCCCCTGGGGCCCAGAAATCTGCCCTCTCAGTTTGCTGTAGGTCAACTGAGAGCTCCTGCCCCAAAAGGCTTGACATTGCAAACCCTACAAAGTGTCCTGTTGGCTTGATGAGAGCAGAGTTATGTTGGAACCTATGAGAAATTTCAAAGCGACTGAAGAACCAAATTGTTTACATGGGGTCTGGATGAGCTGAAGGTTTTGTCCCGTTACCCCGCCTCAGCACTGAACTCTAAGGGCCGGGACTCCTCCATGCTGCTCTCACGCTGAGAATGTGCACCTAAACTTTAAGCTGCCTTGGCTTCATAGTAACTAGTAGTTTCTTCACCATAGTATCAGTAAGTAGTGGGATGGTCTGTTGGTTTCCTATTGCTGCTGTAACACATTACCACAAACTTAAATAATACAAATGTATTATCTTACAGTTCTGGAGATCAGTAGTCTCATTGGGCTAAAGTCAGAGTATCGGCAGGGCCACAGTCCTGGAGGCTCTAGTGGAGAATGCAGTCCCTGGCCTTTTCTAGCTGCTAGAGGCTGCCTGCATTCCTTAGTTCATGGCCCCTTCCTCCATTTTAAAACTAGCAAGAGAGTCAAGTCCCCCATACTGCATCACTCTGCCGTCTTCCTCTCTCTTCCCCTTTTAAGAACATTTGTGATTATATTAGGTCCACCTGGATAATCCAGGCTAAACTCTCAGTCTCAGGATCCTTAATGAATCGCTTCTGCAAAATCCCCTTTGCCATGTAAGGTACCATATTCACAGGTCTCAGGGATTAGGACCTGACATCTTCGGGGCAGGGGACTTATTCACTCACATCTCCACCTTTTCAAGGTGGAGCGTTCTAGTGAACGTGTATTGTTTGCCTCCCCATGATCCATTCTGTCTTCTAGCAGAAACAGCCCTGAGTGTTCAGTGTTGATCCAATCTTAATCCATGTAGCCTGTGTGCACTTAAACACCTGTGGAAGTGGTTATGGTGGATACCATCATGCCCTTACCCATCCGCACTGCTTACTAGGGCACCCTTACAAATGTTATGTTCCAGTAGCCAATGCGTGAGGTTAAGTATATTAGATAAATATATAGATACTTATTTGAGGTTAATTTTTACTTTACTTATAATTAGTAAGTGGCGACAGTGAGACTTAAGCTTGCGATCCTCTAACTCTCAATCTTTCCACTATATTGTCACTATAAGAGTAGTGTGAAAAGGCCAAAATTCTGTTTGCCATTGTTACGGGGATACTACCAGGAGGAAGGTTCCAAGTGGAGAGTGTACATGTGACCATCTTTGATGTAATTATTGACCTAAAGGGTCTGTTTCCTTTCTAGTACTGTGAGACATTGTCCTGTCTTGGCCTGAAAGGGAATCTTGAGATATTTGGTATAGCTTTGCCCACATACTAATTGCTGTCATTTAGGTGTAGAGTTCTGACATGAAGTGAGCCCCTAATGTGTTAGGCACGTGCATCTGTTATTTCATTTAATCTTGCTAACCTATCCTGCATCACTACCACCACCACCACCACCACTACTATTATCCCTGCTTCAAAGATGAGAAAAATGGGGCTCAGAGAATTTAAATCCCTTTCCCAAGCCAAGATTCAAGCATAGGCATGAATCTATATATGTATAGGCTCTATACATATAGGCTCTGCTTTCTTTACAATAGTTAACCTGGACCACAGAACACTGATCATTGTGTCCCCAGTATTTATCTCACAGGGATAATAAATCTATATCTTTTCACTTGTCATCATCCATCTCCTATTTGCTTTTCTAAACAACATAGGCCCTGTCCCATGACCAAGACTGTCTTGCCTTCCTAATGACAAAATGTGCTTCAAGGTTATTTGCCCATCACTTTGAGTAGCCCTTGTATTAACTGTACATTGCATTTTACTTAATCTGTTTTGACAACCTGACTTTTTGGAACTCTTCTGTTTGGGAGAGAAAAATTTACATAAGGCAGCCCACTTTGGCTTGGCCCTTTCTATTTCTCTGATCCATGTGGTCTTCCAAAGCATTGACTTGTTAGGCCTGATTATTGAAGTAACTGATGTAAAACCAAGATAGTAAGTGTTCCGATTCCGAGATGTAAACCCATTCTGCTTGGGGAAGGCTACCAGTCTGCACAATCCAGGGGCTGTAGGACAGCCACTTCTTAGGCATTTTTGCCAGGCGCATCTGCCTGAGCCTCAGCTCGGCCATCGGTAATAATGTCTAGCTTGAAGAAGATAATCTCTGAATTCCTTTCCAGCACTAAAATCCTTTAATACTCATATTTCTTCTACTGCTGGACAGTTTAATTCTTTGATCTTATCATAACTAAAGAGTGAGACACCAGGCATGTGTGAAAGAGGCAGGGATTTGGGACCCAATAGGAGACTCATCCTTTACAATGGGACAGAGGCTGGGAAAATGACCTGGTATCAATATTAGTTGTGAACGGATACCACAGGTATGAAGTCCAATCTCTGAGGTTGGCACTAGAGTGTTCAAGAGGAGGTAGCTTGGGTTTCTTCGGGCAGGAGGAATGCAGCAGAGGGAAACTGAGGACTCAAACATCTGAACATTTAGGATGCCCATCTGTGGACCCCACCCAGGAACTTAGCTTGGTTATAGAGCAGAGGCCTGGCAAGAGCCAGGCAGGAGAGCCAGCCCACCCTCTGCTCGCCACCACTGGGCAGGTGTTAGGGGTGCAGCAGCAGCCCTTGGGGGAGCAGTTGTGTGAGACCAGGCAGAGCACCGGGAAGCAGGGGAGAAACCCAGTCCTGGGAGTTGCAGCTTCATGCACGTGGAAACAGTAACTCAGGGGCCCACGAGTCAACACTGGGAATGAGACCAAAGTCTCCTTGGAAGGGGGTGGGTAGCGGGGCAGGTGCATTATCTTTCCTCAGTCTTAAAGACCGGCCCAGAAACTGAATGGGACTAAACTTTCAGGTCCAAGGACAAGCAGGCCCAGCAAAGAGGAAGTGGGAATGGCAGAGCCAGGTAAGAAGTCAGGGGACTGCATCTGCCACAAACTGGCTTTTTCCCATTCTCAGTGTCTGCTTCATCTGTACATCACTGTTTCAATCACAGAACATCCGCCAACTCATCATCTGGTAACATTCTGGCTCCCCATCATGTACCGTGGCCATCTTTGAACTGGTTTTTGCTCACTGGATTCTTTTTTTTAATTTAATTTACTTATTTTTGGCTGCGTTGGGTCTTCGTTGCTGCGCGCAGGCTTTCTCTAGTTGTGGAGAGCAGGGGCTACTCTTCTGTGGTGGCTTCTCTTGTTGTGGAGCACAGGCTCTAGGTGCATGGGCTTCAGTAGTTGTGGCACGTGGGCTCAGCAGTTGTGGCGCAGGGGCTTAGTTGCTCCGCGGCATGTGGGATCTTCCAGGACCAGGGCTCGAACCCGTGTCCCCTGCGTTGGCAGGCGGATTCTTAACCACTGCACCACCAGGGAAGCCCGCTCATTGGATTCTTGAATTTGATTGATTTTGGTTTTGAAAATATAAAAAGCAACTTTCTTGTTAAAAGACTGTAAATCATAGCGGTTAAGAGGCTCTGGAGTCAAACAGACCTGGGTTCAAATTGTAGCTTGGCCACTTACCTGCAATGTGACCTTGGGCAAGCCACCTTAGCTCAATGGGCCTCAGATTCCTCATGCATAAAATAGGGATAATAATAATAGTACCAGTGTCCCAAGGTTATTGTGAGGATTAAATAAGAAAATATGCCTGGCACGTGGGAAACACTAGATTCATGGTATCTAAGATTATTATTGGCTTGTCTAGGCTGACTCCCACCCTGGCATCTGGTCATATGTTCCTCATATAAGCTTTACAAATCAATTCAGTATGTGTGCTGACTTTTCATTCATGCTACATGAGTGAAACAAGAATTTACCTTATCAGAAGATGACATTTTTTCGTGTGTTTTTTGAGCACCTACCATGGTCTAAGAGCCAACTCTTAGTTAAGGGTGCTTAGGAAGCCCCATGGAATATGCTAGAAGTAGGGAATGTAATGGTCCAGGAAGATGCCTCTTGTCTGTTTATAGATCATGATATTTTTCTAGTGTTTCCTAATCCTCCACTGAGACCTCTAAGTCAGGTTTAATTTTAATATAAACATAGAACCAGATTCCTGGGCTTGAGGGTAGAGCCAGGACAATTTGTTGTACCCTAATAGTTTAGTGACATGAACCAAATCGATGGGGCTGGCAGGGACCCTGTTCTGGATACAAAAACCTACCAGGGCTTCCCTGGTGGCACAGTGGTTAAGAATCTGCCTGCCAATGCAGGGGACACGGGTTCGAGCTCTGGTCCGGGAAGATTCCACATGACGCGGAGCAACTAAGCCCGTGCGCCACAACTACTGAGCCTGCGCCCTAGAGCCTGCGAGCCACAACTACTGAAGCCCGTGCCTAGAACCCGTGTTCTGCAACAAGAGAAGCCACTGCAGTGAGAAGCCCATGCACCGCAACAAAGAGTAGCCCCCGCTCACCACTACCAGAGAAAGCCCGCATGCAGCAATGAAGACCCAAACGCAGCCAAAAATAAATAAATAACATTAAAAAAAACCCTGTACCAATCAACACTGTCCACAGTTCCTGAAATTCAATCTGGTTTTGGAGAGCCTCCCTCAATTTTTAGAAATGCTGCAAACCTGCAGAGGAGACTGTGGACTCCAAAGGAAGGTCAGAGCCCTTAGAGTGTCTGAGGCAAGCAGTATCTCTTGGCCTCTGGAGAGGCACACAAATTGCTCAGATGTGTCTATAGCAGAAAACTTGGAGGCAGAAATGCTTCCTGGGTGACCTAGCTCTTCTAGATGATGTAAGAATCCCGGAGCATGTTCATATATAATGAATAGTTTGTGATACTGTTATTTCTATGAACTTGTTCTGATGTCAGGTTTCCTTTAAGTTTTCTGCAGTCTCTCATCTTCTGTTACCCTGAGTTGTGATCTCAGAAATAGAGGATCTTAGGGCTTCCCTGGTGGCGCAGTGGTTGAGAGTCCGCCTGCCGATGCAGAGGACACGGGTTCGTGCCCCGGTCCAGGAAGATCCCACATGCCGCGGAGCGGCTGGGCCCGTGAGCCATGGCCGCTGAGCCTGCGCGTCCGGAGCCTGTGCTCCGCAACGGGAGAGGCCACAACAGTGAGAGGCCCGCGTACTGCAAAAAAAAAAAAAAAGAAAGAAAGAAGAAATAGAGGATCTTAGATGTGTAATATGTGTCTTAGAAAGGCTTGGTCACAAGGCTTGTTGAGAACTTAGTAGTGGACATGTGGGAAGTGGAAGAAGTCAGGAATGGAGTCACTGGGACCTGGAGACTGAGACCTCCTGGACCTGAGCTGTATTATTCTTTGCACTTCCAGCCCCAACACACAAAACAGCAATTAGCTGATTGACATGGCAAGTATATCAACATTTGTAGAACTGATGGATGAACAGGCAAATGGTTGGAAGGATGGATAAAAAAGTACTTTCCCTTTCTCCATGCCTTGTTGGCTTATAGATCTGCATGTCCCCAACAATGTGGGAGCTTCTTGAGGGCATCTTTTTATATCCAGCATGGAGCATAGTGGGGCTAGATCCCAACTGAATGGCATCGAGAGGGGGCAATACTGAGAGACTGGCACATGCTCTTATTCGGGGGATGTGAAGGTCAGGATCCGACCTTCTGGGCACGGGGGTCTGGGTAAGAGAAAGACTCTGCCCTCGGGCAGATGAGGTTGAAACTAAACAGCAAACCAGTAACAAAGACAAATGCCAGGTCACAAAGTCACCAGGTTCATCATTTAAAATTTTTAATTTAACAAATACTTTGCTTGTACGTGTGTAATGTAAGGCGTTGTCAGTCAACTGAAAAGGTTAGTATCATCCATGTTGTTCAAGCCAGAAACATAGTCTTAGAGGTTCCACCTCCTAAATATCACTGGAACCCACCTTCTTGCTCCCCATCACCACTCCCTGCACTGTAATTAAGACCCTTAGCGACCCCTACTGGCCTACTTGTCTCCCTCGTTTCTCCTTCTCAATTCACATCAGCAGAGGTAAGCTTTTTTTGGTACGCGGGCCTCTCAGTGTTGTGGCCTCTCCCGTTGCGGAGCACAGGCTCCGGACGCACAGGCTCAGCAGCCATGACTCACGGGCCCAGCCGCTCTGCGGCACGTGGGATCTTCCCGGACCGGGGAACGAACCCATGTTCCCTGCATCGGCAGGCGGACTCTCAACCACTGCGCCACCAGGGAAGCCCAGAGGTAAGCTTTTAAACAGAAATCAGATCATTTTACTGCCTCAAACGCCTTCACTGGATGCCCATTTGCTACTTGATAAAGTCGTAACCTGACTTACAACGTTCTGTTTGTTCTGACCCTTGGCTCCCCTGATGTTATCTACCCCTCCCTCCTCCCCCGCTCCACCTTTGGCTTATAGTCTAGCCACAAGGAGCTACTTGTTATTTGCTGATACTCTGCTATGTCACCTTGCTTTTATAAAAGCTGGGATTCTAGACATGGGTTTAGAGTCAAGCCTCAGCTCTTATCCTGAGCTCATGTCCAGACCCCCTGACCCCCAGACATGCCCTTTGCTCTCATCACACCTGACTACACACTGTTCACTGACCAGACCAAGGGTTTCCAAGAGTTCACAACCAAGCAGAGGAAGTCAAGACTTAAACATATAGGTAGATAATCATGAGGACAATGTTTCGCAGAGGTAAGATCCAGTGACTGAGGAATACAGTCGAGGGAGCTGTCAGTTACGGCTGGTGGGTCAGTGGGTCACAGGAAAGAGGCGGCACTTGGACTCAGCCTTGAGGATGACAGTGGTTTGTTGAACATTTCTAATGTGCTTAGTGTTACTTGAAACCTGCTTTATTTTTTTTTAAGTATTGTAGACATACTGCCTCTAGTTGTGTACTGCTCCTTTGCCCAATCTTTGAAGAAACAGTTTGCTGAGTAATAGGTAACTCCAGATAAACACCTATTAAATTATCATGATGCTGCAATTAGTAGAGATTGACTGAATGAGGCTTTTATACAGTGCAAATGGAATCGAGGAGGCCGAAGGTGATCCAGGGAATGAATAGATGCTCAGAAGGAAACATTGTGACCTGGCCTTCTTTGCTTCTATTTGCCTTGTTTTAGGTCACAGTGACTATAACAGTGCTTTTTTCATTTTCTGTCTAATGGTTTTTAATGTAGTTACTTCTGGTGGATTCATTTTCACTCCTGGCTCTGCCATCCCCTTACTCTGAGGCACTCTCCCTTCTTGGAGGTCAGTCCCTTCATCTGCATAGTGAAGAAGACAAACTGGATCTGTAATGTTCCCCCCATGTACTGTGGATGCTGCTATAGGAGGCCCAGACCAGGCCAACCTGCACCTCAGTTTCAAGCAGAGCCTGTCAGCTTTCTCTGCTGTGCCTGCTCGTGCTTCCTCGGGAGGTGACTATGGCTTCTCGAGTTTTAAACTTTTATTGTGGTGTAAGCTGTATAAAGTCAAGTCCCCAAATCTTAAGTGCACAGCTCAGCGACTTCTTACAAAATGAACTCACCCCTTGGACTACTACCCAAATCAAGATACAGAACATTTTGATCACCTCCGAGGTCCCCTTGTGCCTCTTCCCAGACAAGCTCTGATGCCGCTGCCCCCAAGGTCGTCGCTATTCCCACTTAGATTACCATGGCTTTCTTAGGCCTACTTTTAAACTGAATATAAATGGAATCAACAGCATACACTCATTTGTGTCTGATTTATTTTGCTCAACATAACATCTGTGAGATTCATCCAAGTCAATTCCTACCTGGAAGTAGAAGGAGTTCATTCATTTACATTGCTGAGTAGTATTTCAGTATGTTGTTGTATGAATATATTATGGTTTATTTAGTCACTCCACTATTGATGGACATCTGGGTTGTTTAGAGCTTGTGGCTAATTATGCATAAAGCTTCTATGAACATTCTTGTACGTATTTTGGTCCACATATGAACTCATTACTTTTGAGTATCCAGGAGTGATAGAAAAGTTTTGTTTTTATTTTTTATTATTGAACAGTTTCTGGATTTAAAAAATGGTTTGAAAACCTCTGGAATAGATCAGTGATTCCCAAACACAGGACTGTAAAATGGCATCATGATCATCTGAGAAATTTTGTAAAATATGAACTCTTGGGTTCAGTCCTCAGATATTTTGATTCAGTATCTGGGGTGGAGTCTAGGGACTGTGTCTGATTTTGTAATTCCTGAGTGATGAGTGATTCTGATAGGGTGCTAGCATTGAGAACCACCAGACTAGAGGACCTCTAAGGGCATTTGCAGATCAAACATGCTATACCTATACACACTACTATATATAAAATAGATAACTAATAAGAACCAACTGTATAGCACAGGGAGCTCTACTCAATACTCTGTAATGACCTTTACGGGAAAAGAATCTAAAAAAAAGAGTGGATATATATATATGTATAACTGACTCACTTTGCTGTATACCTGAAACTAATACAACATTGTAAGTCAACTACACTCCAACAAAAATTTTTAAAAAACAAAATAAAACATGCTATACCTCTATGACAAGCTTTTTCTGATCATTAAGTCCTTGGAGCCAATCCCTGTCTGGGGCTGCTCACACTATGTTGAATTCTTCTGTTTGCTTGTCTCTCTCCCTCACTGTCTGTTCACTTTTCCGGAGTAGGGGGCTTGTCTGCCTTGTGTATTTATGTATTGCCTGCATCTAGGACAGGGTAAGCCATGCAGCAGGGGCTCCGTACATGTGAATGAGTGAATGAAAGTATAACACAGAATTTATTTTTTGGAGATATTTTGAAAGAGGTCTGTCTCTAGATTTCATTGCCTTATTGTTGCTAGACTTTCGGGGCAGGGCTAATACCTGCTAGAACTGAGAAGCCAGTGCTCGCTCGAAATTTCACTTTGCCTTGAGTCCTCAGCAAGACAAGAGGCTTTCAAGCCAAGATTTGGCCAGAGAGATAGACAGATACCCAGGAAGACAAAAACCCAGACCAAAGAACTTTTGTCCGTGAAGGTTGCTACTCTAGATTCATAAGAGGATATGATGTTGAGGAAGTGGAAAACCTGGTGGCATGCTTATCCTGAGCATCCTGGAAGAAAGATACTGTCAGTCTCTGGGAGGAGCCTCTCTGTATAACATCTGGATGCCATCTTTGAAAAGAGGCTGAACTCTGAAAGACTGGCCATTAACCTGAGCCATCAAGAGAGAGACATAATTACCTAAAGAGACAGTTCAAATTATGAATGGGTATGAGTTTATTGGATTGGATTCAATCTAGTCTCTAATTTCCTCCTCCCCTTTGACCTCATCAAAGGGTTGTGGAAGGGATAGGGACAGAGGAGATCAGAACAGTTTCAGGGAAATGACGAAGCTATATTTTCCTGGCAGACCTGAATTCAGTATGGCTATTTTGGGACCCCACTACAAATGAATGAACTAGATTGCCTCTGGAGGTTTCTGTGTGCATTGTGAGGACACCAGAATAGTGTTAGCAAAGAGCTTCTACCCTCAGTTTCCACGTGGTCTCATGAAATTATCAGAACTTTCTGCTGTGGTTATAGAGATGCAGGTGTGTGTGTTTGCGTCATTGTGGAGGGGTAAAATGTGCGAAGGAGGGTGGGGACGCTCAGAGCGTTCTGCAATCAAGCAGTATGCATCCTGTGTCTGGTTGAGCTTTCCTTACCTCCTAACTCACAGGCTATTCACAGTTAAACTTTTTTGGCTATACTTTAAAGGTTTCTTCATCTTCTTAGACAAGGGGGTAAGTGAGTAGGCAATCCCATGGTAAAGGCAGAGACCTGCCTGTACTCATTTGAAGCTTCCAAGTAAAGTGCTTTCACTCAGTTCAGTGCTGGGATGATTGTGAGATTCCAGCCCTTGAAGGTCAGTCTGCTTCCCTCACATGCATTCCCAGAGCTTTACGTGAAGCCCATGATTACCAGGGCAAGGACAGAGATTAGTGTCAGCTGGAAACTCCCTCTAGCCAAGCACGCAAACTTCTGGTATTCTAGTTAACTCAAACTGGCCACAGTTAATCAAACACCCTTCCTTCTCTAGTTATATCCAAATTTTCTTTAAAGGAAAGTTCTTGGAAATTGTTAGAACTGGGATTTGACCCTTACCTAAGGTCAAATTAAAAGCCATTTACTAAGAACCTACTCTAGGCCCTGCACAGTGCAGGATCCAGGGGGTTCTAAGGTGAACCATTTCCTTAAAAAATCACAACCCAGTGGGAAAGACAGACATATGTGCAAATGATTACGATGTAATGTGTCCAGGGCTGTAATGGAGGTCTGCACAACTGCTCGTGTGACACAGAGGGAATATGATAGACTCTGTGTGGGATGGCCAGGGAAAACCACAGAATGGAAGTCGAATTTAAGCTGGACAAGTGGGAGCTCACCAGTTATGCAGAGAGAAGGATATATTTCCCAGGAATTCCTGATGTGTGTGTGTTGGGTGGGGGCCACTATTGTATTGTTTTATGCTTGATTTGTTGAAGTTCTCTCTCTCCACATTTTGGTGTGATATTTGTCATTGGGATTTTAGTTAATCCGGTCGGTTTTGCCCTGAAGCTTTTGTCCCCCCAGTATAAGACTTTAGTTTCAAATGCTCGCTTGTTTTATTCCCCACATGTGGCAGGCTGGCTACCCTGGAAAGCATACTTGAAATCCCCTTTCATTCTCTTTTATGAGTCTCAGCCTGCAGCGTGCTTTAAACAGTCAGCGGCTTACTTTCTTCCTCTTGCCAAGGCCTCTTACCTTTCTCTATACCTGCCTCCCCTCTGAGTCCTTAAAAGCCACAAGGGTCCCTCCTGGAAGAGGTTTAGGTGAGGGAGAGAGGACATTCCCTAGTCCACGTGCACTGGCAGAGAAGAAACCTATATCTTAAGTTTGGACTTGCTTTCCAAAGTTCATGCGTTCTGTGTCCTTATCTCCAAACAAGTAATGAAGTTTATTTATTTTTAACATTTATAGATGGAGAAGCTTATGTCAATACAGATGAAGTAACATATCCAGGACCACACAGGCAGCTGATAGTAGGGCCAGGACCTAAACCCAGGTTGCTTGACTACCAGTTAAGAGTTCTTTCTGTTATACCACTTGCTGGGCTTCTAATACCTGGATCGCTATGCCTCATTAAAAAAAAAAAAGTAATACTTCCAAGACTGCCTGTCCTAAATTACTGAAATTAAAAAAAAACAGAAAATGTGGAGACAGCTTGAGGGTTTCTGGGCTTCTCCCTTTTGGCAATCTATTGTTTTTCCTATGGTGTCTTCTGTTGTGTTCTTTGTCACATCAAAAAGATAAGCTTATAGGTTTCAGCTATGATACAGATTTTTTTAAAAATGAGTTTGCATTTTATTACTTGTAAGAACAGTACTTACACTTTAAAGATAATAATACAGTTATTTATGTATATAAGACACATCATTTATCCACAGAAAATGCTTGGTGTGCATATGGTTTCCCAGACTCCTTGTAATAACTCTGTGGATCCTAAGGGGTGTTCTGTCCACAGGTTATGAATGAGTTTGTGGTACACTAAGCACAGGTCCTATATCAGGAAAGGCTGCATTTGAGCCTCAGGGTTTACTACTCACTAACTTCAGTTCTTAGAGCCAGTGGTAGTTCTGCTTTTCCTCCCCTGGAATCTAGGCAGGCTTGTGAATTCTTCAGCAAATAGAATACTGTGGAAATGATGCTAGTGGTTTCTGAGGCTAGGTCTAAATGGCCATAGAGCAGCTACCTGTCAAGAGTAATGAAATGTTGAGAGGGAGGCAGGGCTTCAGGTATAGCTTGATCAAGTAACACAGTGATGTCACCAAGATCCTGTTTTGTTTCTGTTTTTCCACTCCACCTTCTGTGATGTCAGTTTCATAGATTTCATTCTAAGTATGACTTTCTTCCTGGTCAAAAAATAGCTGCCAGCAACTTCTGGGGTGACGTGGCTCCTTGGAGAGGAGAGAGACAGAGGGAGACAGAGATGGAGAAAGAGGGAGAGAGAGGTATCTGAGAGAGTAAGAAAGAGAGGAGCTCCAAGGTAGAAAAAGTAGCATATGATACAGATTTTTTAACCTTTATATCCTCATAGCACATGATAGGCCCTCATTAAAATGTTTCAGGAAGGAAGGATAGATAGATGAATATATCCTCTATATTATTGCCAGAATTCACAACTGACTTCTAAAGCTCCCATATATTCCATACTGTTGACTGACTGCGGGCTGCCTTCCCTTTCATTCCTGGAGTGAGACCAGAACAAAATCAGTGCTGGCTTGGTATCGTTACTTCAGAAGAAGCTTATAGGTGAACAGGAGCAGATAGAGGAGGGTGATCATGATGGCAAAGGAGATTTGAAAGACCAGATGAAGAAATGGGGGTTATTTAATCAGGAGAAGAAAAGTTTCATAGGGAATATAGTAGTTGCTTTCAGAGTTGTTATGTAGGAAAAGGGCTAGACTAATAATATGTCCCCAAAGAGCAAAATGAGAACCAATGGGTGGAAGTCAGAAGGGAGTGAGTTTCATCTAGATAAAAGTGATAATCTGCCAACAGTTAGAGGAGGTTCAAAAACAGCTGCCTTAAGAAGTAAAGGGCTTATAAAAAGAAACGAAATTGAGTTATTTGTAGTGAGGTGGATGGACCTAGAGTCTGTAGTGAGGTGGATGGACCTAGAGTCTGTCGTACAGAGTGAAGTAAGTCAGAAAGAGAAAAACAAATACCATATGCTAACACATATATATGGAATCTAAGGGAAAAAAAAGGGTCATGAAGAACCTAGGGGCAAGACGGGAATAAAGACACAGACCTACTAGAGAATGGACTTGAGGATATGGGGAGGGGGAAGGGTGAGCTGTGACAAAGTGAGAGAGTGGCATGGATGTATATACACTACCAAACGTAAAATAGATAGCTAGTGGGAAGCAGCCACATAGCACAGGGAGATCAGCTCGGTGCTTTGTGACCACCTAGAGGGGTGGGATAGGGAAGGTGGGAGGGAGGGAGATGCAGGAGGGAAGAGATATGGGGATATATGTGTGTGTATAACTGATTCACTTTGTTATAAAGCAGAAACTAACACACCATTGCAAAGCAATTACACTCCAATAAAGATATTAAAAAAGAAGGTTATTACATAAAGATAAAAGGGTCAATTCCCCAAGAAGACATAACAATCTTTAATGTGTATGTGCCTAGCAACAGAGTATCAAAATATGTTAGGCAACCACTTTTATTGCTGCAAGGAAAATAGTTTAATCCACTATTATATTTGGAGACCGCTGTTCAGTAATTGACAGATCCACTCTCCTGACAGCCTCAAAGGCCCTTAACTAGGAATTCACTAGATTTGTGAGTGGGGGTGGGCCCACCTGCCCATTAATTGGTTACAAGTGTTCGATTTCTCTCAGCTGATATGGAAAATGCATTTGTGGGGAAGAAATCGAAAGTATTTCCTTACCTGCCTGGACTTCTCATTTGAACCTCTGGTTGGGGTTGAATGGCTTGTTTGGACACGAGTGTTTACTGTCATCATTCTCCCAAACATGGTCAGGGAAATGCTAGGCCTTTTTCATCTTCTTTCCCTTTCTAGGAGTGTAACTGGAAGAGGAGGAGATACTGTTTTTCCTTGGACAACACTTCTTGAGTTCAGAGGTAGTCTGCTGTGGGCTGGCTCCACTGATACGTCAGAAGATGCCAGAAAAGGTATGTAGAGTGGTGTTTCTCTCTGGTCTTTTACTCTCTGTGGATTGCTCAATCATCTGAATCCCCTACCAAGGTTCAAAGGGAAGTGAGAGAGAGAAGGACCAAGTGGCTCCATCTTAGGGGTTAGGTCGGAAGCAAACAGGAGGAGGGACACCCACCCAAGGGCCTGCGCTTGAACAACATTGACCTGGAGAATCCCTATCTCTGAGATCTCAGTGCCTCGGGCATTAACCTCCTGCTTCTGTTTAAGTAAGCATTGTAAGTTAGCTGCTTTTCAAATTACTTTGGAAACAAACTGAAGTCAAAAACCTCATCATAGCTGGGGTCTGGCATCCAGTGCATTCGCTTTGCCATTGCCCTGCTGATTTAATTGGCGCAGTAAGCATGCTTGAGGTGTTTGAGATTGTAATTAAAGTTATGGTGGCTGGAAAATCCTCTGTCTGTTATTGTAATTTTTTTCTAAAATGAACTATCCTAGCTCACCAAACTTGTGGGGCTAATTAGAGCCTAATTAAAGTTACTTGTTTCTATTTTCAAATCTGCCCACTGAGAGAACCACAGTGCAGGAGGGAACATATTTTTAAAGTGACAGTTCTAAAAATGTTTCCCATCCTGCCCACCCCATCGCCCCCGAGCTGCAGTGCTCTGATTCATGCATTGATTTATTTCCAATGAAAATGACGGCCAGTCTCCCAGGGCCCCCTCCCTTTTAGCTGTGGGAAGGGATTTGTTTGAACAAAGCTCCCTTCTTTGTCATTAATCTTCCAGCTGGAGAAGCCAACTGTGCATTCAGAGGGGAAGTCATCTAGAAAAGGGCTCATGACAAAATCTGGAGCAGAGACACCACAAATCAGTACAATACTGAATCACAGAGGAAAGGAGAATGGGATTTGTTGAGGACACTTGTTACCTGCTTTCTAATTTACTGCCCACTACAACCCCAAAGCCTGGATGTTGTAGCATAGATTTTATGGCTAAGGAAACAGGAAGCAAAGAAGGGCGAAATCAGTTGCCCGAGGCTGCAGAGCTAATAGTGGTGGATCTGGGATCAAAAGCACTGTCTGATTCAAAAGTCAGCTTCTCCAGGACAAACTCTTGCCCCTCTGCCATGATCCCTCCCGAAAAGTAGCATCACTAAGGCAGTAACCCCCTCTCTGCCTCATGCTGCTTCTTCTATAATGTGGAAAAACTAGTACCTAGGTTGCCACCATCTGAGTTGTAATGAACAGATAAGATGATGAGTTCAGAAGCTCTTTGTGAAATGTAAAGCGACACTCATAGATGAGTCTTAGGAGAACTGTGAACCCTATACCTTTATATTATTAATCTCTTTAGGGGAAATGCTTTTATACTCTTTATGCCAGAGGCAACTAATAAAATATAGGTATTAAACCATTTCCCTTGGCTCAGACGCCTCTGCTAAAAAGCAGATCTTCCTTCTAAATAGCTGACCTTTTTCACAGGGGAACACTCTGTTATGTATTACTAAAAGATGCTTAAAACAGCAATGGCCCAACTGAATTTGTAGTCTTTCTCTTCCATAATTATTCCCTAGCCAATCTTCTTTCCTGTGACCTCTGGGTACTAACAACCCAGGCCAGGGTGTTCTCTTGGTGGCTGCTCTGGCTCGTCCCAGGCCAGTGCATGTGGTACACCCACTCCTTCCTACACCCTCCAAAAGGAGGCGGAAGTCAGACAGGGCCGGTTCAGGCTGAGGCAAGTGAAGCATCCAGGGCAGACCATTTAAGGAAGCACCCACTCTCAAGGTCATGCGAGCAGGGGTCTCCAACACCCTCCGCCCTCCCCCGCCGCACAGCAGGAGGTGAGAGCTTCATCTGCCCCATCGCTCGCGTTACCACTTGAACCATCCACTGCCCCACCCCGTCCACGGAAAAACTGTCTTCCACGAAAGGCAGAAACCGGTCCCTGGTGCCAAAAAGGTTGGGGACTGCTGATGCGAGTACAGAGTGGGCACTGGAAAGTGAGCGCCTCCTTAAATTTTGTACCCTAGGTGTCTCACTTGCCTTACCCTAGTCCAGGGCCCAAAGAAGTCATCCATCCTCCAGTCACTGGTGCCACATTCATTTTAGAACCCATTTGTGAACATTTTCTGAAGGTCCAGTCCTCAGCCGAGACTCCAGTTGTGGCTTTAATCAAATTTGGATATTTGTTCCTTGTCTAGACTATGCCAGTTTTCCACAGTGTGCACCATCCCAGTAGAAATTCTAGCTTATAAGCAAAATAAAAATAGTTGCAATTTATTGATTGCCTACTGAAAGCCAGGTCTGTAATTAGCTACTTTGCATACATTATTTCTAATCATCACAACAACCCTTTCCTACTTAAGGGAACTGGTGCTTGGAGAAGTTCAGTTCAGTTCAGCAAACTCCATATTCCTTGCAGATCTAGAAAAGAGAGTTTGGCTGTAGTAGGAGGGAGGTTGGCTAAATTCCCAGCATCCTCTGTGGCCTAGTGCCTTTGGCCATTTGAGTCGTCACTTAGGGATGCTCTAATTAAGGAGGAGGATGAAGGACAGGAAAGTTTCTCTGATCACTTGATGAGAAATGATGCTGAAGTTCTTGGGTAAGTTTACACGTAAGCAGAAGTATGTTACACAGCTATGTTAGGAGTGTGCTGTGAAATGTATGGGTAGAACTGACCGACCCATCTCTCCTAACTAGACTAAATAGTCGCTGTTGAAAGTTGTTTTAAAGAAAAAAAGTTGTTTCGCTTGAGTTACAACACTGTGTAGGCAGCACAAGGGATCAACCTCTGTAATTAATCCATTACTACCTATTATCCCCTTGTAATGACCGGAACCCTAAGAAAATGTGACAAGGTTTTTGATGAGCAAGGGAGATGTTGAGATGTATAATTTTGAGGTGCTACCAAGAAAATGTGTAAGAAGTGTAAGGGGAGGGGCCCTTGACTGAGGTGAGACTCTGACCTTTAACAGCAACTTGCTTGTGTGTGTGTGTTTTTTTGAGTGCTGCAGTTGTCATGCCTAGAGATTTTAGAGGTCCTTAGTGGGCTGTGACCTGCTGGGTTACAGTGTTAACAAGGTGACTGGATGTGGCATTCCAAATAGCATTCCTCAGGAGAGATGGACATATGGATATTTTCTCTGCCATCATAGGGGCAAACCTAGAAATCATGTAGTACTTGATTGTTTTATTAGGGAAATATTCTCATGACATCATGCAAGATATTTTGGAAAAAAAGGATTTAAAAATCAGCTATCATCCTACAACCGAATACGATCCTTCTTTTCAGTATTTTGGAGGCTTTGGTCAGAGGCATACTTCTGTTGCTTTCTTGAGGCAAAGATTTTATCCCAGTGAGAGAAATAAGGGGCGATGTTGGGAGTGGAACGCGATCACCAGTGCCCGAGAGGCTTCAGGTTGAGCACAGTGGGTGGAGGACTGACCTTTCTGACTGTTCCAGCGCTGACTTTGGCAGTGATGAAGAGGCTGTTGTTTTCCGAGGGGGCAGCAGTCTGCAGGCAACTTGAGTGGACATTACCCAGCTCAACAAAGCGAGCAAGAGCCATTCATATGTATGTATGACTGTGAAAGTGGGCAGGGCTTCCCTGGTGGCGCAGTGGTTGGGAGTCCGCCTGCCGATGCAGGGGACACGGGTTCGTGCCCCGGTCTGGGAAGATCCCTCATGCCGCGGAGTGGCTGGGCCCGTGAGCCATGGCCGCTGAGCCTGCGCGTCCGGAGCCTGTGCTCCGCAACGGGAGAGACCACAACAGTGAGAGGCCCGTGTACCGCAAAAAAAAAAAAAAAAAAAAAAGAAAGTGGGCAGCTCTGGATTGGGGACCCTCTGTGTTTGGTTTCATCCAGTCTCTCAAATCTTGCTGTCACAGCAACCGAGAGCGTCGCTGGCAGGTATGGCTTCTTTTCTCCTCATCTTCTGTGCCAGTCACTTCACAGATAGTACTTAATTACCTATTCCAGTAGACCTCCAGAGCCTGACTGCAAGCCTTGTCATAATGGCAGCATCAGAAAAAAATCTGAGTTCACTAAAAATCTCCAAGAACCACTTTGTGATTTGTTGTTGTCCAGCAGGTAACCACCTCACCTCAGTGTAATTGTTAGAAAACATGCTTTTGCTTTTTACTTCAAGTTGCCCACTTAATACTAATAAAATTATGATAGCTACAGAGCTTTTACAGAGATATCAGGGTCACAAAATATAAAAGATACAAGTACTTCTATTTTCCCCATTTTATAGATATGTGTATTCAGGTTTTAGCAGTGTGTATACGTTATCTGAGGGGGAGTTAGCTACAGTTGTTATCCTGGGATCAGAAAGGAGAGATTCTCTTTCTTCTTATTCTCATTCTCTACAGTATAAATAGAAAAGGAGTATATGTATAACTGAATCACTTAGCTGTACACTGGAAACTAACACAACATTGTAAATCAACTCTACTCCAATAAAAAATAAAAATTAAAACAAAAGAAAAAATAGAAAAGGAGCTATGTGAAGTTGGGATAAATTATGTATACATATTATATAAAATGAAATATATGAATATATATTTATACACACACACAAACGTATACATACACACATTCCCTTGGATGAAGGGGCTAAGTAAGTATAAACTGGACCAGAATTTCTCTAACATTAAGGTACTTATTAGCTCCTTCCTACTCCTTCCTGTTTCTTGACATGGGCCAACAGCCTTAGGCACAGACAAATCATATATTGTTACAACTCAGGGTGCATATTTTTGCCTATTATTAACGTACGCTAAGTGTATTATGGGAGATGGATGATGGTAGAAACACGTGTTAAGATTTAGATTACCAGAAGGAAGAGAGTTGCGCATATCGTGGCATCTGTGGGCACCCTACAGAGCTGCCCGAGACTACACATAGGTACCATCTTTAATGAGGACAAGACCTATTCTGATTAAGTAACAGTGACTAACAACCCATCTAGGGTTTAGGGACTGGAAAGGTAGGAAATCTTCCAGAACATTTGTTAGGATTATTATAACTACTCAAAGGATCTAGCCCTTTGCTTTTCTGGACATCTCCCACAATGCTTCATTTAACACACATTTACTGAGCACCTGCTGTGTACCAGGCACTGTAAGACACCAGAGATATGCTGACAAGCGAGACAGAGGCAGTCCCAGCCTTCCCTGAGCTTATGCCTAGTATACTGGACATAGACATTAGTCAAATATTCTCATAGCTAAATGTGTAAACCATGAAAAGGTGCTTCTGAGAAAATATACTTGGAACCACCAAAAGTGATATCAGGCAGATAGGATCCAGTTTGGGAGCTCAATGAAGACCTTTCTGAGGCAGTGAGATCTAAAGCATGATTAGGAGAGAAACAGGTTACAAGTGGTATGGAATATGGTTTCTCACAGGGGGTATAACTCAGAAACGGGAGCTTGAAATATTCCAGGAAGCAAAGAAATTCCAGTGTGCCTGCAGTGGTGGGGTGAGTTAGGGTGATAGCTAGGGGCTGCCGCATACAGGGTCTTAGAGGCTTTGAAATTTTCCCCTGGGTGTGATAGGAAGTCTTCTAAGAGTTTTGAGCAGGGGAGTGACATCAGATTTCGAAATGAGAAGAATCACTCTGGCTGCTACATGGAAAACCAAGAGAGTGAAAATAGAAGGATAACGTGGTATAATTGGACAGACTTGAGATGTGCATTGTGGGATAATCTACAGTATCTAGTGAGCGATTAAAGGTGGTACCCGGAACAGACAGATAAGTCAAGGATGATTCCAAGGCTTCTGGCTTCAGCAGTTGTGTGAGTTAAGGTGATTTTGCCTGAAATCAAAGTAACTTTGAATAAGATTACAAGTTCCATGTCGGAAGTTCATTTTAGGATGTTTATGAGACATCCAGATGGAGCTATCAAGAAGAAAGATGGAGTATGAGATTCAGTGGCAAGGTTTGGTCTTAAAGTTATGAAAATGAAATAAACACTTAGAAAGAGAGTTTAGTTGGAGAAAAGGGCCCAGGACAAAATCACAGAGCATTGAAGTGGTAATGGAGTAATTTAAAAAAAAACAAAACAGTGGTCTGTGAGGCAGAGGAGTAACCAGAAGAGTGCCATGTCACAGAAGCAGAAAAGGAGAATGTCTCACAAAGAAGAAAGTGTGTTAACTTTATTGAATGCTACTGAGAGGCCAAATAAAATGATTAGCCCACAACACAAAGATCACTGATATCCACAGTGAAAGGAGTTTTGACGGAGTGAAAGGGGCAGAAAACAGTGGAGTATGTTGAGGGAGAAATATGAAGTGAGAAAACAGACATAGCATGAGCAGAAATTTTGAGACTAGTTGACTGTGAAGGGAGGCAAAAATATTAGATAGGAGCTGGGGGGAGATATGGGGTCAAGGAAGGGTATTTTGTTTGAATGGAAGGGATAATTAGAGCACGTTTGTATGTTGATGAGAATCTTCCTTTAAAAAAAGGAAGATACTGATGATGTAGATTAGGAAAGGTGTATTTGTCTAATAGTTCTTCCCTCGATTTGTGCTCTTTCTCTTGCAGTTTATTCTTAGCAGCAAGTAGAAACTGGGCTGCACCTTCAACATTTTGCTTGGAAATCTTCTTAGCTAAATATCCAAGTCTATCATTTACAAATTCTGCTTTCCACACAACTATTGGACACAATTCAGCTCAGCTTTCTCCCACTATATAACAAGGATCCCCTTTCCTCCGGTTTCCAATAACATCTTCCTCACTTCCTTCTGAGCCCTTACCAGCAGCATCCTTATAGTCCAGATTTCTAACAGCCTGTTCAAGGTGGTTTGGGCTTTCTCCATCATGCTTTCCAATGTTCTTCCAGACTCTTCCCACTGTCCAAAGCTGGATCCAAAGCTGATCCCACATTTTAAGTATTTGTTACAGCAGCACACCACTTCCAGTTACCAAAATCTGTATTAGTTTTCTGTTGATACTCAATAAAATTATCACAAACTTAGCAGTTTCAAAAAACACACATTTATCACCTTACTATTTCTGTAGGTCAGGAAGGAGTCCAGGCATGGGGTTTGCTGGGTCCTCTGCTTCTGGTCTCAACAGGCTAAAATCAAGGTGTTGGCTTGGGGCAATAATCTTATCTTCTTCCAAGCTCCCTCAGGTTCTTGGCAGAATTCAGTTCCTAGTTGTTGTAGGACTGAGCTTCCTTTTTTCTTACTGGCTGTTAATCAAGGTTAACTCTCAGTTCCTAGAGGCCACTCTCCAACCTTAGCCATGTGAACCTTACACAACATGGCAGCTAACTTCTGCAAAGCCAACAGTAGAATTTCTCTCCAGTCTACTAGGAGGGAGTCCTGAATACTGTAAGATAATCATGGGAGTGACTATCCTATCACCATTTGCCATAGTAACAGCTCCCACTCACATTCCAGGGATGGAGATTATATAGGGCATGTAGTCCAGAGAAGCAGGAGTCTTTTTTTTTTTTTAACATCTTTATTGGAGTATAATTGCTTTACAATGGTGTGTTAGTTTCTGCTTTATAACAAAGTGAATCAGTTATACATATACATATATCCCCATATCCCTTCCCTCTTGCGTCTCCCACCCTCCCTATCCCACCCCTCTAGGTGGTCACAAAGCACCGAGCTGATCTCCCTGTGTTATGCGGCTGCTTCCCACTAGCTATCGGTTTTACATTTGGTAGTGTATACATGTCCATGTCACTGTCTCACTTTGTCCCAGCTTACCCTTCCCCCTCCCCATATCCTCAAGTCCATTCTCTAGTAGGTAGAAGCAGGAGTCTTGGGAGCCTTCTTAGAATTCTGCCTATCACAGAAAGAATAAAGTGAAAGTGAAAGTCCTTGAAAAGGAGAAACCAGATGTGAAGAAAGATTGATTTATGATAAAAGTACACATGCTTCTTCCTTTGCAATAGGAGGGAAGGGAGAATATATGGTTATGCCTGCAATGAGGATATTAGGTTAGGGAATGATATTGGGAAGACGTGGGAGTTTTCATCTATGGTTTGTATTTTCTCTATTAAATAAGAGAACTAGTCACCTCTTGGGGAGCAGACCTTGTCTATCTGGGCTGAGTAGATAGAAGCTTCATATTTAGCCAGAGGACCCACAGCCTCTCACGTGGAAACAGGAGTCTTATGATACTTGCTTGGTTGTGACCTTCCCACATACATGGATACTGAAAATTTGATTTCGGTCTCCCAGTGTGTCAGTTCTCTACCCATTATGGCATTCCCCCAAATGATACCCAGATACCAAATTCTGCCTGCATTTCGTGTTCTGCTTCTAAGGGTCTCCTGTCTATTCTGGCTTTCTTTAAAACAACCCTGGCCCACCAGTGTGGACTTGGGACCTTGCCTATTACTTCTGCTCTGACAACTGGATTCAAAGTACCTGAACCATCTGGCTTAATTCACTCAGCACCTGGGACCTCATGCCATTCACGTCACTGTTTCATTTTCTAAATTCTTTCTTATATCTCCTCCTCAGCCCTCTGGTTTGTCAAGCTATAGTTTTTCTTTCAGCCTGTGACCTCTGTTTTAATTTCAGGCTCTTGATTTGATTCCTGTTGATTCTATGAAGAAATTTCCAGGTAATAGGCCTCCAAGCTTGGCCCAGTCCCTGAGACATCTCAAATACTTCTGCCCTGGTGTTGTGACCATGCCTTAGTACATTTTTATTTTTCCTCTTAATCCAGGGCCTGTAGTTCAGTCTCATTATGTTTCTTCACTGTTAGTCCCAGGAGTTGAATCAGGTCTTTAAACAGTATCTATTCATTCACTTATGAATTCATTAATTCAGCAAATATTTGGTGAGTACCTCCTAAGTTCTAGGTTTTTGAGATATAGCAGTGGAAAAAAATCTCTGTCCTCATGGAGCTGATATTCTACTAGGGGGAAATATAATAAATGAACAAGTAAATAAGATATCAGATAGTGATAAGTGCTTTGGAAAAAATGATCCAAAGTGGAGAGACAGTGTTAGAGCAGTGTTGCTATTTTATATAGGCTAGTCAAGGAAAGCCTCACAGATAAGGGCCGGTTGACCAGAGATCTAAAGTAAGTGAGGGGTTTGACCCTATAGATATGTGGGGGACTGTTCCAAGAACAAGGAAGAGCAAGTGCAAAGACCATGAGCATGACTATGTTTGGCATGTTTGAGGGGCAGCAGGCGATGAGTATGTGGGGTTCTAGGGCAGATCATGCAGAGCCATGTAGATTGATGTAGGGAACTTGGGTTTTACTCTGAGGGAGAACAGACTATAGGAGGGCGAGGGTTGAAGCAGGAAGACCAGTTACAATAATCTGAGTGAGAGTGATGTTGACTCTAAACACAGTAGTTGTAGAGGAAGTGGTGCTTCTGATGCATTGCCCACCTCAAACTGTCCTAAGCTGGCTTCTCTGAGATCCTTGCTATATTATGCATTATGTGTATATATAAGATGTGTGTATATGCATCAGTGTATATGTATTATTATTGTATGGAGAAAGAATGAGTCAGAACATAAAGGCTTCTACTTAATTGACTCTCAAGATAGCCATCAGCTGCTGACAAACACATGTGCAGCTCCACCCTGAAACCAGGCAATGGATGAAAGCTTTGGGGTGTTCATCACATGACAGTTGAACATGACATACAAGAGAACAGAGCAAGCTCTCTCCACAGAGCAATTTGGCGTGAAAGCTCAGTGGATGAGTAGATATGACTTCAGCCATTGTTGGGCTTTTGGGGAAATTAAAAAATCTAAATGTGGGCTTCTTGTTGGTTAACTCTGTAGATGAATTGGGTTATTGTTTCTCTAGAGAAATAAGTTGACCTAAGTAGAATCTTATTTTGAGCCTGGACTCAGGAACCTGGACTTTATGGATAAACTCCATAGACAGTTTATCTAGGTTATTTTGATTCAGTGCTTTTATCTGTTGCCAGCAAAGCTATGGGAAACTTTTTTTTTCCTTCAAAAGTGTGAAACCCGTTACTAAAATCTCTCTTTGATGTTTAAATTACTGTATGTCAAAGGTGGAGATCAGACTGTAGCTCTTTCATTTTTTAGGGGGAGAGTGAGAAATGGAGAAGCTTTGAGACCTTTCTATTGATCATGAAGTCTATTTAAATACCCTCCACCAAGCTCTGACTTGCCCTCAACTCAAAAAGGCTGTGGGAAGAATTTATGAATCCATAGCAGCTTTTCAGTCCATTTCTTCTTTTCTCCTTTGAGCCAATCTATGTTACTAGGAATCAAAACAATAAAATAAATATCTCTGCAAGAAGTAACTCTGGATAAGAGTAATATAGAAATGCACACGTTTTAGGAAATTAAAAAAAATCTCTCTATATATAGATATAGTTCTACAAACAAAAGATATGAGAGTTCAGGATTGCCATGTGTTTACTCGTTTTTTTTTTTTGTTTGTTTGTTTTTTGTGGTACGCGGGCCTACTCACTGTTGTGGCCTCTCCCGCTGCGGAGCACAGGCTCCAGACGCGCAGGCTCAGCGGCCATGGCTCACGGGCCCAGCTGCTCCGCGGCACGTGGGGTCTTCCCGGACCGGGGCACGAACCCGCGTCCCCTGCATGGGCAGGCAGACTCCCAACCACTGCGCCACCAGGGAAGCCCTCCTTTTTTAAGAGATGAAAAAGAATGTAATTGGGTTAGTGGTTGTAAATGGGGGTTTAATCCTGGAACATAGCATGTGTCAAACATTTGTGAGTGAATTAATATCTTAGTGGGCTAATTCGTTGTTATGGGACCATGCTTATGTCAAAGATAGATTGTCTCTAAGTAGGTCAGCCTCACGTGTCATATGTAGACTGAGCTTTTATTACTGTGGTAGCAAAGTTCATCACAAGCAGAGGATTAAAAACACCTACTTTAACAGGAACTTAATCAGTTCTTACTGTGTACATAGCATTGTGCTAGGCATAATAAGAATAATAGGATGCACAAAAGTGGTGAAAATACTTTATAGACCTGACATAATTAACAGCATGAAATTATGCCCAGTAAGTTCTAAATTATGCA
Source organism: Globicephala melas (assembly GCF_963455315.2). Taxonomy (NCBI): domain Eukaryota; kingdom Metazoa; phylum Chordata; class Mammalia; order Artiodactyla; family Delphinidae; genus Globicephala; species Globicephala melas. Next base: position 7,775,354 of record NC_083335.1, on the reverse strand, counting down.
TAATTACGTACAAGGAAGTGCAAATATTAAGTGCTGTGAGCATTCAGGAAAAATAAAAAATCAGCTTTGACTGGAGAGCTTAGGCGTTTTTACCACCATTTAGCAATTTAGTGGTGAGAAATGAGCTCATGCTATTGTGGATTCTGCTATCACTAAGACCCTATCCCAGCTGTACAGGGCAACATTGTCTAATAGAAATATAATGCGATGTAAAAGAATGAAATTGGACCCCTATCTTATACAACTCATAAAAATGAACTCAAAAAGGATTGAGAACTTACACATTAGACCTGAGACCATAAAACTCCTAGAAAAAAACATAGCAAAAAAGGTGCTTGACAACAATCTTGACGATGATCTTTTGGATATGACAACAAAAGCACAAGAAACAAAAGCAAAAATCAACAAATGGGACTATAGAGAGCTTCTACACAGCAAGAAACAATCGACAAAAGAAAAGGCAACCTACGAAATGGAAGAAAATATTTGTAAATCATATATCTGATAAGGGCTTAATACCCTAAATATATAAGAAACTCATACAAATCAATAGCAAAACACAAATGGTCTAACTGAAAAATGGGCAAAGGACCTGAATTGACTTTTTCTAAAGAAGACATCCAAATCACCAACAGATACATGAAATAGTGCTCAACATTACTCATAATCAGGTAAAGGCAAATCAAAACCATGGAGAGAGATCACCTCACGCCTGTTAGAATGGCTATTGTCAAAAAGACAAGTGATAACAAGCATTGAGGAGGATGTTGAGAAAAGAGAATCCTTGTGCCCTGCTGGTGGGAATGTGAATTGGTGCAGCCACTATGGAAAACAGTATGGAGGTTCCTCAAAAAAATTAAAAATAGAACTACCATATGATCCAGCAGTCTTACTTTAGGCATATAGCCAAAGAAAACGAAATTGATATCTTAAAGAGGTATCTGCACTCGCATGTTTGTTGCAGCGTTATCCACAATAGCCAAGACATGGACAAAATTGAAGTGTCCATAGATGGATGAATGGATAAAGAAAATGTGATGTGTGTGTGTGTGTAATTCAGCCATAAAAAAGAAGGAAATCCTGCCGTTTGTGACAACATGGATGGACCTTGAGGGCATTATGCTAAATGAATTAAGTCAGAGAAATACAAGTAGTGTATAATCTCATTCATATGTGGAATATGAAACCATTGAACTCATACAAGCAGAGTAGAACGGTGGTTGCCAGGGGCTGAGGGGTATGGAAAATGGAAAGATGTTGGTCAAAGGGTACAAACTTTCAGTTATAAGATAAATAAGTTCTGGGGATGTAATGTATAGCATGGCGACCACAGTTAACAATACTGTACTGTATATTTTAAAGTTACTGTTAGAGTAGAGCTTTAATGTTCTCACCATAACAACAGCAGCAGCAAAATAGTAAATATGTGAGGTGAGGGATGCTACCATCTTATTGAGGAAAACATTTTGCAATATACATATGTATCAAATCATCACATTCTATACCTTAAACTCACACAATGTTCTGTGTCAATTTTATCTCAATAAAGCTGGAAAAAAAGAAATATAGTATGAGTCACGTATGCAATTTAAAATTTTCTAGTAGCTGCATTACAAAAGATAAAAAGTAACAAGGTGGGATTGATTGTAAAAACATTTAACCCAATATATTCAACATATTAACATTTGACTTGTCACAAATAAAAAAATACTTATGTGACATATTGGATAATTTTTTCTTTTATATCTTTGAAATCCATTCTGGATTTTTTTTTTTGGGGGGGGGTACGCGGGCCTCTCACTGTTGTGGCCTCTCCCGTCGCGGAGCACATACTCTGGACGCGCAGGCTCAGCAGCTATGGCTCACGGGCCCAGCCGCTCCGCGGCATGTGGGATCTTCCTGGACCAGGGCACGAACCCGTGTCCCCTGCATCGGCAGGCGAACTCTCAACCACTGCGCCACCAGGGAAGCCCTCCATTCTGGATTTTATACTTACAGCACATCTCCATTTGGACTAGCCACATTTCAAGTGCACAATAGACACTTGGGGCTAGTGCCCACTGTATTGCACTTCATGACTCTGGAGTTTCATAGTCCACTGGAAAATAAAGATACTTCCAGAAACAACACTTGTGTAAGAGCCACTGTGATGTGATTTGTTTTAAAGTCATAAACAATAGGAGAGGGAGAGGTCATTTCTTAGATGGGCCCCTTTTAGTTTATGGATAAATTCTTCAAACCAGTGATGCCTATTTATTGCCTCTGTTTTCTTAGCTCCCATTTATGTCTTTCTTCCTATAAATTTTCTTCTCTTCCTCCATCAATCCGCTGAAACTTACCCAAAGATGGCCTACCTCTGTAATTGCTATATAGTGAGTCTTGTCAAATTTGAATCCACATACCAATCACCTGGAGGTCATGTTAAAATGCAGATTCTAATTCAGTAGGTCTGGGGTGGGGCTTGAGATTCTGAGTTTCTAACAAGCTCCCAGGTGATGCTGCTGGCCCAGCATGCACACTCTGAGTGCAAGGGTTTCCATCAATCAGGATTTGGTCAGAAATATAGAAACCACTCCAGGTTTTTTAGCAGGAGGATGTAATCTGAGGAACATCCTGCTTACATAACTCTTGGAATGGGGCAGAGATCGGGAGGGTTGGGGAAATCAGGAAGTATAGGAATAGTAAGTAGCCATTGGCAGCAGCCGGCAGCACCAAAGGGAGTTTGCTCAGAAGCCACAGAAAATTTAACATCTTCCATCTGCTCGTGCTTCTCCTTGTATTTTGCCTTCCAAATCTCATAAAACCCAAATGGCAAGGCAATCTGGGAAATATAGTTTCCAATCCTCCAGCCCCTGAGATTCAGTCCTCAACTTATTCCCTCTCTCTCTCTGGTCTCCTAGGTATCTCAGTGATAACAGTTGGAATCCTTTGTGACTTCCATCTTTTCAACAACTTCCAGGTAGTCACTAAATCCTCTCAAGTCTTCAACCTTCCCTCCCACATTGTCCCTCCTTCCCATTCATGTCGTCATTCTTCCGGCTTTTATTGCCTTCCATTTGGATAATCAGAGAAGGCTTTTGAACTGCTAGCCTTTATTAGCTGGCCTTTGGGCTGCCACCACCCACCCCTCTTCCCCCCTTTTTTCCCCTTGTACTGCTACCAGGACTAAAAAGAGATAGCAATATCTGAATCAATTGATTCTACCAATGAGATTAGCAAATTTACATATTGTTATTATAAAGAATATTGTTTAAAATGAGTGCTCAGAATGAGAGCCCTTAAAGATCCTCTGATGGACTTTTACCCTGAAATGCAGGAATATGCTATAGGATCAATAAGAGCGTGGAGGACAGAAAACTTGAGTTCTTATTCTGCCTTTACTCTAACTCACTGTGTGACTTTGGACAAATCATTTCCCCTCCCTGAGCCTCATTTACTCCTGATGTAAAATGAGGGGGTGGGGCGTGGGATTTCCCTGGTGGTCCAGTGGGTAAGACTCCACACTCCCAATGCAGGGGACCCGGGTTCGATCCCTGGTCGGGGAACTAGATCCCGTATGCATGCCGCAACTAAGAGTCCTCATGCTGCAACTAAAAGAGATTTCTTAAATTATTTTAACTTGTCTGAATTACTGATTGATAAATAGATATTTGAAAATCTTGTACTCTGTATTTAACAATTTGTTTTTTAAAAAAGACTTTTAGAGCAATTTTAGGTTTACAACAAAGATTTGTCATATGCCCCCTGTCCCCTCACATTTATAGCCTCCCCCACTATCAATATCACTCACCACAATGGTCCTTTTTTTTTAACCAAGGATGAACCTACATTGACACATCACAATCACCCCAAATCTATAGTTTACCTTAGGGTTCATTCTTGGTGTTGTACATTCTGTGAGTTAGAACCAAAGTATGATGGCATATATCCATCATTGTAATATACAGGGTATTTTCACTGCCCTAAAAATACTCTGTCCTCTGATTCATCTGTCTCCTCCCACCTACCCCCGGCAACCACTGATTTTTAATTTTCTCCATAGTTTTGCCTTTTACAGAATAGTATGCAACTGGAATCATATAGTATGTAGGCTTTTCAAGATTGGCTTCTTTCACTTAGTACTATGCATTTAAGGCTCCTTCATGTCTTTTCATGGCTTGATAGCTCATTTCTTTTTAGTGTTGAATAATATCCCATTCCTGCATGTACCACAGTTTATTTATCTATTTACCTACTGGAGGACATCTTGGTTACTTCCAAGTTTTGGCAATTATGAATAAAGCTGCTGTATATATCCATGTGCGGGTTTTTCTGTGGACATAATTTTCAACTCTTTTGGATAAATACCAAGGAGTATGTTGGCTGAATCATATAGTAAAAGTATGTTTAGTTTTGTAAGAAATCACCAAACTGTCTTCCAAAGTGACTGTACCATTTTGCATTCCCACCAGCAGTGAAGGTGAGAGTTCCCACTGTTCCACATCCTCACAGCATTTGGGGTTGTCAGTGTTTTGGATGTTGTCCATTCTAATAAGTGTGTAGTGGTATCTCATTGATGTTTTAATTTGCATTTCCCTGATGACATATATGATATGGATTATTTTTTCATATGCTTATTTGCCACCTGTATATCTTTTGTTGGTGAGGTGTCTGTCAAGGTCTTTGGCCAATTTGTAAATTAGGTTGTTTGTTTCCTTATTATTGAGTTTTAAGAGTTCTTTGTATATTTTTGATATATTCAAATATATCAGATGTGTCTTTTGCAAATATTTTCTCACAGGCTATGATTTGCTTTCTCATTTTCTTGACAGTATTTTTTTTTACAGAGCAGAAGTTTTTAATTTAATTAAGCCCAACTTACCAATCATTTCTTTCATGGATTGTGTCTTTGTTGTTATATCTAAAAAGCCATCACCATACCCAAAATCATCTAGGTTTTCTCCTATGTTATCTTCTAGGAGTTTTATAGTTTCTTATTTATATTTAGTTCTATGATCCATTTTGAGTTAGTTTTTGTGAAGGTTGTAAAGTCTGAGTGTAGATTCTTTTTTTCTTTTTGCATGTGGGTGCCCAGTTGTTCCAGCACCACTTGTTGAAGAGACTATCTTGATTTCATTGTACTGCCTTTGTTCCCTTGTCAAAGATCAGTTGACTATATTTATGTGGGTCTATTTCTGAACTCTCTATTCTATTCCATTGATCTATTTGTCTATTCTTTCTCCAACACCACATTTTCTTGATCACTGTAGCTTTTTAAGTAAGTCTTGAAGTCAGGTAGCATGAGTCCTCCAACTTTGTTCTTCTCCTTCAATAGTGTGTTAGGTATTCCGGTATTTATTTTTACAATATGTATCAGTTGCTAAATATTGACATGAGAGGGAAAGCTTCATGCTGCTATTTGAAAGCATTTTTCTGCAAATGATACTTTCTGGATGGGGGTAGTTTTTATTCCTAATAAATGAACACACAAATTATATATTCATTACTTTAGTGTCTCTTTTAAGGCTGATTTTTGAAGTCCTAGAGATAGTGTCATGTTTTATATGAGAACGTCGATGAATCAGAAGTCATAGATCAGCAGAAGGCAAATTAGCAGAATTATTATCATTTCTAGACCCCTCAGTCACATGCTATATATCAGCATCAGTGTTCCCTATGTTTTCTGTTTTTAACCTGGCCTATTAAGGGTGAAAATTAAACATATGTGTTAAGAATAAAAACAGTTTCTACTATATACCAATCAAAGCCCTGAGGTCAGCTGGTGGTGATAGATAGTGATTCATCATGAGCAACCTCATCTAGCAATCAGCCACCACGTGACCACTTGATATATGTCTGAAATGGAAACCAAACCTTAAAATAATTATCTTATAGCTGACTGATTTTTAAAAATAGAAATTGAACATACACAATGACCCCCTGAACCCTGAGGACATGTTTGCAGATTTCTGAGTGTTTACAAGAAACACTTGTGTGAATGATCTCTTAGGACTCTTTCAGCTTTAATGTTTTATGTGTTTATGGGTTAAATTGCTAAAAGGCTCCATGAACTGGAGAGATGCAAATTACTTTACCATGTAGGTATTCTGGCAGTTATGGTTGTTATGAGTATAAATACTAAATATTTTAGAATTCTTAATCTCAGTTATCCTGAGAAATAGTATGCATTTTCCATAATGCAGTGGTTTGCTTCCCCTCTCAGTCTCTCTCATTTTAGTAAACTATCACATTGTGTTGAGATATTCTAGGAGGGAGAGAGAGGAGTCCTTTCAAAAGAAAGCAGGGAGAACATGCTGAATAAATGAAAAAAAGATCATTTGACGTTTCTAAAGTTAAATTAAGTGTTATAAAATGTCAACAGGAAGTAATATTTTATCTCATGGTTATTTGACTTCTGTCTTCCATTCAATGTTGTCTTTTTTCTCATCTTGGTATTATAAAAAGACAGCATTATATTGAACAGTTCACAAGAAATGTCAATTCAGTGGTTATTCTCATTTGTATGTTTTAACACATATAGTCTGTAGAAAGTGTAAGAAAATGTTGGCTATTTAATTTGAAAACAAACCTGGTCAGACTGAAACAGATAGCAAATAAATAAGCAAAGATAAAAGCATTTTTGCCTTCTGTACTTCTCACCAACCCTTCTGTCTTTGTTCTGAGTTTTCTTACATTCTGTATTTGTCTATTTGGCATCCATTAATCACAGGGCCAAACTAATAGCCAAAGTTGTTTATATCTCCCTTGTGATCTAGTTTGTGCTAGCAAACAAAAATCATATTACAAGCTCTCAAATCAATTCTGACTCTATACCCCAAATCACCTCCTGTATTAACTCTTACACACTAAGTCAATATTTCTCCTGCCCTAAATCATCAAGGGCCAGGTACCAGACAACTGTAGACCATCCCTATAGCCTAGAGCCCACTGCAGTCATTCAAATTATCCAATCCTAAGCTGTTTCCTTTGTCCTGCCTTGCCTTTCCTGAGGAAAATATGATAAAAGCTCTGGGTCATGCTTTCCCCTCACCCCTACTTCTGCCTCCTGACCAAGTCTGGTGCTTTCCCATGGCCCTGCATCATGTGGCATGCTCCCTCCTCTCAGAAATATAAGTGATAAAAATCTTCTTTCAATGGCATTGTCACAGTTACCTCCGTAAAGTAAAATCCTACAAGTACATTTTAACAGTCTTGAATCTACTCCAATCAGGATTTCACCCCCAAAACTTCACTGAAGCTGGTCTTGTCAAGGTCACCAATGGCTCCCATGTTGCTAAAGCCAGTGGCCAATGAACCATCTCCAGCTTCCTTGACCATCCAAACAACATCTGGCCCAGTGACTTTCTCTCTTTTCCTTGTAATGCTTTCTTCACCTGCAGAGCTGGGACTAGGGGGAGAAAAGTGAGTGCTTCACTCACCTCAGGCACAAAATTTAAGGGATACCTCAAAAACTCAGTAATCAATATGTATACTATCTCAATGCAATACTTCAAAGGGTCAAAAGCAATTCTAAAATTATATGATGAAAAACATCAACATTTTAAATGAAGATGGGGCCTACCAGTGCCATGCCAAGACATAAAGGAGGCTGAGGCCCATTATATGTGCCCCTGTCTATGTGCATATATATGCATACACGTGTACTTATGCATGTATTTTAATATATTTTTCCAAAATATTGAAAAATTAAAAAGTAAGTGTAATAAAACACATAATGTTATTTTACTTTTAAATATTTTATTTATACACCCAATTTTAAAACATAATTTCACTTACCTGGCTCTAATGGAACCAAATTCATAAATACTATTTTCAAATTCTCTTTTTTCTTTTACTTTAATATTAGGAAAAAACCCCAACAATTTAAAAAGTACATCCAAAACATGTATATGAGGATGCACATGTTTGCTTTGGCCCAGCACTGTTTGCTTGTCTTCTAGAAGCCCACACTCTCTTGGTCTTTCTTTTATGCCCGTGGCAACTGCTTCTCAGTTCCACTTTATTGCCTTTTCCACCTCTCCTTCATCTCTGAGGGTTCTAGTGCCCTAGGACTCAGTATGGTACTATCTACCCTCACTCTTAGTCATGCCTATGAGTTGAAATACAATCTGCATTTATATCCTCAGCCCTAACCTCTCTTACATGACAGATTTAGTCCTGAGAGAGAATATTCCTTTTCTCTTTTCCTGTTACTCTGAAATTTAGAGTTTCTGCCTACAGAGAACACCAGTACTAGTTTTATGAACATGGGAACCAGTTTCTGGAAGTACCTGTGGAGAAGGTTAAAAAGAAGATTTGTATGAACACATAATGATAATGATTCTTGCCATGGAGGTTTTAGAGTGAATGAAGAGAATACATTCTAGGTGTCCTCTAATCTCCAAACCTTCCAGAGTCTGTTCCCTTTAAGAGCCATCCCCAATATATCCCCATCTCTCATACATACAGTGAGCCCCACACATTTTAGAATATATAAAATATATATGTATAGGTAATATAGATAGATAGATACATAGATATAGGTTTCCAGGGAGGCTTATGACTATCTTTAGCCCCAACTCCTGCTCCCAATCCAAATTCCTAAGGAACACTAGCCACTTCACCTCTGTTTTTTTCCTTCAGCAGTTCCAAATGTGCCAATGTCCTTTTTGAAACCTTCCTAAGGAAATATTATCAGATTTAATAAAACAATAAAAATGGACACAGTCACATCCAGATATTGCAGGCTCAATAGAGTTCAGTTGTAATAGTGCTGAACAGTATTCTCTTATTCTCAACTTGATTCTTCCTTACACCACCATGTGGGCATTGGCTTGGACATCCTCTGGTCATAGATGAAGGTCTCTGTAGCAGAAGAACCAGCCACAGCAGTCATGTACTTCATTTAAGAAAGTTTTTCTCTCCTAGTCATTCTCATCAGTCTATCAATCTGTACACCCTATCCCATGGTGCTTGATTTTTCACTGGATGGTGGTCAGGGATGCATTGTCAGTCCATCAAAAGTATTCAAAATATCTTAAGCCCTTTACTGGATTTTCTTGAAATCAATTAAAAGGAATAAAGCTATATTCTGCTGCAATATTTACATATAACACCTTCTTTTCCTATATATTTTTCTCATATCACAAATTTTTCCCTAAGTTCTCAAGACGAAAGGAAAGGACAAAAATTTAAAAACATATGAGTGTATAAAACTCACCAGTAAGGGTAAATATGTACTCATGTTAGATTCTCTAATGTTGTAATGGTGGAACATAAATCACTTCAAGTCTAGTTTAAAAGACAAAAAACAAGCTCCCTCGCCCCTGTATCCATGCATTGAGCTGATAAAGGTGAAAAAAAAAAAACAGATAAAAAACAAATGTATTAAGAATAACTATTAATACTGTAATTTGTTATTGGATACATAGTATTAAAAAGATGTAAATTCTAACAACAGTAAACTAAAATGTGAGAGGAGAGAGAAGTATACAGTCTTTGTATGCTATCAAGTTAAGTTGTTATCAGGTTAAAATAGGTTGTTATAACTATAACGTATTTTATGTTAGGCTTATGGTAACCACAAAGGAAGAACCTGTAGTTGATACACAAAAGATTACACTAAAGGAATCGAAACATACCACCATAAAAAGTCATTAAATCACAAAGGAAGATAGCAAGAGAGAAAAAATGAACAAAAGCACCACAACAGCCAGAAATCAATTGACAAAATGGCAATAGTAAGACCTTACTTATGAATAATTACTTTAAAAGTAAATGGAAGAGATATGGGAACATATGTATATGTATAACTGATTTACTTCGTTATAAAGCAGAAACTAACACACCATTGTAAAGCAATTATACCCCAATAAAGATGTTAAAAAAAATGTGTTATGAAACATCAGGGGATGACATCAGAAAAATAAATTAGGGCTGGACTTATGTGAGTCTTGAATGCCAAATTAAGAATATGAGACAATAAAAACACAAACCATTATAATCATAAAAAAGTAAATGGATTAAATTATTCAATCAAAAGATGTATAATGGATGATTGGATCATATGTATGTATGTGTGTGTGTATATATATATATATATATATATATATATATATATATATATATATATCCCAACGACTCCACCAAAAAACTGTTAGAACTAATAAAGTGGCATCATATAAAATCAACCTGCAAAAAAATCAATTGTTTCTATACACTAAAAATGAACTACCTAAAAAGAAATAAAGAAAACAATCCCATTATGATAGCATCAAAACAATGACATAATTAGGTTTAAATTTAATCAAGGAGGTGAAATACCTGCACAGTGTTAACTATAACACACTGATGAAAGAAATCGATGAAGACACAAACAAATGGAAAGGTATTCATGTTTATGGATTGGAAGAATTAATATTGCTAAAATGTCCATGCTACCTAAAGCCGTTTATAGATTCAGTGTAATCCCTATTAAAATTCCAGTGGCATTTTTTACAGAAATAGAAAGAACAATCCTAATTACAAAATGGAATTACAGAAGACCTGGATAGTTGAAGGAATCCTGAGAAAGAAGAACAAATTTGGAGGCATCACACTTCCTGGTTTCAAACTATATCACAAAGCTATAGTAATCAAAGCAGTATGGTACTGGCATAAAAACGGACACATAGACCAATAGAACACAATGGAGAGCCCAGAAATTAAGCCATGCTTATTTGGTCAACTATCAATAATTTTGATAATGAAGCCAAGGATGTTTAATGGGGAAAGTATGGTATGTTCAATAAATGGTGTTGGCCAAATTGGATATTCACTTGCACAATAATGAAATAGGACCACCATCTAACACCATTCACAAAAATTAACTTGAAATGCATTAAAGACATAAGACCTAAAACTATAATACTCCTAGAAGACAGGATAGGAAAAATATCCTTGATATTGGTCTTGGCATTG